>NC_052343.1:918143-1231643 GCF_016432855.1 Salvelinus namaycush | reverse complement strand
ACCAACAGACTAAATCTATTGCAATTCTAAAAACTTTTGTCATTTTCTGTGTATCGCTGAGAGTTTATCATCAAAAAACGAGGAACATGCTCATTGTTGCAATGATTTTGACTTTGCTGTGCTGTATAAAGTACAACCTATGATAACAAAACAAACCGTAAAACAGTGATTTCAGGGCATAATTCACTGTGTCTGATAAAACAGAGGTAGGTGATGATCTATCACAAACTATGGACCAAAATAGACAACTCAGTCTATTCACAAACAGCATGCCCTCTGACCTCTCTTTCTTCACCTTCACTGAGTGACATCTGGACGGAGGGGTGGGACGAGGATGAGAAGGAGACAGAGTGTCTGAAGAATCTCTCCTGAATGGAAATTGAAATAGTCCAAATGAAATCTGAGTCAAACCATGCTTTCCAAAACTAATACAACTAGCACAAATCGAATGATTAAGGAAAGCATGCATTGACCGTGATCACACCGCGCACCATGCAGAAGTGGGTGCTGGGTAAGTCACTCTTCAAGGTCACTACCCACTGGGCACAAACTGATTTAGTCGTAATCTTTAACTTTGATTCTTGGTTGAAATGGAGAAATGAATCCAACATATACATTATTCATTTGTAAACAAACTGGAATTAAAGCCAGACTAAGTCAGTGGCACAAAAGACACATGTTGATGTTCAAATGTTGATATTTGGTTGAGTTGACAATCAAACACAATTCAATATCCCTTTTGCAATACAATAAATTGCATAATAACGTGTCGTCAAGTTAAGAAATTATGTTGGATTCACATCTCCAACTAAATAAAAAATAAAACGTTAAAGAATAGGATTAGGCCAGTGGCTCAGATGAAACCATCCAAGCATTATACAGTATATCCTTTAAATGTTGATATTTGATTGTGTTGACAACCAAACACAATTCAATATGACTTTTGTAATACAGTAAATGGCATAAAGTTAAGGCAATTTTACAAACTAAAGAAACAGTATTTATTCAACCTTAACTTTTTACTGCAGTGGGCTAAACAGGGTCACACAGAGTGTTTCAAATATACTTTGAGACAAAAGTATACACCTCACACACATGGTTATGGGCTTTAAAAAAAAGAAGACATGTACCATATCAGATATAGAGATGTATAAAATGTTTAGTTTGCATTCCAATATTACACTTTATATACATCACAGAAGACTGAACTATAACAAACCCGTTTGACATAGAAACACCGGATACATTATTTTATTTGTTTATTAATTATGAAATTATGAATAATATTCCACCCATTTGGCCACTAGGTCATTTGACTGCAGGAAAGGGCCACATTGAAGTTAGCCTACTGTAACTATAAATGTCTTCTTATGTAATCATAGAACGTGTGCATGTTCAAGATAGCGTGCAAAAGTTGCCGTTCTGTGGAGATCTTCACAATTGCTATAATAATCTGTGCAGAATATCTAAAGCATTGGTACACTTGCACTATGTACTTTTAATGTAATCTCAACTGCAATCCAGGTAATTTGGTAGTGCAATTAGATGAAGCACAGTAATAAAACATTACTTTTAGGTATAAATACTAAATATCTGACATTGTATTCCCCTTTTCAACTTTGTGGTGCTTTTAAAATGGTTGAAAGTACACTGCTAACACATTTAGATGAGAACTAAACCAAAAATCTGACATTGTTTCCCCATTGGAATTTAGATATGCTTTTAGATGGTTGCAAGCACAGTGAAAACGCATTTGTAATTCAACAAACTTCCGTCTGACTTTTTGAGTGGGTGAATAAAGGTTGAAATCTCATTGATCAACATCTCAACCAAATATTACCCAAATTTCTACGTTGAAATGACATGTTGTGCCCAGTGGTATGCTGTATGAACAAGTCAGTGAAACAACAAGGTTAGTGTGCAGTCCATCTCAAGGGCTTCCAATATAAACATCTCAAGCTGTAGCCTTATATCTGTACAAACCACTCATTCAGTAATGTACCAAAGCATCTGAAAGTAATAGTGTTCTCAGAAAAGTTCCATGCGTTGACACTAGAGTATCTATCCATCCTGACCTCTCTCTCTCCTTCTTCACCTCTTTCTTCACCTCCTCAGACATACGTCTGACAGGGGGAGGAAGACGGGGTGGTCGGGGAGGCCGAAGGAGGAGAGTAACAAGAGGGGTAAAGATCATCCAAGACGCTTCTCCTGAAAACACAATACATCCCTGAGGCCCAGCACTTGTCCTCTCTAGACTGTATGGAATCAACTTAACAGAGGCACCTCTCACCTCTCAAACCCTTGTCTGCGGTTTTCAACAGGTCTCTCGTGGGGGTTCGTACAATGGTATCTCCTTTGTGTATTCCTCTGTGTGTCTTTCATTTCTCGTTTCATCTGCAAAACTCGCCCTTCTGGGTTCGTCTGTGTGTTTCTCATTTTTTGGGTTCTTCTAAATGCCTTTCTTTCTTGGGTTCTTCAAAATGTCTTTCTTTCTTGGGTTCTTGCACATGTCTTTCATTTTTTGTGTCATGTACAGGTACATGTCTTTCTTTTCTGGATCCTTCGAAGTGTCTCTCCTTTTTGGGTTCTTCTAAGTGTTGTTCTTTTTTGGAGTGTTCTACAGGTCTTTCTTTTCTGGCATCTTCTATATGTTTTCCATTTTTGGATTGTTCTGCATGCCGTTTGTTTTTGAATGCCTCTGTATATCGCTCTTTTTAAAGGTCAACAGCTTTCTCGTCTTTTTTTTATGTGTTCAACATTGTTCTTCCTTTTCAAATTGAGGATCTGAATCAGAAACATCCAGCCTCTTGTGACTATAGCAAAAAAACACAGACCACACCAGATACCATATCTTCCCCTTTCTTATGTTTACATTTTTGCCTTCACACGCAGGCAATGGTTTGAGTGTGTGTGTATGCACCTACCTGGTGTCTTTCTCTAAAGGGGACCTGACTGAGGACCCTGTGGCTTTGTTGGAGTCAACCCCATTCTTCATCTCATTGGGCCTCTCAGTACTCTGAGTACGTGCAGCATCTAGGGGGCAAAGAGGGTAAAATGTTGTCTCTAGGTACTGTGTAAACTGTAAAACGCAACTCCAGACAGCTCCACGTTCTAAAAGACAGTCTCCTACAATCCTACCCAGCAGTCTCTTCCAGTCCTTGATGAGGATCTTGGCCAGGGAAACGACCACGTCGTCTGTGCAGTGCTTCCTGATTCCATTCACAGACATGCCGATCCTCGTTTCCTATTCAGCAGAGAGAATGTTTTGTTGCATGTGATCCTTGAAATAATGAGTTTACAATTTTATAATGAGTTCACACTTATCATTTGGAGTAGGCATAACTATATAATCCATTCCGTGTTTGTGGGGAAATTGACTGCACTGTATTCCCCATGCATTTGATAATATTTAATGTTGAACGTAGAAGTAGCCTAAAATATGAAACTTCTGTACACCTAAATGATACATAACAGGTGAGTGGGATTTTCCTGTTGAAGGTCCTCTACCTGCAGAAGTTTCAGCGTCATGTTGAAGCTCTTCAGTTCATTCAGCAGGTCCAGGGCACCCTCCTATGTACACAAAGATGGAGATGATGGTATTGGAAGTTGTAGCCAACAGGGAGAGCAGCAGAATTATTTATTTTCATTACATATGTAGTACCAGGGGTGCAACTTTCACTGGGGATGTGAAAGTTGCCCTCATTCTGAAATTGCATTTTTGCCACCCCCCAGTTTTATCATTGCATTGTGATAAATAAATAAAAATAAGTGGCACCGGTGTGCTTTAGGACCATGCGGACAACTCAGAGTGGTCGGGTTGGCTGTTTGGTGGTTTCAACCGGCTGGATTTAGGACCGTCCGGAGACCACAGAGCATGCGAACAGAGGCAGCTGTTATATGTGTGTGTTGTGCTTTTTTCTAAGTTGTTAAAAGCAAGTAGGGCAGAAACTGGCTACTCTTTATTTGACTGATGTAGCTGGCATGGTAACTGCTGTTTGACTTAACAGAAAGGAAAAAATTATATTCCCAGAGCTGAGCTAGTAATGTAACTGACATGTAACGTTAGCTAATGTTTCATCCCCTCTCGACTGAAGTTCTGTCTGAAGTGAATGAACTAACTTAGCTAGCTAGCTAGTAGCTACCACAGCCAGTTTAGCCTAGCAATCTGTCAGGTAGCAGTATCGAACAGCTGTTGTGTGTATGGAAATCGTTTCAACAGAAGTAAATTAACTTGCCTCGTTTTCGCCAGTTGATCTACCATTAGATCTAGCCAAAAGTTGGCTAACGTTTGATATTATTTCCCCCCCAACAGTCAGTATACAGTAGCAATGAAACGTTATTGATCTGTCAGTTTCCCTAGGGAATTCCTTACTTTTCCCATTGACAGTAATAAACAGCTCTAGAGGCTTCACTGTCATGGTGCAAAGTCAGTACACAACACTATTCTCATCATGTCTTAGCAGGATCAGATGGTGACAGGTGTCCCTGCAGGGTCAGACAGCCAGGGAAGACCAGTCTACGGAGGTCAGGTGAATTTTGCAGTATATTATAACAATCAGTGAATGGATACAAAGTTCCATCTTGAGTTCATGGGTAGTCTACAGTCTGGGATCTGGGAATAACGGTAATTTAAATGATTGAATCATTGATTCTATTCTTGGATAATATAATGTACACCAAGGTAATCAAATGGTGACAGGGGTCTCAGCACAGTCAGACAACCAGAGAAGACCAGCCTGTGATGGCGCTGAAGTGAACTTTTGCAGATGAATAAAATATATAACATCCCCAAAATGGACATCCCCAAAAATGTATTTTAATTCCAAGAATCCTTAAATAATATAAAGTCAACTTGGAAAATCATCAATCAACTGCTGAATAAGAAAAAGTAATCTACAACTATCCCATCTCAATTTATTGTTGGTAGTAAGACCTATAGTGATCCTGATGTAATGTGAATTTAATAACTTTTTTGTGAATGTTTGTTCCTCTCGGTCAAAGAAAATAGAGAAAACTGATGGAAATCCCTTGGATTACATGAAGGAACATTTCCCTTCTCTGTTTAAATTTAAATAAATTATTGAGCCTCTAACGTATATTTTCACCAAATCTATGCAAACTGGTATTGTTCCTAAAGTTATCCCCCTCTATAAATCTGGGGATCCAAGATATTTTACAAATGATCTCCCAATATCTGTACCATCATGTTTTTAAAAAATCCTAGAAAAATTGGTGTATAAGAGAATGTTGAAACATTTAAAATCAAAACTGTATTCTATATGAGCACCAATATGGTTTTCGTTAAAAAAACTTCTCCACAGAGATGGATCTTTTGCAACTTGTGGACAACATTTTTACCACCCTGAACAATAATGAATACACTCTCGGAATCTTTTTTTGATTTATCCAAAGCGTTTGATCATGAAATATTACAACAATTTGATTATGCTAGCTGCTGTGCATCAACCAGGATCAAGACATCCTGCCACAGGGTTCGATAATTGGATTTTTGTTATTCCTTATCTATATCAAATTAAATTTTCTTGGTCACATACACGTGTTTAGCAGATGTTATTGTGGGTGTAGCGAAATGCTTGTGCTTCTAGCTCCGACAGTACAGTAACATCTAACAAGTGATATTTAACAAATTACACAACATATACACAAAACACAAATCTAAGTAGGAATGAATTAAGACTATATACATATGAACGAGTGACTAAGATAACATAGAATAGTATAGAATACAGTATATACATATGTGATGAGTAATGCAAGATATGTAAACATTATTAAGTGACTAAGATACCGTAGATTAGTATAGAATACATTGTATACATTTGAGATGAGTAATGCAAGATATGTAAACATTATTAAAGTGACTAGTGTTCCATTCCTTAAAACCTCTTAGCGCTAGGGGTCAGATTCTTCTTTCTTTTTTTTCTCTTTTTTTTTTTTTCTTTTTTTTAAACGTTCCCAACATAAACGGACATTTTCTCTGGCCCAGATCGTAGAATATGCATATAATTTACAGATTAGGATAGAAAACACTCCAAAGTTTCCAAAACTGTCAAAATATTGTCTGTGAGTATAACAATACTTATTCTGCAGGCGAAAACCTGAGAAAATATAACCCGGAAGTGATTATTATTTTTTTTTTTTAATTAATCTGTGTTTCCTGGACCGTCTATCCTCTATTTAAAGGGGTATCAACCAGATTCCTTTTCCAATGGCTTCCTCAGGCTGTGACCAGGCTTTAGACAGTTTCAGGCTTTTATTTTGAAAAATGAGCGAGATGTTTCATAAGTAGTCAGGTGTCCTCTGAATGTTTCCTGCGTGCGAGGGGCTCCTCATTTTCTTTTCTATCTTATTGAATAGGTTATGGTCCGGTAGAAATATTATCGATTATGTTTGTTAAAAACAACCTGAGGATTGATTATAAAAAACATTTGACATGTTTCTATGACCATTACGGATACTTTTTGGAATTTGTCGAATGGAAGAAGGCTTTTGTTTTCTCAACATAATGCGCAACCCAAATGGCGTTTTTTTGTGATAAAAGTAATATTTATCGAACAAATATAACATTTGTTGTGTAACTGGGAGTCTCGTGAGTGGAAACATCCGAAGATTATCAAAGGTAAGCGATGAATTTTATTGCTTTTCTGATTTTCGTGACCATGCTAATTTGGGGCTAGCTGTTGTAGCATTGATTGCTACACTCACAAAAGCTTGGATTTCTTTCGCTGTAAAGTATATTTTCAAAATCTGACATTAAGGTGGATTAACAACAAGCTAAGCTGTGTTTTGGTATATTTCACTTGTGATTGCATGATTATAAATATTTTTTGTAATATTTATGCATTTGGCGCCCTGCAATTCTAGCGGTTGTTTAGGAAAGTGATCCCGTAAAAGGGATCCGTAGCGCAGAGAAGTTAAAGTGGCCAGTGATTTCTAGTCTATGACTATAGGCAGCAGCCTCCAATGTGCTAGATGGCTGCTTAACAGTCTGATGGCCTTGAGATAGAAGGTGTTTTTCAGTCTCTCGGTCTCAGCTTTGATGCACCTGTACTGACCTCGCCTTCTGGATGATAGTGGGGTGAACAGGCAGTGGCTCGGGTGGCTGTTGTCCTTGATGATCTTTTTGGCCTTCCTGTGACATCAGGTGCTGTAGGTGTCCTGGAGGGCAGGTAGTTTGCCCTCTGTGATGCGTTGCGCAGACCGCACTACCCTCTGGAGAGCCTTGTGGTTGAGGGCGGTGCAGTTGCCGTATCAGGTGGTGATACAGCCCGACAGGATGCTCTCGATTGTGCATCTGTAAAAGTTTGTGAGTGTTTTAGGTGACAAGCCAACATTTTTTCAGCCCCCTGAGGTTGAAGAGGTGCTGTTGCGCCTTTTTCAACACACTGTCTGTGTGGGTGGACCATATCAGTTTGTCTGTGTACGCCGAGGAACTTAAAACTTTCCACCTTCTCCACTACTGTCCCGTCGATGTGGATGGGGGGGGGGGGGGGGGGGGGAGGGTGATCCCTCTGCTGTTTCCCAAAGTCCACGATTATCTCCTTTGTTTTGTTGGCGTCGAGTGAGAGGTTGTTTTCCTGACCCCACACTCCGAGGGCCCTCACCTCCTCTCTGTAGGCCGTCTCATCGTTATTGGTAATCAGGCCTACCACTGTAGTGTCGTCTGCAAACTTGATGATTGAGTTGGAAGCATGCATGGCCACGCAGTCATGGGTGAACAGGGAGTACAGGAGAGGGCTGAGAACGCACCCTTGTGGGGCCCCAGTGTTAAGGATCAGCGGGGTGGAGATGTTGATTCCTACCTTCACCACCAGGGGACGGCCCGTCAGAAAGTCCAGGACCCAGTTGCACAAGGCTGGGTCGAGCTTAATGACGAGTTTGGAGGGTACTATGGTGTTAAATGCTGAGTTGTAGTCAATGAACAGCATTCTTACATAGGTATTCCTCTTGTCCAGATGGGATAGGTCAGTGTGCAGTGTGATGGCGATTGCATCGTCAGTGGACCTATTGGGGCGGTAAGAAAATTGGAGTGGGTCTAAGGTATCAGGTAGGGTGGAAGTGATATGATCCTTGACTAGTATCTCAAAGCACTTCATGATGACAGAAGTGAGTGCAACGGGGCATTTAGTTCAGTTACCTTAGCTTTCTTGGGAACAGGAACAATGGTGGCCATCTTGAAGCATGTGGGTACAACATACTGGGATAGGGATTGATTGAATATGTCCGTAAACACACCAGCCAGCTGGCCTGCGCATGCTCTGAGGACGCGGCTAGTGATGCCGTCTGGGCCGGCAGCCTTGCGAGGGTTAACACGTTATAATGTTTAACTCACGTTGGCCACGGAGTAGGAGAGCCCACAGGCTTTGGTAGCAGGCTGTGTCAGTGGCACTGTATTGTCCTCAAAGCGAGCAAAGAATTTGTTTAATTTGTCTGGGAGCAAGACGTCGCGGGGCTGGTTTTCTTTTTGTAATCCGTGATTGACTGTAGACCCTGCCACATACGTCTTGTGTTTGAGCCGTTGAATTGCGACTCTACTTTGTCTCTATACTGACGCTTTGCTTGTTTGATTGCCTTGCTGAGGAAATAGCTGTACTGTTTGCATTCGGTCACGTTTCCAGTCGCCTTGCCATGATTAAAAGAAGTGGTTCACACTTTCAGTTTTGTGCGAATGCTTCCATCAATCCACGGTTTCTGGTTAGGAAAGGTTTTAATAGTCACAGTGGATACGACATCTCCGATGCACTTGCTAATAAACTCGCTCACCGAGTCAGCGTATACATCAATGTTATTGTCTGAGGCTATTCGGAACACATCCCAGTCCACGTGGTCAAAAAAATCAGGAGACAGGCCAGTACATCAGGAGACGTGGAGGAGGCCGTAGGAGGGCAACAACCCAGCAGCAGGACCGCTACCTCCGCCTTTGTGCAAGGAGGAGCACTGCCAGAGCCCTGCAAAATGACCTCCAGCAGGCCACAAATGTGCATGTGTCTGCTCAAACGGTCAGAAACAGACTCCATGAGGGTGGTATGAGGGCCCGACGTCCACAGGTGGGGGTTGTGCTTACAGCCCAACACCGTGCAGGACGTTTGGCATTTGCCAGAGAACACCAAGATTGGCAAATTCGCCACTGGCGCCCTGTGCTCTTCACAGATGAAAGCAGGTTCACACTGAGCACATGTGACAGACGTGACAGAGTCTGGAGACGCAGTGGAGATATGATATTTGTGCATCTATAACTTTCTCACTCATCATTATTCACTATTCATTCAGGATTATCCATAATCATGGTATCATCCACATTCATGTAGAAGTGTTTAAAAATATATTATATTCTTACAATCAAAGTGACCGCAAAAGGGTAATATTATATTGTGTAGAAATGCAGAAAATTAGCTCTAGATGCCCAAAACAATTCAGAGGGAGGACCCGCAGACAGGTTAGGTCCCGCAATTTCTAAAACCAAAGTTGCACCTCTGTGTAGTACCCTGTGTTGACTATGAAGAGCAGGGTGATGGTGGGAGCATAGTATTATTGAATTAATGCTGCAGGACGGGTTTGTACTGTAATTAGTAGCCCTACTGTAGCAGCTGCACATGTTTCTACAGTCTGTTTTTAAGTGATCACACTATTGACACGTAATCAATGGTATTAATCAAAATTACAATCAATAACAAACTGTAATACTATAATGACTATGTACAAATCTTGTAATAGTAATGTAGCCTAATAGTCAAAATAGTTGTGTTTATGTAGTCTATGTTAATAAGGATTATCATTAAAGGTATCAGTGAACGACTTGAATTCTACAATCCGCCAAAACAGAACTGAACAATTGGCCCATACTAACAAAATACAGCCCCATAGCACGCCACTGTCACGACCGTGCGTTGTTTTACTTTCGGTTCCATTCACGGAGTTGTTGTAGAATCCCAGAATGCTTTAAGTCTCACACTTTAGCATTAGTAGTTTTATTCTGTGTGTGTGTGTATATCGCACGGTCTTGCTTAATAGGCAAAAGCTGGACAATCCTGTGCCAAACACCCGTTCAGCATTTGCCACTTGCACAACTTTTTAAAGCACAACCTCGAAATGTAAAACTTTGTATTAAATGTAGATAACTATAAAATGGAATACGTCATTGCAAATTCAAAATAAAGCATGTATCTACACATGATTTCATACATTTGACTGCACGAGGTGACAGAAAAACATGCGACATAAAACAAGGCGTCAAAATACACTCACCGTGTTATTTCTAGACACCATCTTGTCCAGTTTTTTTGCAATCCGAATTAACTCCTCTTCTCGCGTCATAGTTTCTGGCATGGATTAAACGTACAATAATATGTTATGTAAAATGCTATATAATAAAAAATGTAACTGTTCATCCTACGTAGATAGGACTTTACGTTATGGCGCGGTCCTTTCCATTCGGCGAAGAGGCGTGTCCTTAAGTTACAGGCAGAACGACATTTGTCGGATCGTCTGACCATCAGGTCAAAATGCCCATGAGACACATGGCAACAACTAAATATAGACGTTTCTATGGGTCTGACACTAATATCGTCTTTATATGATCTTACTTTAATACAGTGGGCTATGCAAACTTTTTCAGAGGACTTTGGAGAGAACCCCAATGCCAATGAGCCTTGCTCAATAGAGATTACCAGTTTGTAGTCCTAAAAACCGGAAATGAGTTACTCTGGTTCGTTCAGCAATTCTTATAGGGGGAATTAATGGGGAAAGAATGGAGTTTTGTGATAAACGACATAAATAATGTTTGACGTTAACACATCTTATTTTTTTATTTATTTCACCTTTATTTAACCAGGTAGGCAAGTTGAGAACAAGTTCTCATTTACAATTGAGACCTGGCCAAGATAAAGCAAAGCAGTTCGGCACATAGAACAACACAGAGTTACACATGGAGTAAAACAAACAAACACACAGTCAATGATATAGTAGAAAATTAAGTCTATATACAATGTGAGCAAATGAGGTGAGATAAGGGAGGTAAAGGCAAAAAAATGCCATGGTGGCGAAGTAAATACAATATAGCAAGTAAACACTGGAATGGTAGATTTGCAGTGGAAGAACGTGCAAAGTAGAAATAGAAATAATGGGGTGCAAAGGAGCAAAATAAATAAATAAATACAGTAGGGGAAGAGGTAGTTGTTTGGGCTAAACTATAGATGGGCTATGTACAGGTGCAGTAATATGTTTTGTTTTGTTCTATGGGATAAAGCACATAAAGGCTTCATAATTCATAAAGGTCATGATATTATGTGCTTGTTTTTATTACATACATGCTTCAAAATTCACAAGAAGTGACGTTAGCTGATGACATTATCTCAGAACAAAACATATATGATCTCTTAAGCCTGTGATTGGCGTTTATCCCAAAACAAACATTAATTTTCCCATTACTATTGCTCTCTCTAGTTGCGTATCGATCCACACACTAAAATATCCCACTCTGTGGGTCTACACTTTAGTTTGAAGATATAATGAATAATTGTTATATGATATACGTTAGTAGTAAACCATGTAGCCTAAAACAAGGTCAGAAGTTAATGTTTGATTAATACATTGAAATATGGCCAATCATTTATATATGCACTAGATGACAAAACAGGGGGCGCTGTTTTGAAGCCACCGCGCCTCCATCTTGGCAATTCCCCAACGTTGTAACAAATATTTTGGAAGCTTTAGAAATGCATTTATTAATGTCTACATTTGTTTTCGCCACATTTATTCTATTATACACCTTAATGCATTATTTTTTATTATATTATGTGAGCTAAACATACAAATACAAAATATATAATAAAACATTTTCCTTAAAGTATAATTTTTAGATAGAACGTTTGACTGTTACTGTCCCCACTACAACAAGAAAAATACTTAAATACCGGTAATTTTGTCCTTAAAACATTTATTTGAAATACTGTAAAATTACATTCATTCCTATAGAGGACTGCTTCTGGGGAGTGTCAATATAGCAACTAATGGCTTCAAGGCTTCTTATTGGCCAATAGCAATCCAGTGTTTATATACATCATTGAACACGGCATGTAGGGTGCTAGTCATGTGGTGACACACCTCCACTTTAACAAGCTACACAGCTCTGACAGCTGCAAAAAAATAACTAGTAGGTAGTACACAAGTGTACACACAAGTTGGAGTGTTTTCTAGTGTTCACATTAATTTACTATGGAGGAAAGTTGGAGTCACGTTATTGCGCAGGAAAGTTGGAGTCCCTTTATTGTGCAGAAGATGTCACTCTGGTATTGGGTTTCTTATCATGAGGAATATTTTGACAAAGTTGTGTGAGATGGGGTTGTGTCTTTACAGTGTTCTTTACAACTTTAGTGTTCTTTACAAACCTTTTCTGTCATCCAAATGATTCGTTTTAGAGGATTTTAACTTAGATTGGCTTACCCCGGCCACAGACCATTTTAAGAATATTTGTCTTCACTTTAACCTGACTCCAGTTGCTTTGTTAAAGAGATGCTACTCTCTAAACCGCTTCACACAAAGTGTTGATCACTGTCATTAAGGGTGAAATTGTCTGTGGTCAAGCCAATTATAGTCTATCGTATTGAGGGCATTAATTAATACAAAGCATACATTCCAATGTAAATTTAATTTCGTGACCTGTTTATTGCTTCAAACTATGTTCAAATCGAAGCCACAGACAACATTGCAACTTGCAATGTACATTTCAATGAATAGCCAGCACTGCTAAATGTTAGGAACCCATAGCCATTTAATTGGGGGGATGTCAGCCTTTTTGAAATGTGACCACACATTGTGGAGGGTAAACTCAAACTACCCCCTTTTTGAACATCCTTCACCAAGTAAAGTTATTTGCATTAGATATAAACTCAGCAAAAAAAAAGAAACGTCCTCTCACTGTCAACTGTGTTTATTTTCAGGAAACTTAACATGTGTAAATATTTGTATGAACATAACAAGATTCAACAACAGACATGAACTGAACAAGTTCCACAGACATGCGACTAACATAAATTGAATAATGTGTCCCTGAACAAAGGGGGGGAGGGGTCAAAATCAATAGTAACAGTTAGTATCTGGTGTGGCCACCAGCTGCATTAAGTACTGTCAGGTCAGGATGAGCCTGCAGGAAGGGTACCACATGAGGGAGGAGGATGTCTTCCCTGTAATACACAGCATTGAGATTGCCTGCAATGACAACAAGCTCAGTCCCATGATGCTGTGACACACCACCCCAGACCATGACGGACCCTCCACCTCCAAATCGATACCGCTCCAGAGTACAGGCCTCGGTGTAGCGCTCATTCCTTTGACAATAAATGTGAATCCGTCCATCATCCCTGGTGAGACAAAACAACGACTCGTCAGTGAAGAGCACTTTTTGCCAGTGCTGTCTGGCTCAGCGACGGTGGGTTTGTGCCCATAGGCGATGTTGTTGCCGGTCTGCTGAGGACCTGCCTTCAACAGGCCTACACGCCCTCAGTCCAGCCTCTCTCAGCCTACTGCAGACAGTCTGAGCACTGATGGAGGGATTGTGCGTTCCTAGTGTAACTCGGGCAGTTGCTGTTGCTATCCTGTTCCTGTCCCGCAGGTGTGATTTTCGGATGTACTGATCGCGTGCAGGTGTTGTTACACGTGGTCTGCCACTGCGAGGATGATCAGCTGTCCGTCCTGTCTCCCTGTAGCGCTGTCTTAGTCGTCTCACAGTACGGACATAGCAATTTATTGCCCTGGCCACATCTGCAGTCCTCATGCCTCCCTGCAGCATGCCTATGGCACGTTCACGCAGATGAGCAGGAACCCTGGGCATCTTTTGGTGTTTTTCAGAGTCAGTAGAAAGGCCTCTTTAGTGTCCTATATTTTCATAACTGTGACCTTATTAATTGCCTACCGTCTGTAAGCTGTTAGTGTCTTAACAACCGTTCCACAGGTGCATGTTCATTAATTGTTTATGGTTCATTGAACAAACTTAGGAAACAGTGTTTAAAATCTTTACAATGAAGATCTGTGAAGTTATTTGGACTTTTACGAATTATCTTTGTAAGACAGGGTCCTGAAAAAGGGACGTTGCTTTTTTTGCTGAGTTTACATAGGCTGCTACTGTCTATGATTTATACTGTCCTACAACTTTGCCAAAAGAGAAATGCACACTGCTTACAGGAGGTGGCGGCACCTCTTAAACCCTCACAGAAGAAGCCGGAAAGCCCAATGTCATCAACAGGATGTTAGTAACCATCCTCCCTCAAATGCTGTCGTAGCTATAGAAAAATGGTGTTGGTAGGCTTTTGGAAGTAAAGAACAGTTTAATTGTTTGTATTTATCACCACCGAATGTTTTGAAATACTGAAAATACACTAGTGGCACACTTTAAGTCTAAAGATAAATGGAGCACCAATTCACTGGCTTGTTACCATTGATCATCCTTGAGATTTTTCTACAACTTGATTGGAGACCACCTGTGGTAAATTCAATTGATTGGACATGATTTGAAAAGGCACACAACTGTCTATAAAAGGTCCCACAGTTGACATTGCATGTCAGAGCAAAACCAAGCCATGAGGTCGAAGGAATTGTCCGTAGAGATCAAGAGAGGATTATGTTGAGTATTGAGTATTGAGTAGCTTGGATGAATAAGGTGCCCAGAGTAAACTGCCTGCTACTCAGGCCCAGAAGCTAAGATATGCATATTATTAGTAGATTTGGATAGAAAACACTCGGACGTTTCTAAAACTGTTTGAATGATGTCTGTGTATAACAAAACTCATATGGCAGGGCAAAAGCCTTCAAAAAGCCTTTACAACGAAAGCATACCATGCGATTATGTTAGGTGAGTGCCTAGTCACAGAAAAACACAGCCATTTTTCCAGCCAAAGAGAGGAGTCACAAAAAGCAGAAATAGAGATAAAATGAATCACTAACCTTTGATGATCTTCATCAGATGACACTCATAGGACTTCATGTTACACAATACATGTACGTTTTGTTCGATAAAGTTCATATTTATATCCAAAAATCTCAGTTTACATTGGCGCGTTATGTTTAGTAATGTTTTGCTTCCAAAACATCCGGTGATTTTGCAGAGAGCCACATCAATTTACAGAAATACTCATCATAAATGTTGATGAAAACACAAGTGTTTATATATGGAATTAAAGATATACTTCTTCTTAATGCAACCACTGTGTCAGATTTCAAAAAAGCTTTACGGAAAAAGCACACCATGCAATAATCTGAGTACAGCGCTCAGACACAAAATCAAGCCATACAGATAACCGCCATGTTGTGGAGTCAACAGAAGCCAGAAATATCATTATAAATATTCACTTACCTTTGATGATCTAAATCAGAATGCACTCCCAGGAATCCCAGTTCCACAATAAATGTTTGTTTTGTTAAATGAAGTCTATCATTTATATCCAAATACCTCCTTTTTGTTATCGCGTTTAGCCCAGTAATCAAAATTCATGAGGCGCGATCACTAGGTGCAGACGAAAAGTCAAAAAGTTCCGTTACAGTACGTAGAAACATGTCAAACGATATATAGAATCAATCTTTAGGATGTTTTTAACATAATTCTTCAATAATGTTCCAACCGGAGAATTCCTTTGTCTTCAGAAATGCAATGGAACTCAAGCTAACTCTCACGTGATCACGCGTGGTCAGCTCATGGCACTCTGGGAGAGACCTTACTCAATCCCCCCTCACAGTAGAAGCCTCAAACAAGGTTCTAAAGACTGTTGACATCTAGTGGAAGCCTTAGCAAGTGCAATATGACCCCATTTCCACTGTATCTTGTATAAGCAAAGAGTTGAAAAACTACAAACCTCAGATTTCCCTTTTTTTTCTTTTTGCCTGCCATATGAGTTCTGTTATACTCACAGGCATCATTCAAACAGTTTTAGAAACTTCAGAGTGTTTTCCATCCAAATATACTAATAATATGGATATATATCCTAGCATCTGGGCCTGAGTAGCATGCAGTTTACTCTGGGCACGCTTTTCATCCGGACGTGAAAATACTGCCAACTATCCCAAAGAAGTTAATGTACTATTCTCCATAACCACCGCACCACAATGTTCATGAACTAACTAAAAAAGTGTAAAGTTCATTTTAGGTTTAGTAATCCCTTCACTAATTCGCCAATACCCCGCCACCCTTTCGTACATTCTAGAAATCTATTTCAGAATAAGACGACATAGATTAAAATTTTATTTCAGAGTAATACCACATAAAATGTCTCATGACATCAAAGAAAAACCAAGGCTTTCTGAGTTTACAAGGAGTGTTTGGCCAGTTAATTTAAATTTGTTACCTCTAGAATCCATTCCCCTGGCATTTCGCCTAGATTCTTCAATCCAAAATATAATTTCCTGTGGCAAATTTAGCCAATTTCTCATCATAAGGAATCCGCAATATTTGATCCCTGGCCTCTATTAAAAAGTTGGCTCTGAACCACTATTGATCGAACCGAGCCATAAACCACTATGTGAAGGTTTGCATGGCAGCATTTCCTCAGAATGCAGTAGGCTCAATTCCATTCCTCCATTCTTCCAAAGTCCGATAGCTCCCTGTTTTAGATGTGGGACTATCTCCCTACGCTTTGATGTTTTTTCGCTACGTTTCTTTGTCTTACCTTGGCCATTGAAATCACTGTTGGTGACTTTCACTGTGGCCGTATTAACCCCTCGCTCGTCTGCGAAGTGAGCGGAGTTATATTCCACTCTTAAAACATCTTGCTCTATTTCATCCAATACCCCCACTATTGTCGTTTTGATCACAGGTTTCAAACCTGCCATCGAAGCCGAAGTACCAGTCTTTTTGTAGCTAAATACATATATTAATTCCCCATATTCGAGCCGAATTGGTAGAATGCTCGTCAGTTTCTTTCAGCGCCTCCATGGCTTTATTAAAATCCTCTAACTCCGCTTGGAGAATCGGGCCCTCTGTTGCCATATCAATAGTTATTATTTCCAAACCTCTCCCATCGGTGCCCAGGGTGTTAAGATTTCCTCACTCCTGTCTCTAATACACACCTTCTATTAACAATTTTCCAAGGTAGCACTAGCCACTTCCCCGGATAATAGTTTTTGTATTTGTGCCTATTAATTGGTCACGGCACTTAATACCTTGTATTAGAACCTATACCATAACGTCTGCAAATGTATTACTGGAGAATAAGGATTACTTAATGTCTTATTCCAGTATTGCGCCTCAAATATCACTGTTGATAACACACATGACCAAAATTATTCACGCTTATCTTCCTATTTCCACATAATCTGTCATGGTTCACCACCCCAACAGGGCATACAACCAACCTCTCTTTATTGCTACTGCTAATACACCCAAATTCAACAGTGTTCAAACATCTTATTGCTTTTCTTTTAACCCTGAATTGCTTTTTATCCTAGTAGACAAGCATGTCACTTTATCCATCCATACACATTCTACTGCCTCATGGCCACTGCGGCTGAGACTTTCACCCTCTCGTTAAAGGTTTAGCAGGGAACCAACCCCACCCGGGTCTTACCTCCTAGGACTTACCCTTTGCAGGTTCCAGCCTGCTTGGGCTTACCTTCTATGACTCACCCTGTTCTTATAGTAGTCACATGAACTAACCCAATCATGATTTACGCCCTAGGACTTTCCCTACAGGTACCAGCCTGCTCGAGCTTACCTTCCGGGACTTACCCTATACTTTATAGTACTAGCAGGAACCAATCTACTATATATCACAAAGCTAGGACCAGGCCTACAATTAAATAGTACCCGCAAAACACCAGTCTCAATGTCAACAGTGAAGAGGCGATTCCGGGATTCTGGCCTTCTAGGCAGAGTTCCTCTGTCCAGTGTCTGTGTTCTTTTGCCCATCTTAATCTTATATTTTTATTGACGAGTCTGAGATATGGATTTTTCTTTACAACTCTGCCTAAAAGGCAAGCATTCCGGAGTCGCCTCTTCACTGTTGACTTTGAGACTGGTGTTTTGTGGGTACTATTTAATGAAGCTGCCAGTTGAGGACTTGTGAGGCGTCTGTTTCTCAAACTAGACATTCTAATGTACTTGTCCTCTTGCTCAGTTGTGCACCGGGGCCTACCACTCATCTTTATATTCTGGTTAGAGCCAGTTTGCGC
The DNA here is from genome assembly GCF_016432855.1 of Salvelinus namaycush. Classification (NCBI taxonomy): domain Eukaryota; kingdom Metazoa; phylum Chordata; class Actinopteri; order Salmoniformes; family Salmonidae; genus Salvelinus; species Salvelinus namaycush. The sequence continues at coordinate 1,213,469 of NC_052343.1, read as the reverse complement.
TGTTCTGTGAAGGGAGTAGTACATAGCGCTGTAAGAGATCTTCAGTTTCTTGGAAATTTATCGCATGGAATAGCCTTAATTTCTCAGAAGAATACTGAAGAGTTTCAGAAGAAAGTTCTTTGTTTCTGGCCATTTTGAGCCTATAATTGAACACACAAATGCTGACGCTCCAGATACTCAACTAGTTTAAAGAAGGCCAGTTTTATTGCTTCTTTAATTAATCAGGACAGCTGTGCTAACATAAATGCAAAAGTGTTTTCTAATAATCATTTAGCCTTTTAAAATTATAAACTTGGATTAGCTAACACAACATTCCATTGGAACACAGGAGTGATGGTTGCTGATAATGGGCCTCTGTACGCCTATGTAGATATTCCATTAACAAAATCTGCCATTTCCAACTACAATAGTCATTTACAACATTAACCATGTCTACACTGTATATCAGTGACAAAGTTAATGGATTGATGAGACCAGGGACGCTGAGGCACAGGAAGGGGACGGAGTTTCCCTGCTGGAGCATGGCGGGGAGATTTGGTTTGAGCACATACGAAACAGGAGTTGACGTAGCGAATAATGTCCTATGCCAAGGTAGGCCACCAATACTTCTCGGAGATAGATTGACTACTATAAGAAATATATACATGCCTTGTCGATTGCTGTTTTGGTTAGTATTTATTGCCTTGTTTCACTGTAGAGCCTCTAGCCCTGCTCAATACGCCTTAGTGAACACTTTAATTCCACCTCCAACACATTCGGTGACATCACCTGGTTTAAATTATATTCCTAGAGACAATATCTCTTTCATCGTCACTCTATGCACAGGTTTACCCCCACTGTATTCACATCTTACCATACCTTTGTCTGTACATTATGCCTTGAATCAATTCTCCACGCCCAGAAATCGGTTCCTTTTACTCTCTGTTCTGAACGTACTAGGCGACCAGTTATTTTAGTCTTTAGCCGTACCCTTATCCTACTCCTCCTCTGTTCCTCTGGTGATGTGAAGGTTAACCTAGGCCCTGCAGTGCCTAGCTCCACTCCTATTCCCCAGGCGCTCTCATTTGTTGACTTCTTTAACCGTAAAAGCCTTGGTTTCATGCATGTTAACATTAGAAGCCTCCTCCCTAAGTTTGTTTTATTCACTGCCCTAGCACACTCTGCCAACCCGGATGTCCTAGCCGTGTCTGAATCCTGGCTCAGGAAGACTACCAAAAACCCAGACATTTCCATCCCTAACTATAACATTTTCCGACAAGATAGAACTGCCAAAGGGGGCGGAGTTAGCCTGCAGAGTTCTGTCTTACTATCCAGGTCTGTACCCGAACAATTTGAGCTTCTACTTTAAAAAATTCACCTTTCCAGAAACAAGTCTCTCACCGTTGCCGCTTGCTATAGGCCACCCTCTGCCCCCAGCTGTGCCCTGGACACCACATGTGAACTGATTGCCCCTATCAATCTTCAGAGCTCGTACTGCTAGGTGACCTAAACTGGACATGGGACATGCTTAAAACCTCTTGGCGCACCGATCCCATTAGCGGGATAATTTTCGTCAACATCTGCTGTATTGCAGAGCGACAAATTCAAATTAAATTACTAAAAAATTTACTTTTCATGAAATCACAAGTGTAATATACCAAAACACAGCTTAGCTTGTTAATCCACCTGGCGTGTCAGATTTCAAAAAAGCTTTACAGCGAAAGCAAACCATGCGATTATGTGAGGACAGCTCTCAGTAGACAAAACATTACAAACACCTAGCAGCAAAGTAGATTGGTCACGAAAGTCAGAAAAGCAATAAAATGAATCGCTTACCTTTGATGATCTTCGGATGTTTGCACTCACGAGACTCCCAGTTACACAACAAATGTTTGTTTTGTTCGATAAAGATTATTTTTATATCCAAAAACCTCCATTTGGTTGGCGCGTTTTGTTGAGTAATCCACAGGCTCGTGCAGGTCACGACGGGCAGACAAAAATTCCAAATAGTACCGTAAAGTTAGTTGAAACATGTTGAAAGTTTTTATAATCAATCCTCAGGTTGTTTTTACAATAAATAATCGCTAATATTTCAACCGGACGCTAAACTTTTCAATACAAGAGAGAAAGAAAATGTCTCGCTACCAGTGGCGCACGCATGAACAAATCTAAGGACATCTGGCTATCCACTGACGCGATGTGATCATTCTCGCTCATTTTTCAGAATAAAGGTTGAAACTATGTCTAAAGACTGTTCACACACTGTGGAAGCCATAGGGAAAGGAATCTGAATGATATCCCTTTAAATGGGGGATAGGCTTGCAATGGAACAGAGTAGTTTCAGAAAAACAGCACTTCCTGGTTGGATTTTCCTCAGGTTTTCGCCTGCAATATCAGTTCTGTTGTACTCACAGACAATATTTTGACAGTTTTGGAAACTTTAGAGTGGTTTCTATCCTAATCTGACAATTATATGCATATTATATCTTCTGGGCCTGAGAAATAGGCAGTTTACTTTGGGAACGTTTTTTATCCGACCATCAAAATACTGCCCCCTAGCTTCAAGAGGTTTTAACACCCCGGCCATCCTACAGTCTAAGCTTGATGTCCTCAATCTCACACAAATTATCAATGAACCCACCAGGTACAACCCCAAATCTGTAAACACGGGCACCCTCATAGATATCATCCTAACCAACTTGCCCTCCAAATATACCTCTGTTTTCAACCAAGATCTCAGCGATCACTGCCTCATTGCCTGCATCCGTAATGGGTCCGCGGTCAAATGACCACCCTTCATCACTGTCAAACGCTCCCTAAAACACTTCAGTGAGCAGGCCTTTCTAATCGACCTGGCCCGGGTATCCTGGAAGGATATTGACTTCATCCCGTCAGTAGAGGATGCCTGGTCATTCATTAAAAGTGCCATCTTAAATAAGCATGCCCCTTTCAAAAAAAATTGAACCAGGAACAGATATAGCCCTTGGTTCACTCCAGACCTGACTGCCCTTGACCAGCACAAAAACATCCTGTGGCGTTCTGTATTAGCATCGAATAGCCCCCGTGATATGCAACTTTTCAGGGAATTTTGGAACCAATATCCATAGGCAGTTAGGAAGCCAAGGCTAGCTTTTTCAGGCAGAAATTTGCATCCTGTAGCACAAACTCAAAAAAGTTCTGGGATACTGTAAAGTCCATGGAGAATAAGAGCACCTCCTCCTAGCTGCCCACTGCACTGAGGCTAGAAACACTGTCACCACCAATAAATCCACTAAAATTGAGAATTTCAATAAGCATTTTTCTACGGCTGACCATGCCTTCCCCCTGGCTACCCCTACCTCGGTCAACCGCCCTGCACCCCCCACAGCAACTCGCCCAAGCCTCCCAATTTCTCCTTCACCCAAAACCAGATAGCTGATGTTCTGAAGAGCTGCAAAATCTGGACCCCTACAAATCAGCCGGGCTAGACAATCTGGACCCTCTCTTTCTAAAATTATGTGCCGAAATTGTTGCAACCCGTATCACTAGCCTGTTCAACCTCTCTTTCGTATCGTCTGAGATTCCCAAAGATTGGAAAGCTGCAGCAGTCATCCCCCTCTTCAAAGGGAGAGACACTCTAGACCAGGGGTGTCAAACTCATTTCGCATCGTGGGCCACATACGGCCTAGGGAGATGTCAAGTGGGCCGGACCATTAAAATTATACCATACTCTGCTATAAATAACCAAAATATCATGTCTTTCCTTTGTTTTGGTGTAAAGAAGCACAAGAACATTAGGAAAATATTGAAATTTAATGAACTATCCTTTTACAAAACATTTCATGAAACACCTCATATTTCCTTAGACAAATGTGCAATTTACTTTTATCATTCACAAATATGCATTGCAACTGATCCCACTGATTGTACAAAGGCACAAAACTTTAATTGGTACTGAAAAATATAGTAATGCACTTTAAGATTAAATGAGACTTTTAAAGAAAGGAATTTTTAAACCACTTACACATACGCATATAAAATCTAAATGTAATCCCTGCGTACACCTTACAAACTAAGGAGAGTGATTTTAAATGTGTAATGAAGAAAGTGTTCGCCTGTCCTGTAAATCTGTAAACTTCATACATGAAACATACATACACATACAATACATACTGAAAATTTATGGAGTTGTATGAACAGTAGAATTCCATCACACAACTTTTGTTTTGAAGCTGCTGACTAACATTAAAGTGCACATTTTTTAAATCACCACAGTAAGGATTCATCTTCACAGAGCTGTATTCTTTCAATGCAAACAGTATCTAAGGCAGCATTTTAAAGGTGTTAGTCTAGTCTGGACTTGTATTTGTTCCTGAAACTTGGCATCTTTTGGCCTGTACAAGTGCATCAACACCAGGTGTCATGTCCTGACTAGCTGTCACTTTCAGAATGTCATTTAAGTGCTTGTTTGTGAGCCTTGAACGCATTTTTGTTTTATTGATATTCATCACTGAGAAAATTTGTTCACAAAGGTAGGTTGTCCCAAACATGCACAAAATTTTAGCAGCCAGGGCTGTTAATTTGGGGTACCCTGGTAGTAGATACTGATAAAATCTGTCCAGACCTACAGAGGCAAATTTGCCCTTCAAATCTGCATCACACTGGTAGCTGGCTTTTACCGCTGCTTCACTGACTTCTCGGCTCTGGATGAAAGTTGACTGCTGTTTCCTCAGACCCGCCAGCAATTCGTTAATCTTATCTCTTCTCAGTTGTCCTTGCAAGCCGTCATATTTTTCGCTGTGATGAGTCTCGTAGTGGCGTCGAATATTATATTCCTTCAATACCGAAACTTGTTGCAAACACACCAAGCACGAAGGTTTTCCGTGCATCTCTGTAAATAAATAGGACGTGGTCCATTTTTCTTTGAAAATTCTACACTCCTTATCTACTTTTCTCCGTTTGGATAACGACATTTTGGCTAATGAGGGTGTAGCGGAGAGGTAGAGACCAAGGTATTAACAACGTCGTAACAAGCAGCAGATGGCGCATTGATACCGTCTGCTGTTTTCAGTCTGTCTCAGTGATGCGGCTTGTCTTCTACTCTGATGGAAAGAGTGCGCCCCTTAGCGGATAATCCATGAATTGCAGCGAATTAAAAATATTAATTCCATGTCTTTATGCATTTTTTCCACTTTCAAATTATCCTGCGGGCCTGATCGAACCTCCTTGGGGGCCGGTTCCGGCCCGCGGGCCGTATGTTTGACACCCCTGCTCTAGACCCAAACTGCTACAGACCAAAATCTATCCTACCCTGCCTTTCTAGGTTTTTCGAAAGCCAAGTGAACAAACAGATTACCGACCATTTCGAATCTCACCGTATCTTCTCCGCTATGCAATCTGGTTTCAGAGCTGGTCATGGGTGCGTGCACCTCAGCCACGCTCAAGGTCCTAACTGATATCATAACCGCCATTGATAAGAGACGTTATGGTGCAGCCATATTCATCGACCTGGCCAAGGCTTTCGACTCTGTCAATCACCACATTCTTATTGGGAGACTCAACAGCCTTAGTTTCTCAAATGATTTCCTCGCCTGGTTTACCAACTACTTCTCTGATAGAGTTCAGTGTGTCAAATCGGAGGACCTGTTGTCCAGACCTCTGGCATTCTCTATGGGGGTGCCACAGGGTTAAATTCTCGGGCCGACACTCTTCTCTGTATACATCAATGATGTCGCTCTTGCTGCTGGTGACTGCTCTGATCCACCTCTATGCAGACAACACCATTCTTTATACATTTGGCCCTTCGTTGGACACTGTTAACTAACCTCAAGACGAGCTTTAATGCCATACAACTCTCCTTCCATGGCCTCCAACTGCTCTTAAATGCAAGTAAAACTAAATGCATGCTCCTCAAACCAATCACTGCCCGCACCTAACCACCTGTCCACCATCACAACTCTGTATGGATTATGTGAGTATGTGGATAACTACAAATACCTAGGTGTCTGGATAGACTGTAAACTCTCCTTCCAGACTCACATTAAGCATCTCTAATCCAAAATTAAATCTAGAATCGGCTTCCTATTTCGCAACAAAGAATCCTTCACTCATGCTGCCAAAACATACACTTGTAAAACTGACCATCCTACCGATCCTCGACTTCGGCGATGTCATTTATAAATAGCCTCCAACACTCTACTCAACAAATTGGATGCGGTCTATCACAGTGCTATCCATTTTGTCACCAAAGCCCCATATACTACCCACCCACTGCGACCTGTACGCTCTCGTTGGCTGGCCCTCTCATCGCCAAACCCACTAGCTCCAGGTCATCTACAAGTCTCTGCTAGGTAAAGCCCACCTTATCACAGCTCACTGGTTACCATAACAGCACCCACTCGTACCTTGCACTCCAGCAGGTATATCTCACTGGTCACCCCCAAAGCCAATTCATACTTTGGCCACCTTTCCTTCCAGTTCTCTACTTGCACATTCATCTTCTCCACATCTACCATTCCAGTGTTTAATGCTATATTGTAATTACTTCACCACCATGGCCTATTTATTGCCTTAACTCCCTTATCCTACCTCATTTGCACTCACTGTATATAGACTTTTGTTTTCCTTTTCTTTCTACTGTAATATTGACTGTATGTTGTTTATTCCATGTGTAACTCCTGTGTTGTTGTATGTGTCGAACTGCTATGCTTTCTCTTGGCCAGGTCGCAGTTGCATATGAGAACTTGTTCTCAACTAGCCTACCTGGTTAAATAAAGGTGAAATAAATAATAAAATATAGATTTCCAGCAACAACAGCTGTGTGCTCCCAGGATCCGCAGCTGATCCCTTATCCACGTGGGAATGTAGATACGCTCAGGAGGACAGGTAGTGGGTGCGGGCTCCTTCTCTAGAGCCTGGCAAATGTCCACATCTACGTCCCAGACCACAAGGGCTACAACTCGAGAGGAAGGGATTATGGGTGCATTCAGGACCCTCTCCCGAATCGTAGAGATGGGACAGGGCATCGGCGTTGGTGTTCTTTGAGCCTGGGCGATAGGTCAGCGTGAAGTCAAATCTCGTAAAGAAAAGGGCCCCCTTGCTTGGCGCGGATTCAGCCCTCCTCGCTGTTCGTATGTGCTCCAGGTTCCGATGGTTGGTGAGGATGACAAATGGGTCCTAGGCGCCCTCCAGCCAGTGTCTCCACTCCTTTAATGCCAACTTCACGCCAGGAGCTCTCGATCGCCAACGTCGTAATTCCTCTCTACAGGGAAACAGTTTCCTAGAGTAATACGGACACACTTTTTGTGAATTACCTTGTCGTTGAGACAAAACTGACCCCACGCCCACCTCTGAAGCGTCCATCTCCTAACAAAGGCTATTGTGGGATCTGGGTGTTTGCGCAATGGGGCGGAGGTGAAATGTCACTTCAATAGGCGGAAGGCCTCATCAGCTGCTGGACCTCCCCTCCAACCTACGGGGACCACCCTTGAGGAAAGAGGAGCGGCGATGGAGCTAAAGTCCTGATGAAACGATGGTAGAAATTGGCAAACCCCAAAAAACTGTTGTAACCCCTTTATGGGTGGTTGGAACTGGCCATAACCTGACTTCATCTACCTTCTTGACGTCCATCTTCACTCCTTGTGGGCTCATTTGGTAGCCTAGGAAGGAGACAGTCTCCTGACAAAATTGGCACTTCTCGGCCTTGACAAACAGTTGGTTAGCCAGGAGGCATTCCAGGACTACTCGGACGTGAGCAATGTGATCCTCCAAGGTAGCCAAGTAGACCAGGATGTGGTCGATATACACAACCACCTGGCATCCGAGCATGTCCAGGAACACCTCCTTAGACGAATGCCTGGAACACTGACGGAGCATTGGCTAAGCCAAATGGCATCACCAAGTACTTGTAGTGACCAGACATCGTGCTAAAAGCTGTATGTAATATTTTTTTATCTGGCCACGACCCCCTGCAGTACCTCCGCAGACCCCACTTTAAGACCTCTGATTTAAGAGACATTTGCTGAAAACTGGACAGTTTTCTCAACCAAAAAAAAGTTGCAAAAAGTTTTCCTCTCAGCGAATCGGTTTGCTGGAAAGACGAGAACAGAGGTGGAAACTTAGAGAACAGAGAAGGAGAAATGTTGGGTGAAATGAGGAGCCATGAGATGTAGAAAGTGAGTTACACTGAGTCAATAAGTGTACTTATGAACATTTAAAGGAAGTTTAGGCTGGTCAGCTTCACCTAGCAAAAGTGGTTGTGTAGTCAGCTAGCCATTGGGATCGATAGGCTTCTTCTGTGCTATGCAGTGTGCACCAGTGAGGGTTCTCAGAGGAGGAAGGGAAGGACCATCCTACTCAGTGAATTTCAGAAACTTGTTTAATGTTTCCCTATTTAAATGTATCCTTTTGAGATAAAACTATGCTAAATATATTCACGTCATCAAATTATTATTAAAACACACTGTTTTATAATGAAGGTTTACAGTAGCCTCAACAGCACTCTCTGGTGTAGCACCGAGGACAGCTATTTAACTTCCATACAAAACCTAGGAGGCTCATGGTTCTCACCCCTTGCACAGACTTACACAGTAATTATGACGAAAGTTCTCCAACCTAATGAGAGCTTTAGCAGCATGAACTGACATGTTGTCCATCCAACTAATCTAGTCCTGAAAGCATAAGCTACAGCTATCTAGTACTGCAGTACATAAAATGTGGTGAATAGTTCAAATCAATCAAATTGTATTAGTCACATGCACCAAATACAACAGTGAAATGCTTACTTACCAACAATGCAGTTTCAAAAAAATACGGATAAGACTAAGAGATAAATGTAACAAGTAATTAAAGAGCAGCAGTAAAATAGCCATAGCGAGACTATATACCGGGGGTACCGATACAGAGGTCACTGTGCGGGGGCACCGGTTAGTTGAGGTAGTATGTACATGTAGGTAGAGTTATTAAAGTCACTATCATAGATGACAACAAGAGTAGCAGTGGTGAAGAGAGGGGGGGAATGCAAATCGTCTGGTAGCCGTTGACTAGATGTTCAGGAGTCTTATGGCTTGGGTGTAGAAGCTTGGTGCTCCGGTACCGGCTTGCCGTGCGGTAGCAGAGAGAACAGTCTATGAGGTTGGCTGGAGTCTTTGACAATTAGGGCCTTCCTTTGACACCGCCTGGTATAGAGGTCCTGGATGGCAGGAAGCTTGGCCCCAGTGATGTATTGGGCCGTTCGCACTACCCTCTGTCGTGCCTGCGGTCGGAGGCCGAGCAGTTGCCATACCAGGCAGTGATGCTCTCGATGGTGCAGCTGTAGAACCTTTTGAGGATCGGAGGACCCATGCCAAATCTTTTCAGTCTCCTGAGGGGGAATAGGTTTTGTCGTGCCTTCTTCACAACTATCTTGGTGTGCTTGGGCCATGTTCGTTTGTTGGTGATGTGGACACCAAGGAACTTGAAGCTCTCAACCTTCTCCGCTGCAGCTCCGTCGATGAGAATGGAGGCGTGCTCGGTCCTCTTCTTCCTGTGGTCCACAATAATCTCTTTTGTCTTGATCAAGTTGAGCGAGAGGTTGTTGTCCTGGCACCACACGGCCAGGTCTCTGATCGCCTCCCTATAGGCTGTCTTGTCGGTGATCAGGCCTACCGCTGTTGTGTCATCGGCAAATTTATAGATGGTGATTGAGTCGTGCCTGGCCGTGCAGTCATGAGTGAACAGGGAGAACAAGAGGGGACTGAGCACGCACACCTGAGGGGCCCCTGTGTTGAGGATCAGTGTGGCGGATGTGTTGTTACTGACCCTTACCACCTGGGGAAGTCAGGAAGTCCAGGATCCAGTTGCAAAGAGATGTGTTTAGTCCCAGGGTCCTTAGCTTATTGATAAGCTTTGAGGGCATTATGGTGTTGAACGCTGAGCTGTAGTCAATGAATAGCATTCTCACATAGGTGTTCCTTTTGTCCAGGTGGGAAAGCACAACCTCGAAATGTAAAACTTTGTATTAAATGTAGATAACTATAAAATGGAATACGTCATTGCAAATTCAAAATAAAGCATGTATCTACACATGATTTCATACATTTGACTGCACGAGGTGACAGAAAAACATGCGACATAAAACAAGGCGTCAAAATACACTCACCGTGTTATTTCTAGACACCATCTTGTCCAGTTTTTTTGCAATCCGAATTAACTCCTCTTCTCGCGTCATAGTTTCTGGCATGGATTAAACGTACAATAATATGTTATGTAAAATGCTATATAATAAAAAATGTAACTGTTCATCCTACGTAGATAGGACTTTACGTTATGGCGCGGTCCTTTCCATTCGGCGAAGAGGCGTGTCCTTAAGTTACAGGCAGAACGACATTTGTCGGATCGTCTGACCATCAGGTCAAAATGCCCATGAGACACATGGCAACAACTAAATATAGACGTTTCTATGGGTCTGACACTAATATCGTCTTTATATGATCTTACTTTAATACAGTGGGCTATGCAAACTTTTTCAGAGGACTTTGGAGAGAACCCCAATGCCAATGAGCCTTGCTCAATAGAGATTACCAGTTTGTAGTCCTAAAAACCGGAAATGAGTTACTCTGGTTCGTTCAGCAATTCTTATAGGGGGAATTAATGGGGAAAGAATGGAGTTTTGTGATAAACGACATAAATAATGTTTGACGTTAACACATCTTATTTTTTTATTTATTTCACCTTTATTTAACCAGGTAGGCAAGTTGAGAACAAGTTCTCATTTACAATTGAGACCTGGCCAAGATAAAGCAAAGCAGTTCGGCACATAGAACAACACAGAGTTACACATGGAGTAAAACAAACAAACACACAGTCAATGATATAGTAGAAAATTAAGTCTATATACAATGTGAGCAAATGAGGTGAGATAAGGGAGGTAAAGGCAAAAAATGCCATGGTGGCGAAGTAAATACAATATAGCAAGTAAACACTGGAATGGTAGATTTGCAGTGGAAGAACGTGCAAAGTAGAAATAGAAATAATGGGGTGCAAAGGAGCAAAATAAATAAATAAATACAGTAGGGGAAGAGGTAGTTGTTTGGGCTAAACTATAGATGGGCTATGTACAGGTGCAGTAATTTGTTTTGTTTTGTTCTATGGGATAAAGCACATAAAGGCTTCATAATTCATAAAGGTCATGATATTATGTGCTTGTTTTTTATTACATACATGCTTCAAAATTCACAAGAAGTGACGTTAGCTGATGACATTATCTCAGAACAAACATATATGATCTCTTAAGCCTGTGATTGGCGTTTATCCCAAACCAAACATTAATTTTCCCATTACTATTGCTCTCTCTAGTTGCGTATCGATCCACCACACTAAAATATCCCACTCTGTGGGTCCTACACTTAGTTTGAAGATATAATGAATAATTGTTATATGATATACGTTAGTAGTAAACCATGTAGCCTAAAACAAGGTCAGAAGTTAATGTTTGATTTAATACATTGAATATGGCCAATCATTTATATATGCACTAGATGACAAAACAGGGGGCGCTGTTTTGAAGCCACCGCGCCTCCATCTTGGCAATTCCCCAACGTTGTAACAAATATTTTGGAAGCTTTAGAAATGCATTTATTAATGTCTACATTTGTTTTCGCCACATTTATTCTATTATACACCTTAATGCATTATTTTTTATTATATTATGTGAGCTAAACATACAAATACAAAATATATAATAAAACATTTTCCTTAAAGTATAATTTTTAGATAGAACGTTTGACTGTTACTGTCCCCACTACACAAGAAAAATACTTAAATACCGGTAATTTTGTCCTTAAAACATTTATTTGAAATACTGTAAATTACATTCATTCCTATAGAGGACTGCTTCTGGGGAGTGTCAATATAGCAACTAATGGCTTCAAGGCTTCTTATTGGCCAATAGCAATCCAGTGTTTATATACATCATTGAACACGGCATGTAGGGTGCTAGTCATGTGGTGACACACCTCCACTTTAACAAGCTACACAGCTCTGACAGCTGCAAAAAAATAACTAGTAGGTAGTACACAAGTGTACACACAAGTTGGAGTGTTTTCTAGTGTTCACATTAATTTACTATGGAGGAAAGTTGGAGTCACGTTATTGCGCAGGAAAGTTGGAGTCCCTTTATTGTGCAGAAGATGTCACTCTGGTATTGGGTTTCTTATCATGAGGAATATTTTGACAAAGTTGTGTGAGATGGGGTTGTGTCTTTACAGTGTTCTTTACAACTTTAGTGTTCTTTACAAACCTTTTCTGTCATCCAAATGATTCGTTTTAGAGGATTTTAACTTAGATTGGCTTACCCCGGCCACAGACCATTTTAAGAATATTTGTCTTCACTTTAACCTGACTCCAGTTGCTTTGTTAAAGAGATGCTACTCTCTAAACCGCTTCACACAAAGTGTTGATCACTGTCATTAAGGGTGAAATTGTCTGTGGTCAAGCCAATTATAGTCTATCGTATTGAGGGCATTAATTAATACAAAGCATACATTCCAATGTAAATTTAATTTCGTGACCTGTTTATTGCTTCAAACTATGTTCAAATCGAAGCCACAGACAACATTGCAACTTGCAATGTACATTTCAATGAATAGCCAGCACTGCTAAATGTTAGGAACCCATAGCCATTTAATTGGGGGGATGTCAGCCTTTTTGAAATGTGACCACACATTGTGGAGGGTAAACTCAAACTACCCCCTTTTTGAACATCCTTCACCAAGTAAAGTTATTTGCATTAGATATAAACTCAGCAAAAAAAAAGAAACGTCCTCTCACTGTCAACTGTGTTTATTTTCAGGAAACTTAACATGTGTAAATATTTGTATGAACATAACAAGATTCAACAACAGACATGAACTGAACAAGTTCCACAGACATGCGACTAACATAAATTGAATAATGTGTCCCTGAACAAAGGGGGGGAGGGGTCAAAATCAATAGTAACAGTTAGTATCTGGTGTGGCCACCAGCTGCATTAAGTACTGTCAGGTCAGGATGAGCCTGCAGGAAGGGTACCACATGAGGGAGGAGGATGTCTTCCCTGTAATACACAGCATTGAGATTGCCTGCAATGACAACAAGCTCAGTCCCATGATGCTGTGACACACCACCCCAGACCATGACGGACCCTCCACCTCCAAATCGATACCGCTCCAGAGTACAGGCCTCGGTGTAGCGCTCATTCCTTTGACAATAAATGTGAATCCGTCCATCATCCCTGGTGAGACAAAACAACGACTCGTCAGTGAAGAGCACTTTTTGCCAGTGCTGTCTGGCTCAGCGACGGTGGGTTTGTGCCCATAGGCGATGTTGTTGCCGGTCTGCTGAGGACCTGCCTTCAACAGGCCTACACGCCCTCAGTCCAGCCTCTCTCAGCCTACTGCAGACAGTCTGAGCACTGATGGAGGGATTGTGCGTTCCTAGTGTAACTCGGGCAGTTGCTGTTGCTATCCTGTTCCTGTCCCGCAGGTGTGATTTTCGGATGTACTGATCGCGTGCAGGTGTTGTTACACGTGGTCTGCCACTGCGAGGATGATCAGCTGTCCGTCCTGTCTCCCTGTAGCGCTGTCTTAGTCGTCTCACAGTACGGACATAGCAATTTATTGCCCTGGCCACATCTGCAGTCCTCATGCCTCCCTGCAGCATGCCTATGGCACGTTCACGCAGATGAGCAGGAACCCTGGGCATCTTTTGGTGTTTTTCAGAGTCAGTAGAAAGGCCTCTTTAGTGTCCTATATTTTCATAACTGTGACCTTATTAATTGCCTACCGTCTGTAAGCTGTTAGTGTCTTAACAACCGTTCCACAGGTGCATGTTCATTAATTGTTTATGGTTCATTGAACAAACTTAGGAAACAGTGTTTAAAATCTTTACAATGAAGATCTGTGAAGTTATTTGGACTTTTACGAATTATCTTTGTAAGACAGGGTCCTGAAAAAGGGACGTTGCTTTTTTTGCTGAGTTTACATAGGCTGCTACTGTCTATGATTTATACTGTCCTACAACTTTGCCAAAAGAGAAATGCACACTGCTTACAGGAGGTGGCGGCACCTCTTAAACCCTCACAGAAGAAGCCGGAAAGCCCAATGTCATCAACAGGATGTTAGTAACCATCCTCCCTCAAATGCTGTCGTAGCTATAGAAAAATGGTGTTGGTAGGCTTTTGGAAGTAAAGAACAGTTTAATTGTTTGTATTTATCACCACCGAATGTTTTGAAATACTGAAAATACACTAGTGGCACACTTTAAGTCTAAAGATAAATGGAGCACCAATTCACTGGCTTGTTACCATTGATCATCCTTGAGATTTTTCTACAACTTGATTGGAGACCACCTGTGGTAAATTCAATTGATTGGACATGATTTGAAAAGGCACACAACTGTCTATAAAAGGTCCCACAGTTGACATTGCATGTCAGAGCAAAACCAAGCCATGAGGTCGAAGGAATTGTCCGTAGAGATCAAGAGAGGATTATGTTGAGTATTGAGTATTGAGTAGCTTGGATGAATAAGGTGCCCAGAGTAAACTGCCTGCTACTCAGGCCCAGAAGCTAAGATATGCATATTATTAGTAGATTTGGATAGAAAACACTCGGACGTTTCTAAAACTGTTTGAATGATGTCTGTGTATAACAAAACTCATATGGCAGGGCAAAAGCCTTCAAAAAGCCTTTACAACGAAAGCATACCATGCGATTATGTTAGGTGAGTGCCTAGTCACAGAAAAACACAGCCATTTTTCCAGCCAAAGAGAGGAGTCACAAAAAGCAGAAATAGAGATAAAATGAATCACTAACCTTTGATGATCTTCATCAGATGACACTCATAGGACTTCATGTTACACAATACATGTACGTTTTGTTCGATAAAGTTCATATTTATATCCAAAAATCTCAGTTTACATTGGCGCGTTATGTTTAGTAATGTTTTGCTTCCAAAACATCCGGTGATTTTGCAGAGAGCCACATCAATTTACAGAAATACTCATCATAAATGTTGATGAAAACACAAGTGTTTATATATGGAATTAAAGATATACTTCTTCTTAATGCAACCACTGTGTCAGATTTCAAAAAAGCTTTACGGAAAAAGCACACCATGCAATAATCTGAGTACAGCGCTCAGACACAAAATCAAGCCATACAGATAACCGCCATGTTGTGGAGTCAACAGAAGCCAGAAATATCATTATAAATATTCACTTACCTTTGATGATCTAAATCAGAATGCACTCCCAGGAATCCCAGTTCCACAATAAATGTTTGTTTTGTTAAATGAAGTCTATCATTTATATCCAAATACCTCCTTTTTGTTATCGCGTTTAGCCCAGTAATCAAAATTCATGAGGCGCGATCACTAGGTGCAGACGAAAAGTCAAAAAGTTCCGTTACAGTACGTAGAAACATGTCAAACGATATATAGAATCAATCTTTAGGATGTTTTTAACATAATTCTTCAATAATGTTCCAACCGGAGAATTCCTTTGTCTTCAGAAATGCAATGGAACTCAAGCTAACTCTCACGTGATCACGCGTGGTCAGCTCATGGCACTCTGGGAGAGACCTTACTCAATCCCCCCTCACAGTAGAAGCCTCAAACAAGGTTCTAAAGACTGTTGACATCTAGTGGAAGCCTTAGCAAGTGCAATATGACCCCATTTCCACTGTATCTTGTATAAGCAAAGAGTTGAAAAACTACAAACCTCAGATTTCCCTTTTTTTTCTTTTTGCCTGCCATATGAGTTCTGTTATACTCACAGGCATCATTCAAACAGTTTTAGAAACTTCAGAGTGTTTTCCATCCAAATATACTAATAATATGGATATATATCCTAGCATCTGGGCCTGAGTAGCATGCAGTTTACTCTGGGCACGCTTTTCATCCGGACGTGAAAATACTGCCAACTATCCCAAAGAAGTTAATGTACTATTCTCCATAACCACCGCACCACAATGTTCATGAACTAACTAAAAAAGTGTAAAGTTCATTTTAGGTTTAGTAATCCCTTCACTAATTCGCCAATACCCCGCCACCCTTTCGTACATTCTAGAAATCTATTTCAGAATAAGACGACATAGATTAAAATTTTATTTCAGAGTAATACCACATAAAATGTCTCATGACATCAAAGAAAAACCAAGGCTTTCTGAGTTTACAAGGAGTGTTTGGCCAGTTAATTTAAATTTGTTACCTCTAGAATCCATTCCCCTGGCATTTCGCCTAGATTCTTCAATCCAAAATATAATTTCCTGTGGCAAATTTAGCCAATTTCTCATCATAAGGAATCCGCAATATTTGATCCCTGGCCTCTATTAAAAAGTTGGCTCTGAACCACTATTGATCGAACCGAGCCATAAACCACTATGTGAAGGTTTGCATGGCAGCATTTCCTCAGAATGCAGTAGGCTCAATTCCATTCCTCCATTCTTCCAAAGTCCGATAGCTCCCTGTTTTAGATGTGGGACTATCTCCCTACGCTTTGATGTTTTTTCGCTACGTTTCTTTGTCTTACCTTGGCCATTGAAATCACTGTTGGTGACTTTCACTGTGGCCGTATTAACCCCTCGCTCGTCTGCGAAGTGAGCGGAGTTATATTCCACTCTTAAAACATCTTGCTCTATTTCATCCAATACCCCCACTATTGTCGTTTTGATCACAGGTTTCAAACCTGCCATCGAAGCCGAAGTACCAGTCTTTTTGTAGCTAAATACATATATTAATTCCCCATATTCGAGCCGAATTGGTAGAATGCTCGTCAGTTTCTTTCAGCGCCTCCATGGCTTTATTAAAATCCTCTAACTCCGCTTGGAGAATCGGGCCCTCTGTTGCCATATCAATAGTTATTATTTCCAAACCTCTCCCATCGGTGCCCAGGGTGTTAAGATTTCCTCACTCCTGTCTCTAATACACACCTTCTATTAACAATTTTCCAAGGTAGCACTAGCCACTTCCCCGGATAATAGTTTTTGTATTTGTGCCTATTAATTGGTCACGGCACTTAATACCTTGTATTAGAACCTATACCATAACGTCTGCAAATGTATTACTGGAGAATAAGGATTACTTAATGTCTTATTCCAGTATTGCGCCTCAAATATCACTGTTGATAACACACATGACCAAAATTATTCACGCTTATCTTCCTATTTCCACATAATCTGTCATGGTTCACCACCCCAACAGGGCATACAACCAACCTCTCTTTATTGCTACTGCTAATACACCCAAATTCAACAGTGTTCAAACATCTTATTGCTTTTCTTTTAACCCTGAATTGCTTTTTATCCTAGTAGACAAGCATGTCACTTTATCCATCCATACACATTCTACTGCCTCATGGCCACTGCGGCTGAGACTTTCACCCTCTCGTTAAAGGTTTAGCAGGGAACCAACCCCACCCGGGTCTTACCTCCTAGGACTTACCCTTTGCAGGTTCCAGCCTGCTTGGGCTTACCTTCTATGACTCACCCTGTTCTTATAGTAGTCACATGAACTAACCCAATCATGATTTACGCCCTAGGACTTTCCCTACAGGTACCAGCCTGCTCGAGCTTACCTTCCGGGACTTACCCTATACTTTATAGTACTAGCAGGAACCAATCTACTATATATCACAAAGCTAGGACCAGGCCTACAATTAAATAGTACCCGCAAAACACCAGTCTCAATGTCAACAGTGAAGAGGCGATTCCGGGATTCTGGCCTTCTAGGCAGAGTTCCTCTGTCCAGTGTCTGTGTTCTTTTGCCCATCTTAATCTTATATTTTTATTGACGAGTCTGAGATATGGATTTTTCTTTACAACTCTGCCTAAAAGGCAAGCATTCCGGAGTCGCCTCTTCACTGTTGACTTTGAGACTGGTGTTTTGTGGGTACTATTTAATGAAGCTGCCAGTTGAGGACTTGTGAGGCGTCTGTTTCTCAAACTAGACATTCTAATGTACTTGTCCTCTTGCTCAGTTGTGCACCGGGGCCTACCACTCATCTTTATATTCTGGTTAGAGCCAGTTTGCGCTGTTCTGTGAAGGGAGTAGTACATAGCGCTGTAAGAGATCTTCAGTTTCTTGGAAATTTATCGCATGGAATAGCCTTAATTTCTCAGAAGAATACTGAAGAGTTTCAGAAGAAAGTTCTTTGTTTCTGGCCATTTTGAGCCTATAATTGAACACACAAATGCTGACGCTCCAGATACTCAACTAGTTTAAAGAAGGCCAGTTTTATTGCTTCTTTAATTAATCAGGACAGCTGTGCTAACATAAATGCAAAAGTGTTTTCTAATAATCATTTAGCCTTTTAAAATTATAAACTTGGATTAGCTAACACAACATTCCATTGGAACACAGGAGTGATGGTTGCTGATAATGGGCCTCTGTACGCCTATGTAGATATTCCATTAACAAAATCTGCCATTTCCAACTACAATAGTCATTTACAACATTAACCATGTCTACACTGTATATCAGTGACAAAGTTAATGGATTGATGAGACCAGGGACGCTGAGGCACAGGAAGGGGACGGAGTTTCCCTGCTGGAGCATGGCGGGGAGATTTGGTTTGAGCACATACGAAACAGGAGTTGACGTAGCGAATAATGTCCTATGCCAAGGTAGGCCACCAATACTTCTCGGAGATAGATTGACTACTATAAGAAATATATACATGCCTTGTCGATTGCTGTTTTGGTTAGTATTTATTGCCTTGTTTCACTGTAGAGCCTCTAGCCCTGCTCAATACGCCTTAGTGAACACTTTAATTCCACCTCCAACACATTCGGTGACATCACCTGGTTTAAATTATATTCCTAGAGACAATATCTCTTTCATCGTCACTCTATGCACAGGTTTACCCCCACTGTATTCACATCTTACCATACCTTTGTCTGTACATTATGCCTTGAATCAATTCTCCACGCCCAGAAATCGGTTCCTTTTACTCTCTGTTCTGAACGTACTAGGCGACCAGTTATTTTAGTCTTTAGCCGTACCCTTATCCTACTCCTCCTCTGTTCCTCTGGTGATGTGAAGGTTAACCTAGGCCCTGCAGTGCCTAGCTCCACTCCTATTCCCCAGGCGCTCTCATTTGTTGACTTCTTTAACCGTAAAAGCCTTGGTTTCATGCATGTTAACATTAGAAGCCTCCTCCCTAAGTTTGTTTTATTCACTGCCCTAGCACACTCTGCCAACCCGGATGTCCTAGCCGTGTCTGAATCCTGGCTCAGGAAGACTACCAAAAACCCAGACATTTCCATCCCTAACTATAACATTTTCCGACAAGATAGAACTGCCAAAGGGGGCGGAGTTAGCCTGCAGAGTTCTGTCTTACTATCCAGGTCTGTACCCGAACAATTTGAGCTTCTACTTTAAAAAATTCACCTTTCCAGAAACAAGTCTCTCACCGTTGCCGCTTGCTATAGGCCACCCTCTGCCCCCAGCTGTGCCCTGGACACCACATGTGAACTGATTGCCCCTATCAATCTTCAGAGCTCGTACTGCTAGGTGACCTAAACTGGGACATGGGACATGCTTAAAACCTCTTGGCGCACCGATCCCATTAGCGGGATAATTTTCGTCAACATCTGCTGTATTGCAGAGCGACAAATTCAAATTAAATTACTAAAAAAATTTACTTTTCATGAAATCACAAGTGTAATATACCAAAACACAGCTTAGCTTGTTAATCCACCTGGCGTGTCAGATTTCAAAAAAGCTTTACAGCGAAAGCAAACCATGCGATTATGTGAGGACAGCTCTCAGTAGACAAAACATTACAAACACCTAGCAGCAAAGTAGATTGGTCACGAAAGTCAGAAAAGCAATAAAATGAATCGCTTACCTTTGATGATCTTCGGATGTTTGCACTCACGAGACTCCCAGTTACACAACAAATGTTTGTTTTGTTCGATAAAGATTATTTTTATATCCAAAAACCTCCATTTGGTTGGCGCGTTTTGTTGAGTAATCCACAGGCTCGTGCAGGTCACGACGGGCAGACAAAAATTCCAAATAGTACCGTAAAGTTAGTTGAAACATGTTGAAAGTTTTTATAATCAATCCTCAGGTTGTTTTTACAATAAATAATCGCTAATATTTCAACCGGACGCTAAACTTTTCAATACAAGAGAGAAAGAAAATGTCTCGCTACCAGTGGCGCACGCATGAACAAATCTAAGGACATCTGGCTATCCACTGACGCGATGTGATCATTCTCGCTCATTTTTCAGAATAAAGGTTGAAACTATGTCTAAAGACTGTTCACACACTGTGGAAGCCATAGGGAAAGGAATCTGAATGATATCCCTTTAAATGGGGGATAGGCTTGCAATGGAACAGAGTAGTTTCAGAAAAACAGCACTTCCTGGTTGGATTTTCCTCAGGTTTTCGCCTGCAATATCAGTTCTGTTGTACTCACAGACAATATTTTGACAGTTTTGGAAACTTTAGAGTGGTTTCTATCCTAATCTGACAATTATATGCATATTATATCTTCTGGGCCTGAGAAATAGGCAGTTTACTTTGGGAACGTTTTTTATCCGACCATCAAAATACTGCCCCCTAGCTTCAAGAGGTTTTAACACCCCGGCCATCCTACAGTCTAAGCTTGATGTCCTCAATCTCACACAAATTATCAATGAACCCACCAGGTACAACCCCAAATCTGTAAACACGGGCACCCTCATAGATATCATCCTAACCAACTTGCCCTCCAAATATACCTCTGTTTTCAACCAAGATCTCAGCGATCACTGCCTCATTGCCTGCATCCGTAATGGGTCCGCGGTCAAATGACCACCCTTCATCACTGTCAAACGCTCCCTAAAACACTTCAGTGAGCAGGCCTTTCTAATCGACCTGGCCCGGGTATCCTGGAAGGATATTGACTTCATCCCGTCAGTAGAGGATGCCTGGTCATTCATTAAAAGTGCCATCTTAAATAAGCATGCCCCTTTCAAAAAAAATTGAACCAGGAACAGATATAGCCCTTGGTTCACTCCAGACCTGACTGCCCTTGACCAGCACAAAAACATCCTGTGGCGTTCTGTATTAGCATCGAATAGCCCCCGTGATATGCAACTTTTCAGGGAATTTTGGAACCAATATCCATAGGCAGTTAGGA
This sequence comes from Salvelinus namaycush, assembly GCF_016432855.1. NCBI lineage: Eukaryota > Metazoa > Chordata > Actinopteri > Salmoniformes > Salmonidae > Salvelinus > Salvelinus namaycush. Next base: position 1,192,369 of record NC_052343.1, on the reverse strand, counting down.
AGCCAAGGCTAGCTTTTTCAGGCAGAAATTTGCATCCTGTAGCACAAACTCAAAAAAGTTCTGGGATACTGTAAAGTCCATGGAGAATAAGAGCACCTCCTCCTAGCTGCCCACTGCACTGAGGCTAGAAACACTGTCACCACCAATAAATCCACTAAAATTGAGAATTTCAATAAGCATTTTTCTACGGCTGACCATGCCTTCCCCCTGGCTACCCCTACCTCGGTCAACCGCCCTGCACCCCCCACAGCAACTCGCCCAAGCCTCCCAATTTCTCCTTCACCCAAAACCAGATAGCTGATGTTCTGAAAGAGCTGCAAAATCTGGACCCCTACAAATCAGCCGGGCTAGACAATCTGGACCCTCTCTTTCTAAAATTATGTGCCGAAATTGTTGCAACCCGTATCACTAGCCTGTTCAACCTCTCTTTCGTATCGTCTGAGATTCCCAAAGATTGGAAAGCTGCAGCAGTCATCCCCCTCTTCAAAGGGAGAGACACTCTAGACCAGGGGTGTCAAACTCATTTCGCATCGTGGGCCACATACGGCCTAGGGAGATGTCAAGTGGGCCGGACCATTAAAATTATACCATACTCTGCTATAAATAACCAAAATATCATGTCTTTCCTTTGTTTTGGTGTAAAGAAGCACAAGAACATTAGGAAAATATTGAAATTTAATGAACTATCCTTTTACAAAACATTTCATGAAACACCTCATATTTCCTTAGACAAATGTGCAATTTACTTTTATCATTCACAAATATGCATTGCAACTGATCCCACTGATTGTACAAAGGCACAAAACTTTAATTGGTACTGAAAAATATAGTAATGCACTTTAAGATTAAATGAGACTTTTAAAGAAAGGAATTTTTAAACCACTTACACATACGCATATAAAATCTAAATGTAATCCCTGCGTACACCTTACAAACTAAGGAGAGTGATTTTAAATGTGTAATGAAGAAAGTGTTCGCCTGTCCTGTAAATCTGTAAACTTCATACATGAAACATACATACACATACAATACATACTGAAAATTTATGGAGTTGTATGAACAGTAGAATTCCATCACACAACTTTTGTTTTGAAGCTGCTGACTAACATTAAAGTGCACATTTTTTAAATCACCACAGTAAGGATTCATCTTCACAGAGCTGTATTCTTTCAATGCAAACAGTATCTAAGGCAGCATTTTAAAGGTGTTAGTCTAGTCTGGACTTGTATTTGTTCCTGAAACTTGGCATCTTTTGGCCTGTACAAGTGCATCAACACCAGGTGTCATGTCCTGACTAGCTGTCACTTTCAGAATGTCATTTAAGTGCTTGTTTGTGAGCCTTGAACGCATTTTTGTTTTATTGATATTCATCACTGAGAAAATTTGTTCACAAAGGTAGGTTGTCCCAAACATGCACAAAATTTTAGCAGCCAGGGCTGTTAATTTGGGGTACCCTGGTAGTAGATACTGATAAAATCTGTCCAGACCTACAGAGGCAAATTTGCCCTTCAAATCTGCATCACACTGGTAGCTGGCTTTTACCGCTGCTTCACTGACTTCTCGGCTCTGGATGAAAGTTGACTGCTGTTTCCTCAGACCCGCCAGCAATTCGTTAATCTTATCTCTTCTCAGTTGTCCTTGCAAGCCGTCATATTTTTCGCTGTGATGAGTCTCGTAGTGGCGTCGAATATTATATTCCTTCAATACCGAAACTTGTTGCAAACACACCAAGCACGAAGGTTTTCCGTGCATCTCTGTAAATAAATAGGACGTGGTCCATTTTTCTTTGAAAATTCTACACTCCTTATCTACTTTTCTCCGTTTGGATAACGACATTTTGGCTAATGAGGGTGTAGCGGAGAGGTAGAGACCAAGGTATTAACAACGTCGTAACAAGCAGCAGATGGCGCATTGATACCGTCTGCTGTTTTCAGTCTGTCTCAGTGATGCGGCTTGTCTTCTACTCTGATGGAAAGAGTGCGCCCCTTAGCGGATAATCCATGAATTGCAGCGAATTAAAAATATTAATTCCATGTCTTTTATGCATTTTTTCCACTTTCAAATTATCCTGCGGGCCTGATCGAACCTCCTTGGGGGCCGGTTCCGGCCCGCGGGCCGTATGTTTGACACCCCTGCTCTAGACCCAAACTGCTACAGACCAAAATCTATCCTACCCTGCCTTTCTAAGGTTTTTCGAAAGCCAAGTGAACAAACAGATTACCGACCATTTCGAATCTCACCGTATCTTCTCCGCTATGCAATCTGGTTTCAGAGCTGGTCATGGGTGCGTGCACCTCAGCCACGCTCAAGGTCCTAACTGATATCATAACCGCCATTGATAAGAGACGTTATGGTGCAGCCATATTCATCGACCTGGCCAAGGCTTTCGACTCTGTCAATCACCACATTCTTATTGGGAGACTCAACAGCCTTAGTTTCTCAAATGATTTCCTCGCCTGGTTTACCAACTACTTCTCTGATAGAGTTCAGTGTGTCAAATCGGAGGACCTGTTGTCCAGACCTCTGGCATTCTCTATGGGGGTGCCACAGGGTTAAATTCTCGGGCCGACACTCTTCTCTGTATACATCAATGATGTCGCTCTTGCTGCTGGTGACTGCTCTGATCCACCTCTATGCAGACAACACCATTCTTTATACATTTGGCCCTTCGTTGGACACTGTTAACTAACCTCAAGACGAGCTTTAATGCCATACAACTCTCCTTCCATGGCCTCCAACTGCTCTTAAATGCAAGTAAAACTAAATGCATGCTCCTCAACCAATCACTGCCCGCACCTAACCACCTGTCCACCATCACAACTCTGTATGGATTATGTGAGTATGTGGATAACTACAAATACCTAGGTGTCTGGATAGACTGTAAACTCTCCTTCCAGACTCACATTAAGCATCTCTAATCCAAAATTAAATCTAGAATCGGCTTCCTATTTCGCAACAAAGAATCCTTCACTCATGCTGCCAAAACATACACTTGTAAAACTGACCATCCTACCGATCCTCGACTTCGGCGATGTCATTTATAAAATAGCCTCCAACACTCTACTCAACAAATTGGATGCGGTCTATCACAGTGCTATCCATTTTGTCACCAAAGCCCCATATACTACCCACCACTGCGACCTGTACGCTCTCGTTGGCTGGCCCTCTCATCGCCAAACCCACTAGCTCCAGGTCATCTACAAGTCTCTGCTAGGTAAAGCCCACCTTATCACAGCTCACTGGTTACCATAACAGCACCCACTCGTACCTTGCACTCCAGCAGGTATATCTCACTGGTCACCCCCAAAGCCAATTCATACTTTGGCCACCTTTCCTTCCAGTTCTCTACTTGCACATTCATCTTCTCCACATCTACCATTCCAGTGTTTAATTGCTATATTGTAATTACTTCACCACCATGGCCTATTTATTGCCTTAACTCCCTTATCCTACCTCATTTGCACTCACTGTATATAGACTTTTGTTTTCCTTTTCTTTCTACTGTAATATTGACTGTATGTTGTTTATTCCATGTGTAACTCTGTGTTGTTGTATGTGTCGAACTGCTATGCTTTCTCTTGGCCAGGTCGCAGTTGCATATGAGAACTTGTTCTCAACTAGCCTACCTGGTTAAATAAAGGTGAAATAAATAATAAAATATAGATTTCCAGCAACAACAGCTGTGTGCTCCCAGATCCGCAGCTGATCCCTTATCCACGTGGGAATGTAGATACGCTCAGGAGGACAGGTAGTGGGTGCGGGCTCCTTCTCTAGAGCCTGGCAAATGTCCACATCTACGTCCCAGACCACAAGGGCTACAACTCGAGAGGAAGGGATTATGGGTGCATTCAGGACCCTCTCCCGAATCGTAGAGATGGGACAGGGCATCGGCGTTGGTGTTCTTTGAGCCTGGGCGATAGGTCAGCGTGAAGTCAAATCTCGTAAAGAAAAGGGCCCACCTTGCTTGGCGCGGATTCAGCCTCCTCGCTGTTCGTATGTGCTCCAGGTTCCGATGGTTGGTGAGGATGACAAATGGGTCCTAGGCGCCCTCCAGCCAGTGTCTCCACTCCTTTAATGCCAACTTCACCGCCAGGAGCTCTCGATCGCCAACGTCGTAATTCCTCTCTACAGGGAACAGTTTCTTAGAGTAATACGGACACACTTTTTGTGAATTACCTTGTCGTTGAGACAAAACTGACCCCACGCCCACCTCTGAAGCGTCCATCTCCATAACAAAGGCTATTGTGGGATCTGGGTGTTTGCGCAATGGGGCGGAGGTGAAATGTCACTTCAATAGGCGGAAGGCCTCATCAGCTGCTGGACTCCCCTCCAACCTACGGGGACCACCCTTGAGGAAAGAGGAGCGGCGATGGAGCTAAAGTTCCTGATGAAACGATGGTAGAAATTGGCAAACCCCAAAAACTGTTGTAACCCCTTTATGGTGGTTGGAACTGGCCATAACCTGACTTCATCTACCTTCTTGACGTCCATCTTCACTCCTTGTGGGCTCATTTGGTAGCCTAGGAAGGAGACAGTCTCCTGACAAAATTGGCACTTCTCGGCCTTGACAAACAGTTGGTTAGCCAGGAGGCATTCCAGGACTACTCGGACGTGAGCAATGTGATCCTCCAAGGTAGCCAAGTAGACCAGGATGTGGTCGATATACACAACCACCTGGCATCCGAGCATGTCCAGGAACACCTCCTTAGACGAATGCCTGGAACACTGACGGAGCATTGGCTAAGCCAAATGGCATCACCAAGTACTTGTAGTGACCAGACATCGTGCTAAAAGCTGTATGTAATATTTTTTTATCTGGCCACGACCCCCTGCAGTACCTCCGCAGACCCCACTTTAAGAACCTCTGATTTAAGAGACATTTGCTGAAAACTGGACAGTTTTCTCAACCAAAAAAAAGTTGCAAAAAGTTTTCCTCTCAGCGAATCGGTTTGCTGGAAAGACGAGAACAGAGGTGGAACTTAGAGAACAGAGAAGGAGAAATGTTGGGTGAAATGAGGAGCCATGAGATGTAGAAAGTGAGTTACACTGAGTCAATAAGTGTACTTATGAACATTTAAAGGAAGTTTAGGCTGGTCAGCTTCACCTAGCAAAAGTGGTTGTGTAGTCAGCTAGCCATTGGGATCGATAGGCTTCTTCTGTGCTATGCAGTGTGCACCAGTGAGGGTTCTCAGAGGAGGAAGGGAAGGACCATCCTACTCAGTGAATTTCAGAAAACTTGTTTAATGTTTCCCTATTTAAATGTATCCTTTTGAGATAAAACTATGCTAAATATATTCACGTCATCAAATTATTTATTAAAACACACTGTTTTATAATGAAGGTTTACAGTAGCCTCAACAGCACTCTCTGGTGTAGCACCGAGGACAGCTATTTAACTTCCATACAAAACCTAGGAGGCTCATGGTTCTCACCCCCTTGCACAGACTTACACAGTAATTATGACGAAAGTTCTCCAACCTAATGAGAGCTTTAGCAGCATGAACTGACATGTTGTCCATCCAACTAATCTAGTCCTGAAAGCATAAGCTACAGCTATCTAGTACTGCAGTACATAAAATGTGGTGAATAGTTCAAATCAAATCAAATTGTATTAGTCACATGCACCAAATACAACAGTGAAATGCTTACTTACCAACAATGCAGTTTCAAAAAAATACGGATAAGACTAAGAGATAAATGTAACAAGTAATTAAAGAGCAGCAGTAAAATAGCCATAGCGAGACTATATACAGGGGGGTACCGATACAGAGTCACTGTGCGGGGGCACCGGTTAGTTGAGGTAGTATGTACATGTAGGTAGAGTTATTAAAGTCACTATGCATAGATGACAACAAGAGTAGCAGTGGTGAAGAGAGGGGGGGAAATGCAAATCGTCTGGGTAGCCTGTTGACTAGATGTTCAGGAGTCTTATGGCTTGGGTGTAGAAGCTTGGTGCTCCGGTACCGCTTGCCGTGCGGTAGCAGAGAGAACAGTCTATGAGGTTGGCTGGAGTCTTTGACAATTAGGGCCTTCCTTTGACACCGCCTGGTATAGAGGTCCTGGATGGCAGGAAGCTTGGCCCCAGTGATGTATTGGGCCGTTCGCACTACCCTCTGTCGTGCCTGCGGTCGGAGGCCGAGCAGTTGCCATACCAGGCAGTGATGCTCTCGATGGTGCAGCTGTAGAACCTTTTGAGGATCGGAGGACCCATGCCAAATCTTTTCAGTCTCCTGAGGGGGAATAGGTTTTGTCGTGCCTTCTTCACAACTATCTTGGTGTGCTTGGGCCATGTTCGTTTGTTGGTGATGTGGACACCAAGGAACTTGAAGCTCTCAACCTTCTCCGCTGCAGCTCCGTCGATGAGAATGGAGGCGTGCTCGGTCCTCTTCTTCCTGTGGTCCACAATAATCTCTTTTGTCTTGATCAAGTTGAGCGAGAGGTTGTTGTCCTGGCACCACACGGCCAGGTCTCTGATCGCCTCCCTATAGGCTGTCTTGTCGGTGATCAGGCCTACCGCTGTTGTGTCATCGGCAAATTTATAGATGGTGATTGAGTCGTGCCTGGCCGTGCAGTCATGAGTGAACAGGGAGAACAAGAGGGGACTGAGCACGCACACCTGAGGGGCCCCTGTGTTGAGGATCAGTGTGGCGGATGTGTTGTTACTGACCCTTACCACCTGGGGAAGTCAGGAAGTCCAGGATCCAGTTGCAAAGAGATGTGTTTAGTCCCAGGGTCCTTAGCTTATTGATAAGCTTTGAGGGCATTATGGTGTTGAACGCTGAGCTGTAGTCAATGAATAGCATTCTCACATAGGTGTTCCTTTTGTCCAGGTGGGAAAGCACAACCTCGAAATGTAAAACTTTGTATTAAATGTAGATAACTATAAAATGGAATACGTCATTGCAAATTCAAAATAAAGCATGTATCTACACATGATTTCATACATTTGACTGCACGAGGTGACAGAAAAACATGCGACATAAAACAAGGCGTCAAAATACACTCACCGTGTTATTTCTAGACACCATCTTGTCCAGTTTTTTTGCAATCCGAATTAACTCCTCTTCTCGCGTCATAGTTTCTGGCATGGATTAAACGTACAATAATATGTTATGTAAAATGCTATATAATAAAAAATGTAACTGTTCATCCTACGTAGATAGGACTTTACGTTATGGCGCGGTCCTTTCCATTCGGCGAAGAGGCGTGTCCTTAAGTTACAGGCAGAACGACATTTGTCGGATCGTCTGACCATCAGGTCAAAATGCCCATGAGACACATGGCAACAACTAAATATAGACGTTTCTATGGGTCTGACACTAATATCGTCTTTATATGATCTTACTTTAATACAGTGGGCTATGCAAACTTTTTCAGAGGACTTTGGAGAGAACCCCAATGCCAATGAGCCTTGCTCAATAGAGATTACCAGTTTGTAGTCCTAAAAACCGGAAATGAGTTACTCTGGTTCGTTCAGCAATTCTTATAGGGGGAATTAATGGGGAAAGAATGGAGTTTTGTGATAAACGACATAAATAATGTTTGACGTTAACACATCTTATTTTTTTATTTATTTCACCTTTATTTAACCAGGTAGGCAAGTTGAGAACAAGTTCTCATTTACAATTGAGACCTGGCCAAGATAAAGCAAAGCAGTTCGGCACATAGAACAACACAGAGTTACACATGGAGTAAAACAAACAAACACACAGTCAATGATATAGTAGAAAATTAAGTCTATATACAATGTGAGCAAATGAGGTGAGATAAGGGAGGTAAAGGCAAAAAAATGCCATGGTGGCGAAGTAAATACAATATAGCAAGTAAACACTGGAATGGTAGATTTGCAGTGGAAGAACGTGCAAAGTAGAAATAGAAATAATGGGGTGCAAAGGAGCAAAATAAATAAATAAATACAGTAGGGGAAGAGGTAGTTGTTTGGGCTAAACTATAGATGGGCTATGTACAGGTGCAGTAATATGTTTTGTTTTGTTCTATGGGATAAAGCACATAAAGGCTTCATAATTCATAAAGGTCATGATATTATGTGCTTGTTTTTATTACATACATGCTTCAAAATTCACAAGAAGTGACGTTAGCTGATGACATTATCTCAGAACAAAACATATATGATCTCTTAAGCCTGTGATTGGCGTTTATCCCAAAACAAACATTAATTTTCCCATTACTATTGCTCTCTCTAGTTGCGTATCGATCCACACACTAAAATATCCCACTCTGTGGGTCTACACTTTAGTTTGAAGATATAATGAATAATTGTTATATGATATACGTTAGTAGTAAACCATGTAGCCTAAAACAAGGTCAGAAGTTAATGTTTGATTAATACATTGAAATATGGCCAATCATTTATATATGCACTAGATGACAAAACAGGGGGCGCTGTTTTGAAGCCACCGCGCCTCCATCTTGGCAATTCCCCAACGTTGTAACAAATATTTTGGAAGCTTTAGAAATGCATTTATTAATGTCTACATTTGTTTTCGCCACATTTATTCTATTATACACCTTAATGCATTATTTTTTATTATATTATGTGAGCTAAACATACAAATACAAAATATATAATAAAACATTTTCCTTAAAGTATAATTTTTAGATAGAACGTTTGACTGTTACTGTCCCCACTACAACAAGAAAAATACTTAAATACCGGTAATTTTGTCCTTAAAACATTTATTTGAAATACTGTAAAATTACATTCATTCCTATAGAGGACTGCTTCTGGGGAGTGTCAATATAGCAACTAATGGCTTCAAGGCTTCTTATTGGCCAATAGCAATCCAGTGTTTATATACATCATTGAACACGGCATGTAGGGTGCTAGTCATGTGGTGACACACCTCCACTTTAACAAGCTACACAGCTCTGACAGCTGCAAAAAAATAACTAGTAGGTAGTACACAAGTGTACACACAAGTTGGAGTGTTTTCTAGTGTTCACATTAATTTACTATGGAGGAAAGTTGGAGTCACGTTATTGCGCAGGAAAGTTGGAGTCCCTTTATTGTGCAGAAGATGTCACTCTGGTATTGGGTTTCTTATCATGAGGAATATTTTGACAAAGTTGTGTGAGATGGGGTTGTGTCTTTACAGTGTTCTTTACAACTTTAGTGTTCTTTACAAACCTTTTCTGTCATCCAAATGATTCGTTTTAGAGGATTTTAACTTAGATTGGCTTACCCCGGCCACAGACCATTTTAAGAATATTTGTCTTCACTTTAACCTGACTCCAGTTGCTTTGTTAAAGAGATGCTACTCTCTAAACCGCTTCACACAAAGTGTTGATCACTGTCATTAAGGGTGAAATTGTCTGTGGTCAAGCCAATTATAGTCTATCGTATTGAGGGCATTAATTAATACAAAGCATACATTCCAATGTAAATTTAATTTCGTGACCTGTTTATTGCTTCAAACTATGTTCAAATCGAAGCCACAGACAACATTGCAACTTGCAATGTACATTTCAATGAATAGCCAGCACTGCTAAATGTTAGGAACCCATAGCCATTTAATTGGGGGGATGTCAGCCTTTTTGAAATGTGACCACACATTGTGGAGGGTAAACTCAAACTACCCCCTTTTTGAACATCCTTCACCAAGTAAAGTTATTTGCATTAGATATAAACTCAGCAAAAAAAAAGAAACGTCCTCTCACTGTCAACTGTGTTTATTTTCAGGAAACTTAACATGTGTAAATATTTGTATGAACATAACAAGATTCAACAACAGACATGAACTGAACAAGTTCCACAGACATGCGACTAACATAAATTGAATAATGTGTCCCTGAACAAAGGGGGGGAGGGGTCAAAATCAATAGTAACAGTTAGTATCTGGTGTGGCCACCAGCTGCATTAAGTACTGTCAGGTCAGGATGAGCCTGCAGGAAGGGTACCACATGAGGGAGGAGGATGTCTTCCCTGTAATACACAGCATTGAGATTGCCTGCAATGACAACAAGCTCAGTCCCATGATGCTGTGACACACCACCCCAGACCATGACGGACCCTCCACCTCCAAATCGATACCGCTCCAGAGTACAGGCCTCGGTGTAGCGCTCATTCCTTTGACAATAAATGTGAATCCGTCCATCATCCCTGGTGAGACAAAACAACGACTCGTCAGTGAAGAGCACTTTTTGCCAGTGCTGTCTGGCTCAGCGACGGTGGGTTTGTGCCCATAGGCGATGTTGTTGCCGGTCTGCTGAGGACCTGCCTTCAACAGGCCTACACGCCCTCAGTCCAGCCTCTCTCAGCCTACTGCAGACAGTCTGAGCACTGATGGAGGGATTGTGCGTTCCTAGTGTAACTCGGGCAGTTGCTGTTGCTATCCTGTTCCTGTCCCGCAGGTGTGATTTTCGGATGTACTGATCGCGTGCAGGTGTTGTTACACGTGGTCTGCCACTGCGAGGATGATCAGCTGTCCGTCCTGTCTCCCTGTAGCGCTGTCTTAGTCGTCTCACAGTACGGACATAGCAATTTATTGCCCTGGCCACATCTGCAGTCCTCATGCCTCCCTGCAGCATGCCTATGGCACGTTCACGCAGATGAGCAGGAACCCTGGGCATCTTTTGGTGTTTTTCAGAGTCAGTAGAAAGGCCTCTTTAGTGTCCTATATTTTCATAACTGTGACCTTATTAATTGCCTACCGTCTGTAAGCTGTTAGTGTCTTAACAACCGTTCCACAGGTGCATGTTCATTAATTGTTTATGGTTCATTGAACAAACTTAGGAAACAGTGTTTAAAATCTTTACAATGAAGATCTGTGAAGTTATTTGGACTTTTACGAATTATCTTTGTAAGACAGGGTCCTGAAAAAGGGACGTTGCTTTTTTTGCTGAGTTTACATAGGCTGCTACTGTCTATGATTTATACTGTCCTACAACTTTGCCAAAAGAGAAATGCACACTGCTTACAGGAGGTGGCGGCACCTCTTAAACCCTCACAGAAGAAGCCGGAAAGCCCAATGTCATCAACAGGATGTTAGTAACCATCCTCCCTCAAATGCTGTCGTAGCTATAGAAAAATGGTGTTGGTAGGCTTTTGGAAGTAAAGAACAGTTTAATTGTTTGTATTTATCACCACCGAATGTTTTGAAATACTGAAAATACACTAGTGGCACACTTTAAGTCTAAAGATAAATGGAGCACCAATTCACTGGCTTGTTACCATTGATCATCCTTGAGATTTTTCTACAACTTGATTGGAGACCACCTGTGGTAAATTCAATTGATTGGACATGATTTGAAAAGGCACACAACTGTCTATAAAAGGTCCCACAGTTGACATTGCATGTCAGAGCAAAACCAAGCCATGAGGTCGAAGGAATTGTCCGTAGAGATCAAGAGAGGATTATGTTGAGTATTGAGTATTGAGTAGCTTGGATGAATAAGGTGCCCAGAGTAAACTGCCTGCTACTCAGGCCCAGAAGCTAAGATATGCATATTATTAGTAGATTTGGATAGAAAACACTCGGACGTTTCTAAAACTGTTTGAATGATGTCTGTGTATAACAAAACTCATATGGCAGGGCAAAAGCCTTCAAAAAGCCTTTACAACGAAAGCATACCATGCGATTATGTTAGGTGAGTGCCTAGTCACAGAAAAACACAGCCATTTTTCCAGCCAAAGAGAGGAGTCACAAAAAGCAGAAATAGAGATAAAATGAATCACTAACCTTTGATGATCTTCATCAGATGACACTCATAGGACTTCATGTTACACAATACATGTACGTTTTGTTCGATAAAGTTCATATTTATATCCAAAAATCTCAGTTTACATTGGCGCGTTATGTTTAGTAATGTTTTGCTTCCAAAACATCCGGTGATTTTGCAGAGAGCCACATCAATTTACAGAAATACTCATCATAAATGTTGATGAAAACACAAGTGTTTATATATGGAATTAAAGATATACTTCTTCTTAATGCAACCACTGTGTCAGATTTCAAAAAAGCTTTACGGAAAAAGCACACCATGCAATAATCTGAGTACAGCGCTCAGACACAAAATCAAGCCATACAGATAACCGCCATGTTGTGGAGTCAACAGAAGCCAGAAATATCATTATAAATATTCACTTACCTTTGATGATCTAAATCAGAATGCACTCCCAGGAATCCCAGTTCCACAATAAATGTTTGTTTTGTTAAATGAAGTCTATCATTTATATCCAAATACCTCCTTTTTGTTATCGCGTTTAGCCCAGTAATCAAAATTCATGAGGCGCGATCACTAGGTGCAGACAAAAAGTCAAAAAGTTCCGTTACAGTACGTAGAAACATGTCAAACGATATATAGAATCAATCTTTAGGATGTTTTTAACATAATTCTTCAATAATGTTCCAACCGGAGAATTCCTTTGTCTTCAGAAATGCAATGGAACTCAAGCTAACTCTCACGTGATCACGCGTGGTCAGCTCATGGCACTCTGGGAGAGACCTTACTCAATCCCCCCTCACAGTAGAAGCCTCAAACAAGGTTCTAAAGACTGTTGACATCTAGTGGAAGCCTTAGCAAGTGCAATATGACCCCATTTCCACTGTATCTTGTATAAGCAAAGAGTTGAAAAACTACAAACCTCAGATTTCCCTTTTTTTTCTTTTTGCCTGCCATATGAGTTCTGTTATACTCACAGGCATCATTCAAACAGTTTTAGAAACTTCAGAGTGTTTTCCATCCAAATATACTAATAATATGGATATATATCCTAGCATCTGGGCCTGAGTAGCATGCAGTTTACTCTGGGCACGCTTTTCATCCGGACGTGAAAATACTGCCAACTATCCCAAAGAAGTTAATGTACTATTCTCCATAACCACCGCACCACAATGTTCATGAACTAACTAAAAAAGTGTAAAGTTCATTTTAGGTTTAGTAATCCCTTCACTAATTCGCCAATACCCCGCCACCCTTTCGTACATTCTAGAAATCTATTTCAGAATAAGACGACATAGATTAAAATTTTATTTCAGAGTAATACCACATAAAATGTCTCATGACATCAAAGAAAAACCAAGGCTTTCTGAGTTTACAAGGAGTGTTTGGCCAGTTAATTTAAATTTGTTACCTCTAGAATCCATTCCCCTGGCATTTCGCCTAGATTCTTCAATCCAAAATATAATTTCCTGTGGCAAATTTAGCCAATTTCTCATCATAAGGAATCCGCAATATTTGATCCCTGGCCTCTATTAAAAAGTTGGCTCTGAACCACTATTGATCGAACCGAGCCATAAACCACTATGTGAAGGTTTGCATGGCAGCATTTCCTCAGAATGCAGTAGGCTCAATTCCATTCCTCCATTCTTCCAAAGTCCGATAGCTCCCTGTTTTAGATGTGGGACTATCTCCCTACGCTTTGATGTTTTTTCGCTACGTTTCTTTGTCTTACCTTGGCCATTGAAATCACTGTTGGTGACTTTCACTGTGGCCGTATTAACCCCTCGCTCGTCTGCGAAGTGAGCGGAGTTATATTCCACTCTTAAAACATCTTGCTCTATTTCATCCAATACCCCCACTATTGTCGTTTTGATCACAGGTTTCAAACCTGCCATCGAAGCCGAAGTACCAGTCTTTTTGTAGCTAAATACATATATTAATTCCCCATATTCGAGCCGAATTGGTAGAATGCTCGTCAGTTTCTTTCAGCGCCTCCATGGCTTTATTAAAATCCTCTAACTCCGCTTGGAGAATCGGGCCCTCTGTTGCCATATCAATAGTTATTATTTCCAAACCTCTCCCATCGGTGCCCAGGGTGTTAAGATTTCCTCACTCCTGTCTCTAATACACACCTTCTATTAACAATTTTCCAAGGTAGCACTAGCCACTTCCCCGGATAATAGTTTTTGTATTTGTGCCTATTAATTGGTCACGGCACTTAATACCTTGTATTAGAACCTATACCATAACGTCTGCAAATGTATTACTGGAGAATAAGGATTACTTAATGTCTTATTCCAGTATTGCGCCTCAAATATCACTGTTGATAACACACATGACCAAAATTATTCACGCTTATCTTCCTATTTCCACATAATCTGTCATGGTTCACCACCCCAACAGGGCATACAACCAACCTCTCTTTATTGCTACTGCTAATACACCCAAATTCAACAGTGTTCAAACATCTTATTGCTTTTCTTTTAACCCTGAATTGCTTTTTATCCTAGTAGACAAGCATGTCACTTTATCCATCCATACACATTCTACTGCCTCATGGCCACTGCGGCTGAGACTTTCACCCTCTCGTTAAAGGTTTAGCAGGGAACCAACCCCACCCGGGTCTTACCTCCTAGGACTTACCCTTTGCAGGTTCCAGCCTGCTTGGGCTTACCTTCTATGACTCACCCTGTTCTTATAGTAGTCACATGAACTAACCCAATCATGATTTACGCCCTAGGACTTTCCCTACAGGTACCAGCCTGCTCGAGCTTACCTTCCGGGACTTACCCTATACTTTATAGTACTAGCAGGAACCAATCTACTATATATCACAAAGCTAGGACCAGGCCTACAATTAAATAGTACCCGCAAAACACCAGTCTCAATGTCAACAGTGAAGAGGCGATTCCGGGATTCTGGCCTTCTAGGCAGAGTTCCTCTGTCCAGTGTCTGTGTTCTTTTGCCCATCTTAATCTTATATTTTTATTGACGAGTCTGAGATATGGATTTTTCTTTACAACTCTGCCTAAAAGGCAAGCATTCCGGAGTCGCCTCTTCACTGTTGACTTTGAGACTGGTGTTTTGTGGGTACTATTTAATGAAGCTGCCAGTTGAGGACTTGTGAGGCGTCTGTTTCTCAAACTAGACATTCTAATGTACTTGTCCTCTTGCTCAGTTGTGCACCGGGGCCTACCACTCATCTTTATATTCTGGTTAGAGCCAGTTTGCGCTGTTCTGTGAAGGGAGTAGTACATAGCGCTGTAAGAGATCTTCAGTTTCTTGGAAATTTATCGCATGGAATAGCCTTAATTTCTCAGAAGAATACTGAAGAGTTTCAGAAGAAAGTTCTTTGTTTCTGGCCATTTTGAGCCTATAATTGAACACACAAATGCTGACGCTCCAGATACTCAACTAGTTTAAAGAAGGCCAGTTTTATTGCTTCTTTAATTAATCAGGACAGCTGTGCTAACATAAATGCAAAAGTGTTTTCTAATAATCATTTAGCCTTTTAAAATTATAAACTTGGATTAGCTAACACAACATTCCATTGGAACACAGGAGTGATGGTTGCTGATAATGGGCCTCTGTACGCCTATGTAGATATTCCATTAACAAAATCTGCCATTTCCAACTACAATAGTCATTTACAACATTAACCATGTCTACACTGTATATCAGTGACAAAGTTAATGGATTGATGAGACCAGGGACGCTGAGGCACAGGAAGGGGACGGAGTTTCCCTGCTGGAGCATGGCGGGGAGATTTGGTTTGAGCACATACGAAACAGGAGTTGACGTAGCGAATAATGTCCTATGCCAAGGTAGGCCACCAATACTTCTCGGAGATAGATTGACTACTATAAGAAATATATACATGCCTTGTCGATTGCTGTTTTGGTTAGTATTTATTGCCTTGTTTCACTGTAGAGCCTCTAGCCCTGCTCAATACGCCTTAGTGAACACTTTAATTCCACCTCCAACACATTCGGTGACATCACCTGGTTTAAATTATATTCCTAGAGACAATATCTCTTTCATCGTCACTCTATGCACAGGTTTACCCCCACTGTATTCACATCTTACCATACCTTTGTCTGTACATTATGCCTTGAATCAATTCTCCACGCCCAGAAATCGGTTCCTTTTACTCTCTGTTCTGAACGTACTAGGCGACCAGTTATTTTAGTCTTTAGCCGTACCCTTATCCTACTCCTCCTCTGTTCCTCTGGTGATGTGAAGGTTAACCTAGGCCCTGCAGTGCCTAGCTCCACTCCTATTCCCCAGGCGCTCTCATTTGTTGACTTCTTTAACCGTAAAAGCCTTGGTTTCATGCATGTTAACATTAGAAGCCTCCTCCCTAAGTTTGTTTTATTCACTGCCCTAGCACACTCTGCCAACCCGGATGTCCTAGCCGTGTCTGAATCCTGGCTCAGGAAGACTACCAAAAACCCAGACATTTCCATCCCTAACTATAACATTTTCCGACAAGATAGAACTGCCAAAGGGGGCGGAGTTAGCCTGCAGAGTTCTGTCTTACTATCCAGGTCTGTACCCGAACAATTTGAGCTTCTACTTTAAAAAATTCACCTTTCCAGAAACAAGTCTCTCACCGTTGCCGCTTGCTATAGGCCACCCTCTGCCCCCAGCTGTGCCCTGGACACCACATGTGAACTGATTGCCCCTATCAATCTTCAGAGCTCGTACTGCTAGGTGACCTAAACTGGGACATGGGACATGCTTAAAACCTCTTGGCGCACCGATCCCATTAGCGGGATAATTTTCGTCAACATCTGCTGTATTGCAGAGCGACAAATTCAAATTAAATTACTAAAAAAATTTACTTTTCATGAAATCACAAGTGTAATATACCAAAACACAGCTTAGCTTGTTAATCCACCTGGCGTGTCAGATTTCAAAAAAGCTTTACAGCGAAAGCAAACCATGCGATTATGTGAGGACAGCTCTCAGTAGACAAAACATTACAAACACCTAGCAGCAAAGTAGATTGGTCACGAAAGTCAGAAAAGCAATAAAATGAATCGCTTACCTTTGATGATCTTCGGATGTTTGCACTCACGAGACTCCCAGTTACACAACAAATGTTTGTTTTGTTCGATAAAGATTATTTTTATATCCAAAAACCTCCATTTGGTTGGCGCGTTTTGTTGAGTAATCCACAGGCTCGTGCAGGTCACGACGGGCAGACAAAAATTCCAAATAGTACCGTAAAGTTAGTTGAAACATGTTGAAAGTTTTTATAATCAATCCTCAGGTTGTTTTTACAATAAATAATCGCTAATATTTCAACCGGACGCTAAACTTTTCAATACAAGAGAGAAAGAAAATGTCTCGCTACCAGTGGCGCACGCATGAACAAATCTAAGGACATCTGGCTATCCACTGACGCGATGTGATCATTCTCGCTCATTTTTCAGAATAAAGGTTGAAACTATGTCTAAAGACTGTTCACACACTGTGGAAGCCATAGGGAAAGGAATCTGAATGATATCCCTTTAAATGGGGGATAGGCTTGCAATGGAACAGAGTAGTTTCAGAAAAACAGCACTTCCTGGTTGGATTTTCCTCAGGTTTTCGCCTGCAATATCAGTTCTGTTGTACTCACAGACAATATTTTGACAGTTTTGGAAACTTTAGAGTGGTTTCTATCCTAATCTGACAATTATATGCATATTATATCTTCTGGGCCTGAGAAATAGGCAGTTTACTTTGGGAACGTTTTTTATCCGACCATCAAAATACTGCCCCCTAGCTTCAAGAGGTTTTAACACCCCGGCCATCCTACAGTCTAAGCTTGATGTCCTCAATCTCACACAAATTATCAATGAACCCACCAGGTACAACCCCAAATCTGTAAACACGGGCACCCTCATAGATATCATCCTAACCAACTTGCCCTCCAAATATACCTCTGTTTTCAACCAAGATCTCAGCGATCACTGCCTCATTGCCTGCATCCGTAATGGGTCCGCGGTCAAATGACCACCCTTCATCACTGTCAAACGCTCCCTAAAACACTTCAGTGAGCAGGCCTTTCTAATCGACCTGGCCCGGGTATCCTGGAAGGATATTGACTTCATCCCGTCAGTAGAGGATGCCTGGTCATTCATTAAAAGTGCCATCTTAAATAAGCATGCCCCTTTCAAAAAAAATTGAACCAGGAACAGATATAGCCCTTGGTTCACTCCAGACCTGACTGCCCTTGACCAGCACAAAAACATCCTGTGGCGTTCTGTATTAGCATCGAATAGCCCCCGTGATATGCAACTTTTCAGGGAATTTTGGAACCAATATCCATAGGCAGTTAGGAAGCCAAGGCTAGCTTTTTCAGGCAGAAATTTGCATCCTGTAGCACAAACTCAAAAAAGTTCTGGGATACTGTAAAGTCCATGGAGAATAAGAGCACCTCCTCCTAGCTGCCCACTGCACTGAGGCTAGAAACACTGTCACCACCAATAAATCCACTAAAATTGAGAATTTCAATAAGCATTTTTCTACGGCTGACCATGCCTTCCCCCTGGCTACCCCTACCTCGGTCAACCGCCCTGCACCCCCCACAGCAACTCGCCCAAGCCTCCCAATTTCTCCTTCACCCAAAACCAGATAGCTGATGTTCTGAAAGAGCTGCAAAATCTGGACCCCTACAAATCAGCCGGGCTAGACAATCTGGACCCTCTCTTTCTAAAATTATGTGCCGAAATTGTTGCAACCCGTATCACTAGCCTGTTCAACCTCTCTTTCGTATCGTCTGAGATTCCCAAAGATTGGAAAGCTGCAGCAGTCACCCCCCTCTTCAAAGGGAGAGACACTCTAGACCAGGGGTGTCAAACTCATTTCGCATCGTGGGCCACATACGGCCTAGGGAGATGTCAAGTGGGCCGGACCATTAAAATTATACCATACTCTGCTATAAATAACCAAAATATCATGTCTTTCCTTTGTTTTGGTGTAAAGAAGCACAAGAACATTAGGAAAATATTGAAATTTAATGAACTATCCTTTTACAAAACATTTCATGAAACACCTCATATTTCCTTAGACAAATGTGCAATTTACTTTTATCATTCACAAATATGCATTGCAACTGATCCCACTGATTGTACAAAGGCACAAAACTTTAATTGGTACTGAAAAATATAGTAATGCACTTTAAGATTAAATGAGACTTTTAAAGAAAGGAATTTTTAAACCACTTACACATACGCATATAAAATCTAAATGTAATCCCTGCGTACACCTTACAAACTAAGGAGAGTGATTTTAAATGTGTAATGAAGAAAGTGTTCGCCTGTCCTGTAAATCTGTAAACTTCATACATGAAACATACATACACATACAATACATACTGAAAATTTATGGAGTTGTATGAACAGTAGAATTCCATCACACAACTTTTGTTTTGAAGCTGCTGACTAACATTAAAGTGCACATTTTTTAAATCACCACAGTAAGGATTCATCTTCACAGAGCTGTATTCTTTCAATGCAAACAGTATCTAAGGCAGCATTTTAAAGGTGTTAGTCTAGTCTGGACTTGTATTTGTTCCTGAAACTTGGCATCTTTTGGCCTGTACAAGTGCATCAACACCAGGTGTCATGTCCTGACTAGCTGTCACTTTCAGAATGTCATTTAAGTGCTTGTTTGTGAGCCTTGAACGCATTTTTGTTTTATTGATATTCATCACTGAGAAAATTTGTTCACAAAGGTAGGTTGTCCCAAACATGCACAAAATTTTAGCAGCCAGGGCTGTTAATTTGGGGTACCCTGGTAGTAGATACTGATAAAATCTGTCCAGACCTACAGAGGCAAATTTGCCCTTCAAATCTGCATCACACTGGTAGCTGGCTTTTACCGCTGCTTCACTGACTTCTCGGCTCTGGATGAAAGTTGACTGCTGTTTCCTCAGACCCGCCAGCAATTCGTTAATCTTATCTCTTCTCAGTTGTCCTTGCAAGCCGTCATATTTTTCGCTGTGATGAGTCTCGTAGTGGCGTCGAATATTATATTCCTTCAATACCGAAACTTGTTGCAAACACACCAAGCACGAAGGTTTTCCGTGCATCTCTGTAAATAAATAGGACGTGGTCCATTTTTCTTTGAAAATTCTACACTCCTTATCTACTTTTCTCCGTTTGGATAACGACATTTTGGCTAATGAGGGTGTAGCGGAGAGGTAGAGACCAAGGTATTAACAACGTCGTAACAAGCAGCAGATGGCGCATTGATACCGTCTGCTGTTTTCAGTCTGTCTCAGTGATGCGGCTTGTCTTCTACTCTGATGGAAAGAGTGCGCCCCTTAGCGGATAATCCATGAATTGCAGCGAATTAAAAATATTAATTCCATGTCTTTTATGCATTTTTTCCACTTTCAAATTATCCTGCGGGCCTGATCGAACCTCCTTGGGGGCCGGTTCCGGCCCGCGGGCCGTATGTTTGACACCCCTGCTCTAGACCCAAACTGCTACAGACCAAAATCTATCCTACCCTGCCTTTCTAAGGTTTTT
The DNA here is from genome assembly GCF_016432855.1 of Salvelinus namaycush. Taxonomy (NCBI): domain Eukaryota; kingdom Metazoa; phylum Chordata; class Actinopteri; order Salmoniformes; family Salmonidae; genus Salvelinus; species Salvelinus namaycush. The sequence goes on along the minus strand of NC_052343.1, from coordinate 1,172,162 downwards.
CGAAAGCCAAGTGAACAAACAGATTACCGACCATTTCGAATCTCACCGTATCTTCTCCGCTATGCAATCTGGTTTCAGAGCTGGTCATGGGTGCGTGCACCTCAGCCACGCTCAAGGTCCTAACTGATATCATAACCGCCATTGATAAGAGACGTTATGGTGCAGCCATATTCATCGACCTGGCCAAGGCTTTCGACTCTGTCAATCACCACATTCTTATTGGGAGACTCAACAGCCTTAGTTTCTCAAATGATTTCCTCGCCTGGTTTACCAACTACTTCTCTGATAGAGTTCAGTGTGTCAAATCGGAGGACCTGTTGTCCAGACCTCTGGCATTCTCTATGGGGGTGCCACAGGGTTAAATTCTCGGGCCGACACTCTTCTCTGTATACATCAATGATGTCGCTCTTGCTGCTGGTGACTGCTCTGATCCACCTCTATGCAGACAACACCATTCTTTATACATTTGGCCCTTCGTTGGACACTGTTAACTAACCTCAAGACGAGCTTTAATGCCATACAACTCTCCTTCCATGGCCTCCAACTGCTCTTAAATGCAAGTAAAACTAAATGCATGCTCCTCAACCAATCACTGCCCGCACCTAACCACCTGTCCACCATCACAACTCTGTATGGATTATGTGAGTATGTGGATAACTACAAATACCTAGGTGTCTGGATAGACTGTAAACTCTCCTTCCAGACTCACATTAAGCATCTCTAATCCAAAATTAAATCTAGAATCGGCTTCCTATTTCGCAACAAAGAATCCTTCACTCATGCTGCCAAAACATACACTTGTAAAACTGACCATCCTACCGATCCTCGACTTCGGCGATGTCATTTATAAAATAGCCTCCAACACTCTACTCAACAAATTGGATGCGGTCTATCACAGTGCTATCCATTTTGTCACCAAAGCCCCATATACTACCCACCACTGCGACCTGTACGCTCTCGTTGGCTGGCCCTCTCATCGCCAAACCCACTAGCTCCAGGTCATCTACAAGTCTCTGCTAGGTAAAGCCCACCTTATCACAGCTCACTGGTTACCATAACAGCACCCACTCGTACCTTGCACTCCAGCAGGTATATCTCACTGGTCACCCCCAAAGCCAATTCATACTTTGGCCACCTTTCCTTCCAGTTCTCTACTTGCACATTCATCTTCTCCACATCTACCATTCCAGTGTTTAATTGCTATATTGTAATTACTTCACCACCATGGCCTATTTATTGCCTTAACTCCCTTATCCTACCTCATTTGCACTCACTGTATATAGACTTTTGTTTTCCTTTTCTTTCTACTGTAATATTGACTGTATGTTGTTTATTCCATGTGTAACTCTGTGTTGTTGTATGTGTCGAACTGCTATGCTTTCTCTTGGCCAGGTCGCAGTTGCATATGAGAACTTGTTCTCAACTAGCCTACCTGGTTAAATAAAGGTGAAATAAATAATAAAATATAGATTTCCAGCAACAACAGCTGTGTGCTCCCAGATCCGCAGCTGATCCCTTATCCACGTGGGAATGTAGATACGCTCAGGAGGACAGGTAGTGGGTGCGGGCTCCTTCTCTAGAGCCTGGCAAATGTCCACATCTACGTCCCAGACCACAAGGGCTACAACTCGAGAGGAAGGGATTATGGGTGCATTCAGGACCCTCTCCCGAATCGTAGAGATGGGACAGGGCATCGGCGTTGGTGTTCTTTGAGCCTGGGCGATAGGTCAGCGTGAAGTCAAATCTCGTAAAGAAAAGGGCCCACCTTGCTTGGCGCGGATTCAGCCTCCTCGCTGTTCGTATGTGCTCCAGGTTCCGATGGTTGGTGAGGATGACAAATGGGTCCTAGGCGCCCTCCAGCCAGTGTCTCCACTCCTTTAATGCCAACTTCACCGCCAGGAGCTCTCGATCGCCAACGTCGTAATTCCTCTCTACAGGGAACAGTTTCTTAGAGTAATACGGACACACTTTTTGTGAATTACCTTGTCGTTGAGACAAAACTGACCCCACGCCCACCTCTGAAGCGTCCATCTCCATAACAAAGGCTATTGTGGGATCTGGGTGTTTGCGCAATGGGGCGGAGGTGAAATGTCACTTCAATAGGCGGAAGGCCTCATCAGCTGCTGGACTCCCCTCCAACCTACGGGGACCACCCTTGAGGAAAGAGGAGCGGCGATGGAGCTAAAGTTCCTGATGAAACGATGGTAGAAATTGGCAAACCCCAAAAACTGTTGTAACCCCTTTATGGTGGTTGGAACTGGCCATAACCTGACTTCATCTACCTTCTTGACGTCCATCTTCACTCCTTGTGGGCTCATTTGGTAGCCTAGGAAGGAGACAGTCTCCTGACAAAATTGGCACTTCTCGGCCTTGACAAACAGTTGGTTAGCCAGGAGGCATTCCAGGACTACTCGGACGTGAGCAATGTGATCCTCCAAGGTAGCCAAGTAGACCAGGATGTGGTCGATATACACAACCACCTGGCATCCGAGCATGTCCAGGAACACCTCCTTAGACGAATGCCTGGAACACTGACGGAGCATTGGCTAAGCCAAATGGCATCACCAAGTACTTGTAGTGACCAGACATCGTGCTAAAAGCTGTATGTAATATTTTTTTATCTGGCCACGACCCCCTGCAGTACCTCCGCAGACCCCACTTTAAGAACCTCTGATTTAAGAGACATTTGCTGAAAACTGGACAGTTTTCTCAACCAAAAAAAAGTTGCAAAAAGTTTTCCTCTCAGCGAATCGGTTTGCTGGAAAGACGAGAACAGAGGTGGAACTTAGAGAACAGAGAAGGAGAAATGTTGGGTGAAATGAGGAGCCATGAGATGTAGAAAGTGAGTTACACTGAGTCAATAAGTGTACTTATGAACATTTAAAGGAAGTTTAGGCTGGTCAGCTTCACCTAGCAAAAGTGGTTGTGTAGTCAGCTAGCCATTGGGATCGATAGGCTTCTTCTGTGCTATGCAGTGTGCACCAGTGAGGGTTCTCAGAGGAGGAAGGGAAGGACCATCCTACTCAGTGAATTTCAGAAAACTTGTTTAATGTTTCCCTATTTAAATGTATCCTTTTGAGATAAAACTATGCTAAATATATTCACGTCATCAAATTATTTATTAAAACACACTGTTTTATAATGAAGGTTTACAGTAGCCTCAACAGCACTCTCTGGTGTAGCACCGAGGACAGCTATTTAACTTCCATACAAAACCTAGGAGGCTCATGGTTCTCACCCCCTTGCACAGACTTACACAGTAATTATGACGAAAGTTCTCCAACCTAATGAGAGCTTTAGCAGCATGAACTGACATGTTGTCCATCCAACTAATCTAGTCCTGAAAGCATAAGCTACAGCTATCTAGTACTGCAGTACATAAAATGTGGTGAATAGTTCAAATCAAATCAAATTGTATTAGTCACATGCACCAAATACAACAGTGAAATGCTTACTTACCAACAATGCAGTTTCAAAAAAATACGGATAAGACTAAGAGATAAATGTAACAAGTAATTAAAGAGCAGCAGTAAAATAGCCATAGCGAGACTATATACAGGGGGGTACCGATACAGAGTCACTGTGCGGGGGCACCGGTTAGTTGAGGTAGTATGTACATGTAGGTAGAGTTATTAAAGTCACTATGCATAGATGACAACAAGAGTAGCAGTGGTGAAGAGAGGGGGGGAAATGCAAATCGTCTGGGTAGCCTGTTGACTAGATGTTCAGGAGTCTTATGGCTTGGGTGTAGAAGCTTGGTGCTCCGGTACCGCTTGCCGTGCGGTAGCAGAGAGAACAGTCTATGAGGTTGGCTGGAGTCTTTGACAATTAGGGCCTTCCTTTGACACCGCCTGGTATAGAGGTCCTGGATGGCAGGAAGCTTGGCCCCAGTGATGTATTGGGCCGTTCGCACTACCCTCTGTCGTGCCTGCGGTCGGAGGCCGAGCAGTTGCCATACCAGGCAGTGATGCTCTCGATGGTGCAGCTGTAGAACCTTTTGAGGATCGGAGGACCCATGCCAAATCTTTTCAGTCTCCTGAGGGGGAATAGGTTTTGTCGTGCCTTCTTCACAACTATCTTGGTGTGCTTGGGCCATGTTCGTTTGTTGGTGATGTGGACACCAAGGAACTTGAAGCTCTCAACCTTCTCCGCTGCAGCTCCGTCGATGAGAATGGAGGCGTGCTCGGTCCTCTTCTTCCTGTGGTCCACAATAATCTCTTTTGTCTTGATCAAGTTGAGCGAGAGGTTGTTGTCCTGGCACCACACGGCCAGGTCTCTGATCGCCTCCCTATAGGCTGTCTTGTCGGTGATCAGGCCTACCGCTGTTGTGTCATCGGCAAATTTATAGATGGTGATTGAGTCGTGCCTGGCCGTGCAGTCATGAGTGAACAGGGAGAACAAGAGGGGACTGAGCACGCACACCTGAGGGGCCCCTGTGTTGAGGATCAGTGTGGCGGATGTGTTGTTACTGACCCTTACCACCTGGGGAAGTCAGGAAGTCCAGGATCCAGTTGCAAAGAGATGTGTTTAGTCCCAGGGTCCTTAGCTTATTGATAAGCTTTGAGGGCATTATGGTGTTGAACGCTGAGCTGTAGTCAATGAATAGCATTCTCACATAGGTGTTCCTTTTGTCCAGGTGGGAAAGGGCAGTGTGGAGTGCAATAGAGACTGCATCATCTGTGGATCTGTTGGGGCGGTATGCAAATTGGAGTGGGTCTAGAGTTTCTGGGATGATGGTGTTGATGTGAGCCATCACCAGCCTTTCAAAGCACTTCCTGGCTACAGACGTGAGTGCTACGGGTCGGTAGTCATTTAGGCAGGTTACCTTAGTGTTCTGGGCACAGGCACCATGGTGGTCTGCTTAAAACATGTTGGTATTACAGACTCGGACAGGGAGAGGTTGAAAATGTCAATCAAGACACTTGCCAGTTGGTCAGCGCATGCTCGCAGTACACGTCCTGGTAATCCGTCTGGCCATGTGAATGTTGACCTTACTCACATTGGCTGCGGAGAGTGTGATCACACAGTCTTCCGGAACAGTTGGTGCTCTCATGCATGTTTCAGTGTTATTTGCCTCGAAGCGAGCATAGAAGTTGTTTAGCTCGTCCGGTAGGCTCGTGTCACTGGGCAGCTCTTGGCTGTGCTTCCCTTTGTAGTCTGTAATGGTTTCCAAACCCTGCCACATCTGACGTGCGTCAGAGCTGGTGTAGTACGATTCGATCTTAGTCCTGTATTGACGCTTTGCCTGTTTGATGGTTTGTTGGAGGGCATAGCGAGATTTCTTATAAGATTCCGGGTTAGAGTCCCGCTCCTTGAAAGCGGCAGCTCTAGCCTTTAGCTCTGTGCGGATGCTGCCTGTATTCCATGGCTTCTGGTTGGGGTATGTACGTACGGTTACTGTGGGGACAACGTCATCGATGCACTTATTGATGAAGCCAATGACTGATGTGGTGTTCCCCTCAATGCCATCGGAGGAATCCCGGAACATATTCCAATCTGTGCTAGCAAACAGTGCTGTGGCGTAGCATCTGCTTCATCTAACATTAATCTAGCACCAGGATCAGCAGTGCTTAGCATAAGCTAAGTCAGATACTGGCTAGTTAACTAAATTAACGTCGGTAGCCTCGAACCCCGGCCATATTATATTATATAGTTAGCCTCAAACTCTGCCCGGCCATACTGCTAGCCGCAGTGAACGGCGCTGTCTTGTGTTTTATTAAAAGCCCTGCTGAAAAAACATGTCAACTATAACAGCTACAGAAACACATTGGACTATGTTAATACTATCAAGGTAAATTACATACCCGCAAGATTGTTGCTTGAATGCAGGGCCAGGCATACATAGATTAGACAATGGAGATACTACAAAAACATCCTGCTCAAAATCCTGGTAGTTGTCGACTTTTGGACTATGTTGTCTCTATTTTGCTTTATCATTGACTAAAGGAAGACAAGCAACCTAAATATGACTTATCAGCTAGTACTAAAGCAGGACATGTTTTTGAGTTACGTTTTTAGCCCAAAGCCATTTATTTAAGCAAAACAACAGCTAAAGGTAGGGAACTTCTTCAGCCTGACTGACTGTCATTTCAATGCTAGTGTTAGCTCGCAATTAGCATGAAAACACTGAAAAGCTAACATAAAGCAAATTTGGCCAGTGACAACCTTGTAAAACCTTTGCTGACATCTACAACATGTCAGTTTTCGAACAGAGTAGACTTAAATGTGCACGTTCACTTCATTTTTGTCATATTTACATTCCATGGAAGCCTATTAGGGTAAAATAACAACTTCAGGTATATACCCAGTACTATATAGTACTGCTTCAAAGGAATAGGGTTCCCATTCCTTCTGCTTTATTTTTACACAATTGTGTCTTGCAGAAGGGAACCATGAATTGTGTTTTGCAGAAGGGAACCGGTCAAGCAACGTTTAATGTCAGTTGTGTGTTAATGTTATGAACTACAAATAATCTATGGTTCTTGGAGTCAAGGAATTATTTTAAAACCACTGTGCCAGTAAAGATTTTTTTTAAAGGAATCTGCTCTTATGGTTCTGTTGAAATTTTTTCAGACACTTCAATCCGACACTCTTGTTCATGTTTGAAGTCAGGCAAAACTTCTTCAGCTACCGTAGGATGGAGAACTGCTGGTTGGCATTTTTGACTGCAGTGTCTGTGTGGGTGTACCAGGAAAGGACGTTAGAAGTTAGGTCCCCATGATATCGAAGCTTCTTACCATCTCCACTGCAGCCCGGTCGATATCGATTTTAAAAACTGGAACAATAGATATCGATTTTAAAAACTGGAACAATAGATATCGTGTAGCACATGGTTGCAAACATTCACTGGACCAACTCCAGTTTGCCTATTGTCCCAACAAATTTGTCAATTATGCATTTTACATGCGTCAGAGTGCATTTTCGTTTATAGCTCTGCTTTCCATCCTGCCTCACAAACTGGTTAGCAGACTCAGGCCTCTGGGTGAAAACCCTGTAATAACAAATTTGTATTAATACAAAAATGTGGAGCTGTGGGACCTGACATAATGGTGAGAGGACAACAGCCTCAGCGTAAGCAAAACAAAGTAGATGGTTAGACTTAATGACCATTCTCCCATCTACTGTACATTGACATGGAGATGATCAGCAGCTTCAAGTTCCTAGGCACCCTGATATCCTTTACTGCCCTTAGACACTTAGCTCAAAAAGTCCCACCGGCGCTTCTCCCTAACCCTCATCAATTAGCTGCACCACAAGCTGTCTAGCAGCTAGTGTCTGTTTTTATTGCCATAGCACATGTAAATGAAATGTTGTCCATATTTACTTTAACCTTTCTGGACTACCCATCCTGGATCCGGGATCATTGTCATCAGAAACGCTGACTAGCATAGCCTAGCCTAGCGCCACAGGGATATAATATAATTTCATGAAATCACAAGTCCAATACAGCAAATGAAAGATAAACATCTTGTGAATCCAGCCAACATGTCCGATTTTTAAAATGTTTTACAGCGAAAACACAACATATATTTATGTTAGCTCACCACAATAGCCCAAAACACTACGCCATTTTTTCACCGTAAAGATAGCTTTCACAAAACCCACAAATAGAGATAAAATTAATCACTAACCTTTGAACAACTTCATCAGATGACAGTCTTATGACATCATGTTATACAATACATTTATGTTTTGTTCGAAAATGTGCATATTTATAGCTACAAATCGTGGTTTTACATTGGCGCCATGGTCACAAATTGCTCCAAAATGTCCGGAGAAATTTTAGAGAGCCACATAATCTAACAGAAAAACTCATCATAAACTTTGCTGAAAAATACATGTTGTACATATAATTAAAGATACACTGGTTCTTAATGCAACCGCTGTGTTAGATTTAAAAAAATAACTTAAGTAAAAAGCACAGCATGCAATAATCTGAGACAGCGCTCAGCCATTCTCCGCCATGTTGGAGTCAACAAAAATACGAAATAACATCATAAATATTCCCTTACCTTTGATGAACTTTCATCAGAATGCAGTGCCAGGAATCCTAGTTCCACAATAAATCGTTGTTTTGTTTTAATGTCCATTTCTTCTGTCGAATTAGCAACTTTGGCTAGCATGTGTAGCTCACGTGTCCATGAAGATTTGACGCATTGAACGAAAACTTCTAAATGTGATAATAAAAGTTGAATAAACTGGTCAAACTCAGTTGAGAATCAATCTTCAGGATGTTTTTCTCATATATATCCAATAATGTCCCAGACGGAGCATTTCTTCGTGTCTACCTAACGCATTGCAGACAAAGATATGACATACCCAGGTGCGTTGCCAAGTACTGCCAATATGGCTGACCTGTCACTCCAAAAGCTCTCATTCGGTCCCACATCAGGCTAGACACCTCATTCCACGTTCTACTGCCTGTTGACATCTAGTGGAAGGCGTATGAAGTGCATACAGATCCATAAATACAAGGCAATTGAATAGGCGATGCCTTTCACAGAGACCCATTTCAGAATTTTCACTTCCTGTTTGGAAGTTTGCCTGCCAAATGAGTTCTGTTTTACTCACAGATATAATTCAAACAGTTTTAGAAACTTCAGAGTGATTTCTATCCAATAGTAATAATAATATGCATATCATATGATCTAGGACAGAGTACGAGGCCGTTTAATTTGGGCACCATTTTATCCAAAAGTGAAAAGGGCGCCCCCTATTTCCAAGAGGTTTTAAGATGTTTTTATGGTAACATTGCCCATATTGTAACATTATATAGTCCCTTGACATACATTACATAACTTTTGTATAATGCTCAGTTATCCCACTCTAAGAAATCATACATTTATTTAAATATTAAAGCTGCATTATGTATTAATAATTGATTCTGGTTGGTTGTAATAATTTTGAAAACTTTCACTACACAACTTTTTTTTGCTGATGCCCGATCCTGTCGGAAACTTAATATATCAATACTTTTGGGACACATCACCAATTAACATTGGCTGCAGTATTCCGAACTTTACTAGGTAGTCATGCAATAAACATTTAGGATTGTCACGACTTCCGCTTTTCCGGGCGGCGTTCGGCGTCGCCGGTCTTCTAGCCATCATCGATCCACTTTTCATTTTCCATTTGTTTTGTCTTGTCTTCCCACACACCTGGTTTCAATTCCATCATTACATGTTGTGTATTTAACCCTCTTCCCCCCATGTCCTTGTCCGGAATTGTTTATTGTAAGTGCATGTGCAGGTTTATCTGGTGTGCAACGGGTTTTGTACCCATTGATTGTTTGTTCGGTTTCCGGTGGTTGTTATTATTAAACTGCACCATTGTAAACACAGTTTTTGCACTCCTGCGCCTGACTTCTCTGCCGCCAGTACGCACCCCTTACAAGTATAACTCCCCTTAAATGAATTCCCTTTAAATCAAATAAAATTGTATTTGCCACAGTGAAGTGCTTACAAGCCCCTAAACCAACAATGCAGTTAAAAATACAAAAAAAAAAAAAAAAAGTAACAAATAATTCAAGAGCAGCAATAAAATAACAATAGCGAGGCTATATACAGGGGGTACCGGTACAGAAAATTTGTTGGGCAGAACTGAAAAAGCGTGTGCGAGCAAGGAGGCCTAGAAACCTAACTCAGTTACACCAGCTCTGTCAGGAGGAATTCACCCAACTTATGTTGCTAAGCTTATGGAAGGCTACCCAAAACGTTTGACCCAAGTTAAACAATTTAAAGGCAATGCTACCAAATACTTATTGAGCGTATTTAAACTTCTGACCCACTGGGAATGTGATGAAATAAATAAAAGCTGAAATAAATCATTCTCTCTACTATTATTCTTACATTTCACATTCTTAAATAAAGTGGTGAACCTAACTGACCTAAGACAGGGAATTTTTACAATGATTAAATGTCAGGAATTGTGAAAAACTGAGTTTAAATGTATTTGGCTAAAGGCGAGCCGAGCAAGCACATGGACAGGGCTGTAGTGGAGCAGGTCGAGAGGTTCCTCGGTGTCCACATCACTAAGGAATTATCCTGGGCCACATACACCAACACATTCGTTAAGAGGACACAACAATACCTCTTCCCCCTCAGGAGACTGAAAAGATTCAGCATGGGCCCTCATATCCTCAAAAAGTTCTACAGCTGCACCATTGAGATCATCTTGACTGGCTGCATCACCGCTTAGTATGGCAACTGTTTGGCATCCGACCACAAAGTGCTACAGATGGTAGTATGTACGGCTCAGTACATTACTTGGGCCAGCTCCCTGCTATCTAGGACCTCTACACCGGTCGGTGTCAGAGGAAGGCCCTAAAAATTGTCAAAGACTCCAGCCACTCAAGTCATAGACTTTTCTCTCTGCTACCGCACGGCACCAACAGGACCCTAAACAGCTTCTACCCCCAAGCCATAAGACTGCTAAATAGTTAGTTAAATAGTTAACCAATGGCTACCCGGACTAACTGAATTTACCCTTTTTGCACTAACTCTTTTGACTCATCACATACGCTGCTGTTACTGTTTATTATCTATCCTGTTGCCTAGTCACTTTATCCCTACCTACAGTATATATCTACCTCAATTACCTCGTACCCTGCACATTGACTCGGTACTGGTACCCCATGAATATAGCCAAGTTATCATTACTCATTGTGTATTTATTCCTCATATTATTTTTATTATTTTGTTTTTTGTATATATATATTTTTCTCCCTGCATTGTTGGGAAGGGTCCAAAAGTAAGCATTTCACTGTTAGTCTACACCTGTTGTTTACGAAGCATGTAACAAATAACATTTGATTTAATCCCCTTCCCCTCCCTGTGAGCCAAGAGTGAGATAGCTGCTACAAATCACATCCCAGACTGGAACCCCCTTACTTCAGTGAGAGGAAAGCAACGTGGACAGGATGAACCATTGTCCAAAGACAGGGGAGAAATGTCAATACATTTGGACTACACATCTGGAGAAAGTGGCGGGTAGGGAGGGGGTCCACCCTCACCACTTACTATGAGTTTGCCTCATTGGGAAAACTGAACAAGTGGAGGCTTGTAAATGTGATGCCAGTTGACATGACTGGATGAAACAGACAGGTCGTTGATCCCACACAGGCCTACACCTGCTCTGGGTAAAACCAGAGACTGTGGATGAAACTAGTACTCTGGCCAAAGCATACACATTGTGAACCAGTGTCTGGATTATTGAACACTGCAGTCTGGATTTTTGAGACTCCTGAGGAGCAGTTCACAACATCCAGGATCAGGTCATATCTTTGCATATCAGAGATTAATGTCAAAGAAATGGAATCATTACAAATAGATCTCATTAATCTGGAAACCAACATTCCTGACAGAGAGAGGACGGCTTGCAGACTGACAGAGAGAGAGAATGTGAGGGGGAGTGAGGGAAGGATTTCAGAATCAGACGTGGAAAACTTTAAAACAAACCGACATCTGATTGGATCATAATCTAAACAGCTAACCCAGCAACCCCAGGGGACTAACCATGTCTCCTGATACAGCCACTGAGAGGCCTGCGAAGCACCTCTCCACCAATGATGAAGAGCAAGACGACCCCTTCTCCATCAAACATCCCGTCTGCTTCCAGGAATGCAGGCAGTGGAGACAATGAGGAGCCTTAGACGAGCTCCACATGACGCCAGGCTGTGTAGGTGGGCCCATGGAAAAGTGAGGTCCTAACCCATCACCTGATCTGACTGTAGACTGTTTTTCAGTTTCATAGGGAGGCAACTGGAGAACTTACATCAACATTCTGATGTCTTTAACAATATACGCTTACAGCTAAAATAAGTGAAAACTTCTATGACCATTATTACCAGACAGCTAGATTTTTTAAGCTGACAAAGACTTTACATGATGAACTCAAGACGTTAAGATGAACAATAACTTTTTGGACATTGAAAGAGGGCAAAGACAATGGAGCGAACCAGAAAAGACAAACAGACACACATGCAAACACAGACACATACAGATGGACACGCACAGACACATACAGGCATTCATACACCCACGTGTGCACACACACAAACTGTTCAGACCGTCTGGTTACTGAGTGAAAGTGGTAGCATCTGTTGGTTTATTACAGAGAGAGGAGAGTTTATATTGAAGAGACGGAGATAAACAAAATGAAGATGCATATTCCTCACTGTCTCAATCTTTCAAACTATTCTGAGGATAGAGTGAAAATCCCAAATGGTGGGGGACAGAAAGTGGTGCCATGGCAAAGCTAATCGTTAGTCAGAAAAGCTACCATCCAAGATGCCTCCTAGACGTCTCTGAGCTGGAGTTGGCCCATCAGGTCTGGCCCATCATCCCGTTCAGCGGTGACAGCGGTGTTACCCTTCAACTCCTACAGCATGATGTAACTCCACTAAAGGCCATGTGATCACCATTATAAAGCTTAATGAAAAACACCTATATCCTGCCAGTCTCCCAATGCTCGATGGACTTGCAGTGTATTCAGGGATGTGAAACTTTCTGAACGCTGCATATAGACAACAGCGCTGACACAATCTGACAGACAATCAAATTTGTTCTACAACATGTACAATTTGAAGACAAAATCTGGGCAGATTCCTGGGAGCAAATCCCATAGATGATGGGGATCAAGAGGTTGTAAACCCTCCCTTTGGCGAACATGCCCTTTTTCATTACTGGAGATAAGTACTATAGATTGTATTTATTGAACCCTTATTTAACTAGGTAAGTTGACTGAGAACATATTGTCATTTACAGCAACGACATGGGGAATAGTTATAGGGGAGAGGAGGGGGGATGAATGAGCCAATTGGAAGCTGGGGGTGATTAGGTGGCCATAAGGGTATGAGGGGCAGATTGGGAATTTAGCCAGGACACCGGGGTTAACACCCGCACTCTTACAATGAGTGCCATGGGATCTTTAGTGCCCACAGAGAGTCAGGGCAACCGTTTAACAACGTCCCATCTGAAAGACGGCACCCTACACAGGGCAATGTCCCCAATCAAAGCCATGGGGCATTGGGATATTTTTTGGCGATCAGGGGAAAGAGTGCCTCCTACTGGCCCTCCAACACCACTTCCAGCAGCATCTGGTCTCCCATCCAGGGACCGACCAGGACCATCCCTTCTTAGCTACAGACCATAATAAATTGCGGAAGTGTGTTGCGGAGGCCATTAAAAAGCAAGTCTGTCATTAGCATGTCTCTGCCTTGTCATCTCTTCTCCACACAGCACACACATACAGTGTATTTGGAAAGTATTCAGACCCCTGGACTTTTTCCACATTTTGTTACGTTACAGCTTTATTCTAAAATGTATTGAATTGTTTTTTTCCCTCATCAATCTACACACAATACAGCATAATGACATAGCAAAAACAAGATTTAGAAATGTTTGCAAATGTATATACATTTGAGAGGCGAAGGTCGGAGAGGCGAAGGTCGAGAGCCGTGCGTCCTCCGAAACACAACCCAACCAAGCCTATACTGCTTCTTGACACAATGCCCACTTAACCCGGAAGCCAGCCGCACAAATGTGTCGGAGGAAACACAGTACACCTGGCGACCATGTCTGTGCACTGCGCCCGGCCCGCCACAGGAGAAGCAGATAAACAGATAATAAAACACCTTATGGAACAGCGGGGACTGTGAAGCAACACAAACATTGGCACACACACACACACAGATTTAGTCATGTAGATATGTGGTAGTGGTGGAGTAGGGGCCTGAGGGCACACAGAGTGTTGTGAAATCTGTGAATATATTGTAATGTTTTAAAATTGTATAAACTGCCTTAATTTTGCTGGACCCCAAGAAGAGTAGCTGCTGCTTTGGCAGGGATCCATAATAAATACAAATTGAGACATATCCCAAGAGACTTGCAGCTGGAATTGCTGCAAAAGGTGGCTCTACGAAGTATTGACTTTGCATGCTCAAGTTCAGTTTTATTTGTCTTATTTCTTGTTTGTTTCACAATAAAAAATATTTAGAATCTTCAAAGTGGTATGCATGTATTGTAAATCAAATGATACAAACCCCCAAAAAATCTATTTTAATTCCAGGTTGTAAGGCAACAAAATAGAAAAAATGCCAAGGGCGTGAATACTTTCGCAAGCCACTGTAGTGTTGTGTGTTCCTTCCAAACAACTCAACTTTAGTTTCATCTGTCCACAGAATATTTTGCCAGTAGCGCTGTGGAACATCCAGATCCTCCCATGAACACCATTCTTGTTTAGTGTTTTACATATTGTAGACTCGTCAGAGATGCTAGCATGTTACAGAGATGTCTGTAAGTCTTTAGCTGACAATTTAGGATTCTTCTTGACCTCATTGCACATTCTGCGCTGTGCTCTTGCAGTCATCTTTGCAGGACGGCCACTCCTAAGGAGAGTAGCAACAGTGCTGAACTTTCTCCATTTATAGACAATTTGTCTTACTGATGAGCATCATGGCTTTTAGAGATACTTTTGTAACCCTTTCCAGCTTTATGCAAGTCAACAATTCTTCATCTTGGGTCTTCTGAGATCTCTTTTGTTCGAGGCATGGTTCACATCAGGCAATGCTTCTTGTGAATAGCAAACTCAAATTTTGTGAGTGTTTTTTATAGGGCAGGGTAGCTCTAACCAACATCTCCAATCTCGTCTCAATGATTGTACTCCAGGTTAGCGGATTCCTGACTCCAATTAGCTTTTGGAGAAGTCATTAGCCTATGGGTTCACATACATTTTCCAACCTACACAGTGAATGTTTAAATTATGTATTCAATAAAGACAAGAAAAATGCAATAATTTGGGTGTTTTTAGTTTAAGCAGACTGTCTGTTGTTGTGACTTAGATGAAGATCAGATCTAATTGTATGACCAATTTATGCAGAAATCCAGATAATTCCAAAGGGTTCACATACTTTTTCTTGCCACTGTATAAGCAGACTAGTTCACATTAAGACCAATATAAACTATTCATGTATTCTGTAGCTCAATGTGTTGTTTTTGGATTTGTTGGAGAGAAAATAAAATGGCAGCGACATAGCAAGAGAGAAGCTACATCACGTTCCTTGCACTGACATTTTGAGTACCATTATGTGTGTATGCATGCTAAACTGAATACATCTTCTCGGGAATGTCTGGATTTGGATAACTTAAGCTAAATGATTGCACTTTGTAGTGTTCGGTAAGTTTTTAATGTTACCATTAATGTATGCTCCCTAGTATCAATCAAGCAAGTGAAAGGAAATGGCAATTCCAGATGGGCATCCACTCCCTCCGCCACATTTTACCATGTATTAATCCACGCTGGCCACTCAACCAGAGGGACGCAACCATATTCTGATATATATACACAAGCAAAATAACATGGATATGGCATTATTCAAGCAAATAGGATTCCATTTCCACTGGCAACATGGGTGGGAGAACAAACCAGCCTTTGTATCACACCAGAGAGAGGCCATTGTGCTTCAGAAAGGCCTTCTTATGGTTCATGTCCTCAGATTGTAATGGATCTTACAAGCCCAGTTTAAGAAGTGGCACTCACTCAACAGACAATATGCTTTTCCACAGGCTAATTCCTGGAACTGGTCTGGGTTGTCTTAGTTGTCAGTATGTCATCAAGATAATCAAAGCTACATTACTCTAAAAAGGGTGGACATGTAAGCTGCATTTTTGTTGTTATCTAGAGCAACTTACAGTCCCCACAGTTTCTATGGTGTAGAAATCCTATCACTTTATGGGTAGTTAAAGATGCATGTACAACAGATGACAGGATCCATAAACTAGGAGGTTGATCTAATTCATTTCAAGGCCATTGAGCTATTTTGGAATTGTTAGGTTCTAATTCTCAGAGTAAAAAACTCAACAGACACTATGAAAGCTTAACCAAGTTTATTCTTGCCAGAGGATCAATACAGCTGCATTAGACAAAAACATTTCCACACAAGCACTGATATTTAACCGTTCCTCATAGGCTGAGTCTCCTCCTACACATCTGTACAAACATCGTTCTTTACTGCTAGGCAGGACACTAGTGATACGCGCCAGAAACTTTTATTTCTCCCTTAATGTTACCTGACCTCAACCCCACTCCATCACTAATCCATGGCTCTCTCCCCTTATCAATGCCTGCCACATGTAAATTGCTTCCCTGAACTCAACACATTCCAAGCTTAATTGCACACACTATATACCTTCCTCCTATAACCATTCACTTCTGGTGTACACGCTCTAAACCTCAGCACTCCCTCAGTGACATGAATAAGTATATTTCATATTCTCAGAACCCAACAGTATCAAGACCTTTCTTTCCCATTTACACAGGCTATGCTTATAATACACATATTTCAGAATTTAAAAAACACGAGGATAGGGATTTTTTAAATTAAATGTATTTAAATCGCATAAAGATGGATGTCTCTGTCCCTGAAAAGAGATTTGGAGTAATCTAGGCAACACAAACCTAAAAAAAAAAAAAAAACACAGCTCTCACTTTATAGAGGCGTTTTTGTAAATTGCTCAGATCATTTTAGGCACTTGGAATCACAATAATCCCTTCTGTTCTGAACAAAATGCATCTTTGGTTCTGTAACTGTTGTTTAAAAAATAAGTCAACTGAAGCAGCAGTCTGAAAATAAAGCTTCATAGTTTGTTTCTTCCAAAATAAACGTTTTTATTTTCTTATTAAAAAAATCTAAGATTTCTTTCTCACTTCTTCAACATTCTTGCTACATGTGGAAAGGACCATCAGCTTAACAAACGTGTGAGGAAAAACATTTTTTGAGAGAAGATTGGCTAAAATCATACAGCAGTAAAGGATTGTTTCAGTCAAGTCACATTTCCATTTGCTTAGTTTATTTATTTATTTTGAAAGACAAAGAGCAATGCTGCCATTCCGCCGAGCCCTTCTCCTCACTCCAACCCAATGGAGAGAAACATTGGATGCCACATCCACCTCTGCCCTGCACATGCTTGTTAGCTCAGTTACAGTGCAGCCACGTATGGTGAGAGTTACTGTGGTGAACTTGCGGTGGGTGTGGCTGCACATGTGCTATGTAGTAATTGCTGAAGTTGTTGTCACGTACGTAGGGTGCGGGCTGGTAGAAGCAGGTGACGTTCGTCACCGTGGGGATGGCGTTCTGCTCAGCCAGCACCTGCAGCGCCAACATAGAGATGAGGCTGAGCGTCTGGCGCCGCTCATGGCCCATCAGACACACAGTGCTTTCATTCACCACCTGGTGCAGAGTCATCAGGCACTCGTAGCGCTTATGCTCCATGCCGGCAAAGTGGTTCTGCAGGTAGGCCTCCAGCTTACGCTGCTGCTCGCAGATGTCAGAGAAGTCGATGAAGAAGCGCGAGCACATGTAGCGTTGCAGAGCCTTCATCTCTGTTTCGCAGATGGGCCTGAACCCCTGCGCCAGCAAGTGGCAGTACTTAAGTAGCCCCCCGCCTCGGATCTCCTCGGGGCTGCGCGTGGCAATGATCCGCTGACACAGATGGCCCATGGCCCCCTCAAAGTCCCCATACACACTCTCCCCAATCACGGTGGGGTGGAAGCTCTCGGACATGGCCGTCTCTGAGCAGTGGTCAAACAGCAGCAGCGAGTCCAAGCCAATCTGGAAGGAGTCCACGCTGAATTCAAACTGCCGCCTGAGAGAGTCCACGAACTTGAGCTCCACATTCTTGCCCGTGTTGTTGGACAGTGAGATAAGGCTCCAGCGGTCTGTGTCGTTGCATACTTTCACCAGTTTCTGCACGTAGGCCTCTTTGAGGGTTAGCGGCGAGATGCGCTCCTTACTGACCCCCGCTGGTAGGAAGTCCAATAGGCAGTCCATTACCACGTCCTTGACCAGCCGGAAAGCCTGGTCGTCCTTCAGAGACACACCGAAGATCAGGTCCAGGTCCTTGTAGCCCATGCCAGTGTCCTGGTAGAGCACGTGGCTGGCTGCAGAGCCGTTCAGCCGCACGTCTCGTACTGACACGCCCCTCTCCTCCAACCGCGCCCGCACCACCTGGGTAAAGAAGAGAGACAGAGTATGTATTAGACATACGCTCAAACGCTTTTAATTTTTATGTTTAATTAAGAAAAATACATTTCTGAAGTAATATAAATGTAATTGGTTATGTCCAAAGGCACTCCTTGCCCATACAGGACAGACATGCCTTTCCCTTGTGGAACATGTGCTGACTTTGGTGCCAGACCACCTGCCTCCTCCTTGCCAACATTATTCAACCAAAGAACACACACACACACACACACACACGAACCTGCAAAGACTCAAGTAAACATCTTGAGACATTTATCAATAAGTTCCAACATGGGCCTCTGGAAAAGTCAATAGGCTGTGTAAGCACTAGGCAGAAATCAATACACTGCTCACGAAAGTACATTTCATCATCACCGCCATCAGTTTGAATGGAACCTAACAGGCCCAGAAGGATAGCAGAAGAGTTAGGACTACTCACTGAGGATCTGACTCACTGGCTGGGTCATGCCTGTTTCACCAGGGCCATGTTCAGTAGGCACAAAATTAAATAAGAAAAACGTACTTTCGTTTTTTATTGCAAAACTTTTTTAAACGCTTTCTGTTGCATGCTTTAATGAACACAACCCAGGCGGCAGCAGTTAGTGCTATAGGATTTATACCCCTGCACTGCGATTCACACCGGTAGTAAGTGCTTGGCTTAGCATAGGCCCTAGTGGAGCAGACAATGAGAAAATCTTGCTCCAATCCCCACAACCGTTGGGTCAAAGGTTTCACTTTCAGAGGCCCGGTGATCTGCAGGACCAGTTCAGCAAAGAGGCCACCACAATCATCTGGGAAGAGGATGTCCCAAGTCTGACATCACTGGGTCTGTGCTCCATAGTTAGGTAGTGCTAGGAATGGCACGCTAAACAGACACTGGCAGTCACACTGAGAAAGTGTGTCTAGAAGCCCTCAGGAAAGACAAAGATGGGGCACTAACAGCACACTAAAGCCGAGGGGTTAGTAGTAAAGTTGTTCAAACTCAATCCACTTGGTGGGTTGGCACCATTAAAATGCACAGTTCGTGCATGTAAAGGAAACATGTAATTTACTCTTAAAATCCAAAGAGCTCTTTCGGTTAAGAATCGGTTTAACTTGCATTTGAAAGTGATCACAGCTTTCAGTCAGAATCCACAACACACTCAATAAGGCTTTAGCACAGCTTTAGTGCAGGCAGATATGTAAGCTAGATGCTAGGAAATGTGTAGTCTACATTCTACCATCAATTTTTTTTACATTATTTTGCATGTAACAATATGCAGTAAAATGCAATGAAATGCAGAGACACTTTTAATTTAAGAATTATCATCATCTGCACTTTTAATTTAACTTTTAATTTAAGAAACATCATCATCTGCACATCTATCACTTCAGTGTTAATTTGCTAAATTGTAATTACTTCGCTACTATGGCCTATTTATTGCCTTACCTCCTCACGCCATTTGCACACACTGTATATAGACTTTTTTTCTATTGTGTTTTTGACTGTATGTTTGTTTATTCCATGTGTAACTGTGTTGTTGTTTGTGTCGCACTGCTTTGCTTTATCTTGGCCAGGTCGCAGTTGTAAATGAGAACTTGTTCTCAACTGGCCTACCTGGTTCAAAAATTGTTTATTTAAAATATCAAAGAGCAAACAATCTTAAATACAACTGGAAACTGGGCTAACCTATTGTACAGATCCTACACATATTACAACTCAAGTACTTGCATCACACTTTAGCAAAACACCTCTCCAGCTCTTACCTCCCTACCTCCTTCCATTGCAGCCTTCAAATCTCCCCGTCCTGACAGATTAGTGTCAGTCTGACAGTAATTAACACTCTCATCATGTCCATCAGATCATAAGCTGCCTCTATTTATACATAATGGGTCAGGCTGCAGACAGACAAAGGCCTGCAGTTTCATTCAACAGTGCACCTCTAAGCGCATAGACATACATCATGGGCTCTATAGCAAAGACAGACACGGGCTCCATGATTGGTATGTATATCATTAAAGCTAATTGAATGGTGTGGGTCGCCTTGATGCCAAATGATACTAAATTCTTAGTAACTTTTTGATCACTAGCCTTATATTGCTTTCTGTGCTAATTCTGCAACAAAGTAGCAGTGTGTCCAGTCAGATTACAGTTATCAATTGGACAGGGACTACAGATGCTGTGAAACTAGACTAAGCTAGACTCAACACTTAATAGTGCCTTCAGAAAGTTTTGATACCCCTTGACTTCATACCCCTGGATTTTGTCGGGTTACAGCTTGAATTCAAACGGATTAATATAATATTTTTCCTCACCCATTTATTGAAAATGTAATACAGAAAGCAAATTTACATACAGTACCAGTCAAAAGTTTGGACACCTACTCATTCCAGGGTTTTTCTTTATTTTTTAACTATTTTCTACACTGTAGAATAATAGTGAAGTCATCAAATCTATGAAATAACACATGGAATCATGTAATAACCAAAAATTGTAGTAACCAAAAATGGTTGGCATTTACGTATAACTTTTTTGGTCAGAGTGTGTGTGTGTTTAAACTATTTAAGTGTACTAGAATGCTTAAAAGGCCGCTAAAATAAAAAAAATATCGGTATCGGGTTTTTTGGCAAAGAGAATATCGGTATCAGACAAAAATGTCATATCACATCCCTAGTCACAAACTTGAAACATGACATTTGAATACATTCAATAAGATTTGCAGAATTATTACAAGTCCATTTACGACTATTAATATTCTGCTGTGAATCAAAAACACACTTGCAGATTTATCTGCACACACTTGTCACGTTACCAAGAGATTCATAAGCGTATAGAAAGTGTTGTACGTTTGTATACATTTTTTTTTTTGCAGTATTGCTGCAACCATTGGCTGGATTGTTCCATCAATCAAATCTAAGGAGGTAGCTTAAAGAGAAGTCATGTCTACAAAGTAAAGGTAATTTGTTTAACAATGGTACATTTCAGACTAAATTGACAGCAGCTCATTTTTATAGATTTTTTCATTTATTTCACCTTTATTACATCTTAGAGATAGGAGTTCTGTCAACGGTACAAATGTAAATCATGTAGCGCCATGTGTCATGATAGTGTCTTATATCGGCTGAAAGCTTAAATTCTTGTTAATATAACTGCACTTTCCAATTTACAGTAGCTATTACTGCGAAAAAAATGATGTGCTATTGTTTGAGGAGAGCTCCTAACAACAAAACACTTTTTTCACAGCGACAGGTTTGATAAATTCACCTCTGAAGGTGAAACGTGTACTTACATTCTGAAATCTTGCTCTGATTTATCACCCCAAAGGTCCCAGAGATAACATGAAGTGTCGTTTTGTTAGATAAAATCCTTTTTCATATCCATAAAAGATCCATATAGCATGCACGATCGATTTTGTATTTCCACTCATTCAAATTGCAAAGAAAGGAATCTGAAAATCTAACCCTAAACGTTGTTTCAACAAGTCAAATGACGTTCGTATTTATTACTCAGAGATCCTAGAACGTAACCAGACTTCACTATATCATTGGGAGTGTAGTATATCCTATAGGAAACCAAATTTGGTCAGAGAGCGACGCCTAATGGCTCACCGATGACACAGGCGGTCTTCACTTGATTGACTAACCAATCGGGGTCAAACAAAGCTAGCTGGATAGCCAATGAGCTGGGCTTTGCTGTAGTATGCGGAAACCCCATATCTGTCACAAAATTTTGCTGCTGATCTTGGCGACAGCAAGCCTTTTCCTTTTAGAGAAAAACTGCAAGAATATTCAGAGTTATGAAGTTTTGAAAACTGGGTGTTTTGCTAATGTTGAACTTACAATATGGCTACTAATACTGGAAAAGCTAAATCAAAGTCCAAGTATACAGATTTGACGATATTCTTGCAGAAAAATGTAATGTAAATGTAAATGTGTCCTTCACGATTAGCCCAAATGTACAAGGGTGACTTCACTCTAAATGTCAAGTAGCTTGCTCATACTTCAAGTTATCAGTCTGAAACTTTGCACATACACTGCTACCCTCCTGTGGACACCATCGGAATTACAATCAGAGTGATGGCTAGATTTGGGACCTTTCTGTTGCGTTTCAAAGATGGTGGTAGAAAAAAAAAAAAATCTTTGTATATTCTTATACCAGATCTATTGTGTTATATTCTCCTACATTCAATTCACGTTTCCACAAACTTCAGTGTTTCCTTTAAATGGTACCAAGAATATGCATATCCTTGCTTCAGGGCCTGAGCTACAGGCAGTTAGATTTGGTATGTCATTTTAGGCAAAAATTGAAAAAAAAGGGGGCTATGCTGATTAACCAGGTAGGCCAGTTGAGAACAAGTTCTCATTTACAACTGCGACCTGGCCAAGATAAAGCAAAGCAGTGCGACAAAAACAACAGAGCTATACATGGGATAAACTAACGTACAGTCAAGAACACAACAGAAAAATCTGTATACAGTGTGTGCAATTGAAGTAAGGAGGTAAGGCAATTACAATTTAGCAATTAACACTGAAGTGATAGATGTGCAGATGAGGATGTGCAAGTAGAAATACTGGTGTGCAAAAGAGCAGAAAAGAAAAACAAATATGGGGAAGAGGTAGGTAGTTGGTTGGATGGGCTATTTACAGATGGGCTGTGTACAGCTGCAGCGATCGGTAAGCTGCTCTGACAGCTGATGCTTAAAGTTAGTGAAGGAGATATAACATTTTGTAAATAACATCGCCGAAGTCAAGGATCAGTAGGATAGTCAGTTTTACGGGGGTATGTTTGGCAGCATGAGTGAAGGAGGTTTTGTTGCGAAATAGGAAGCCAATTCCAGATTTAATTTTGGATTGGAGATGCTGAATGTGAGTCTGGACGGAGAGTTTACAGTCTAGCCAGACACCTACAGTTAGTCGGAAGTTTACATACACTTAGGTTGGAGTCATTAAAAATTGTTTTTCAACCACTCCACAAATTTCTTGTTAACTTTTCTGCGCTACAGATACCGGATATGGGTTTAAATTCGACAACATACGGTGATCGCCACAAATATTGACCCAAAGAAACCGATTGGAAGACAACAAGTAATGACCTCAATGTGCGCCAATTATATGACCGCTGTTTCGTTGATTGACTGTATTTTAACCCAATGACCACCGTCTTCAAATCTAGCTGGGTAGATAGCCAATGAGCAGAGGTAAACGGCAATATGTAACGTTTGTGTTTTGGAAGACCAACCCATGTAGTAAACTCCGGCGTAAAGATCGTCATTCGCCATTGAAGATTCATACTTGAAGGAGCCAAACTCATTACGCACAGCACTGTTTCGGTAACAAGCATCTTCAGATGTTTATAAATCGAACATCATGGCGAATAAGTCAGGGAAAGCTAAATCTAAGACTAGATATACGAATGTAGACAAAATTATAGAGGAAATTGTTCGTGAAAGTGAAACATATGCTTTTGGAAGACGACTCAGTTAGCGACCATGACTCAAATGGAAGCATATTTTTTGAACGGAGAGGACATTGTTTTGGACTGGTAAGTTCTTCTCATGCTAATGCCGTTGTTTGAAATTAATAATATAAAATATTATTTGTGATTGTTTTTACATTTTATTTGCAATATATAAAAATGTAATGAAATGTGTAAAGTACACATTGGCTATACTTCCTCCAGCGGCATGCTTCCTCAACTCAGTCTACATATTATGGATTAGAGGGAGCATGGTCGAGATGCGTGTGTCTGCAGCCAACGTGTCCATCCCCCTCTGAAGCTGTTTCATCCAGCTGGACCCCTGCTGTCTCTGGCACCACACCTCCCGGGCCATCTAGAGGTAAACTGTTCATATTTACTCTTGAGGGCTATATAAATTGATTTGATTTGATAGAGGACTGAGGGTCTTCCAAATATTGAAAGTGTGTAAATATTTACCCATGCTATTTTGTAAATGTATATGGTTTTTTTCTTCATATTTTATCCCATTTTTTCCCCCATTTTTTTTCTCCATATCTTGGGGGGGTGTGTTAGAATACCATTTTGGTATTTTGTATATAGTTATTTGTTTCAAAATGTATACCTTCACCAATTTGGCCACTTGGGTACATTTGGGCTACTTGTGTGGGACACCTGGGTGACTTCATGATAAATGAAGTTATCATTCTGAAACTTTGCACAAGTACTGTTGCCCTCTCATGTTTTTCACTGAAATTGTCCCCATATTCGTATCTGAATGTTTGTTTTATCTTGTTCATTTTAAAGATGACGATACAACAATTAAAAAGAAAAAACGTATGGTTTTTTCATTGTATTATCTAAACCAGATCTATTGTGTTATATTCTCCTACATTCAATTCACATTTACACAAACTTCAGAGTGTTTTCTTTCAAATGGTACCAAGAATATGCTTGCTCCTGGGCCTGAGCTAGAGGCAGTTAGATTTGGGTATGTCTTCAGGCGGAAATTGAAAGAAGGGGGGTGGTAGCTGTTAACAAACTATAGTTTTGTTAAGTCGGTTAGGACATCTACTTTGTGCATGACAAGTAATTTATCCAACAATTGTTTACAGGCAGATTATTTCATTTATAATTCACTGTATCACAATTCCAGTGGGTCAGAAGTTTATATACACTAAGTTGACTGTGCCTTTAAACAGCTTGGAAAGTTCCAGAAATTGTCATTGCTTTAGAAGGTTCTGATAGGCTAATTGACATTGTTTGAGTCAATTGGAGGTGTACCTGTGGAAGCATTTCAAGGCCTACCTTCAAACTCAGTGCCTCTGTTTCACATTATGGGAAAATCTAAAGAAATCAGCCAAAACCTCAGAAAATAAATTGTAGACCTCCTCAAGTCTGGTTCATCCTTGAGAGCAGTTTTCAAACGCCTGAAGGTACCACATTCATCTGTACAAACAATAGTACGCAAGTATAAACACCATGGGACCACACAGCCGTCATATC
This sequence comes from Salvelinus namaycush, assembly GCF_016432855.1. Lineage (NCBI taxonomy): Eukaryota > Metazoa > Chordata > Actinopteri > Salmoniformes > Salmonidae > Salvelinus > Salvelinus namaycush. The sequence goes on along the minus strand of NC_052343.1, from coordinate 1,147,203 downwards.
GCTCAGGAAGAAGACACGTTCTGTCTCCTAGAGATGAACGTACTTTGGTGCGAAAAGTGCAAATCAATCCCAGAACAACAGCAAAGGACCATGTGAAGATGCTGGAGGAAACAGGTACAAAAGTATCTATATCCACATCAAAACTAGTCCTATATCGACATAACCTGAAAGGCCGCTCAGCAAGGAAGAAGCGAGTGCTCCAAAACAGCCATAAAAAACAGACTACAGTTTGCAACTGCACATCGGGACAAAGATTGTACTTTTTGGAGAAATGTCCTCTGGTCTGATGTAACAAAAATAGAACTGTTTGGCCATAATGACCATCGTTATGTTTGGAGGAAAAAGGGGGAGGCTTGCAAGCCAAAGAACACCATCCCAACCATGAAGCACGGGGGTGGCTGCATCATGTTGTGGGGGTGCTTTGCTGCAGGAGGGACTGGTGCACTTCACAAAATAGATGACATCATGAGGAAGGACAATTATGTGGATATATTGAAGCAACATCTCAAGACATCAGTCAGGAAGTTAAAGCTTGGTCGCAAATGGGTCTTGCAAATGGACAATGGCCCCAAGCATACTTCCAAAGTTGTGGCAAAATGGCTTAAGGACAACAAAGTCAAGGTATTGGAGTGGCCATCAAAAAGCGTGTGGCACTCAAGGAGGTCTACAAACCTGACTCAGTTACACCAGCTCTGTCAGGAGGAATGGGCCAAAATTCACCCAACTTATTGTGGGAAGTTTGTGGAAGGCTACCCGAAATGTTTGAACCAAGTTAAACAATTTAAAGGCAATGCTACCAAATACTAATTGAGTGCATGTAAACCTGTGACCCACTGGGAATGTGATGAAATAAATAAAAGCTGAAATAAATCATTCTCTCTACTATTATTCTGACATTTCACATTCTTAAAATATGTGGTGATCCTAACTGACCTAAGACAGGGAATTTTTACTAGGATTAAACGTCGGGAATTGTGAAAAACTGAGTTTAAATGTATTTGGCTAAGGTGTATGTAAACTTCCGACTTCAACTGTAGGTATTTATAGTTGTCCACATATTCTAAGTCAGAACCGTCCAGCGTAGTGATGCTAGTCGGGCGGGAGGGTATGGCAGCGATCGGTTGAAGAGCATCTATTTTGTTTTACTAGCATTTGGAGGCCACGGAAAGAGTGTTGTATGGCATTGAAGCTCGTTTGGAGGTTTGTTAACACAGTGTCCAAAGAAGTGGAATGACATTCATCCTAGCATTACTATCAACTGGCTAGCTTAAAAATCAGGCAGCTTTAAATGAGAGGAGAAAACAAATATAATATTTGCTAGTTAACCATCTTAACCATCATTTTCCTTATCGTCATTTCCGCTCACAACTTGTAGACTTGTTTACGTGCTGCTGTGCGATTTGTTGCTAACGTTTCTTTGCTACCTGCCAACTTTACGTTTTTAACTATTACCGTTTTATATTTTTTATTTTTCCCCCCCTCGCTCAACTTTTTTCACTCAACTTTTTCACCCCGGACACTTTATCTGGACATGGTTCTACACGACCTCCACCAGCCGAAGCTAAGTAGTAACATTAACATTATGCCTTCTAATTGCAGTCGCTGTACTCATAATATACAGGAATAATCATCCAGCGATCATACACTGTACCAGGGGGCAGGGCTATCGACGTTAAGGCTAATCTGAAGATGGTGCTGGCTAAGGCTAAAACTGTGTAGAGAGTATAGGAGTGTAGAGAGTATAGGGATATTGTTATCCACGTCGGCACCAACGACGTTAGGATGAAACAGTCAGAGGTCACCAAGCGCAACATAGCTTCAGCGTGTAAATCAGATAGAAAGATCAGCATCGAGTAATTGTCTCTGACCCCCTCCCAGTTAGGGGGAGTGATGAGCTCTACAGCAGAGTCTCACAACTCAATCGCTGGTTAAACTGTTTTCTGCCCCTCCCACAAGATAGAATTTGTAGATTATTTGCACTCTTTCTGGGACTCACCCACAAACAGGACCAAGCCTGGCTTGATGAGGAGTGACAGACTCTATCCTAGCTGGAGGGGTGCTCATCTTATCTATGAACGTAGAGCCCTGTCTAACTCATCTAGCTCCACAATAAGATAGGGTACAGGCCAGGGTAAGGCCAGGCAGCAGGCTGTTAGCCACCCTGCCATCTTAGTGGAGTCTGCCACTAGCATAGTCAGTGTAGTCAGCTCAGCTATCCCCATTGAGACTGTGTCTGTGCCTCGATCTAGGATGGGCAAAACTAAACATGGCAGTGTTCGCTTTAGCAATCTCACTGGAATAAAGACCTCCTCCATTTCTGTCATTATTGAAAGAGATTGTGAAATCTTATAGTTATAGTCAATTAACTAATCACTGATCATAATCTTGATGTGATTGGCCTGACTAAAACATGGCTTAAGCCTGATGAATTTACAGTGTTAAATGAGGCCTCTCCTCCTGGTTACACTAGTGACCATATCCCCCGCGCATCCCGCAAAGGCGGAGGTGTTGCTAACATTTACGATAGCAAATTTCATTTAACAAAGAACAAAAATGACTGCGTTTTCATCTTTTGAGCTTCTAGTCATGAAATCTATGCCGCCTACTCAATCACTTTTTATAGCTACTGTTTACAGGCCTACTGGGCCGTATACAGCATTCCTCACAGAGTTCCCTAAATTCCTATCGGACCTTGTAGTCATGGCATATTCAAATATAAAAATATATATATATATATTTTGGTGACTTTAATATTCACATGGAAAAGTCCACAGACCCACTCCAAAAGGCTTCCGGAGCCATCATCGACTCAGTGGGCTTTGTCCAACATGTCTCCCGACCTACTCACTGCCACAGTCATACTCTGGACCTAGTTTTGTCCCATGGAATAAATATTTTGGATCTTAATGTTTTTCCTCATAATCCTGGACTATTGGACCACCATTTTATTACGTTTGCAATCGCAACAAATAATCTGCTCAGACCCCAACCAAGGAACATCAAAAGCTGTGCTATAAATTCTCAGACAACCCAAAGATTCTTAGATGCCCTTCCATACTCCGTCCACCTACCCAAGGACATCGGAGTACAACAATCTGTTAACCACCTAACTGAGGAACTAAATTTCATAATACCCTAGATGCAGTCGCACCCCTGAAAGCAAAAAACATTTGTCATAAGTAACTAGCTCCCTGGTATACAGAGAATACCCAAGCCCTGAATCAAGCTTCCAGAAAAATGGAACGGAAATGGCGCTACACCAAAATGGAAGTCTTCCGACTAGCTTGGAAAGACCGATACTGCACGGTACTAAGAGCCCTAACCCTAACCCTTAATTGAGGAGAATAAGAACAATCCAAAATGTATTTTTGATACTATCGCAAAGCTAACTAAAAAGCAGCATTCCCCAAGCTTTCACTTCAACAGTGATAAATTAATGAAATTCTTTGACGAAAAGATCATGATCATTAGAAATCAAATTACGGACTCCTCTTTAAATCTGCGTATTTCTCCAAAGCTCAGTTGTCCTGAGTCTGTACAACACTGCCAGGACCTAGGATCAAGGGAGACACTCAAGTTTTTTAATACTATATCTCGACACATTCATGAAAATACTCTTGGCCTCTACACCTTCAAGCTGCATACTGGACCCTATTCCAACTAAACTACTGAAAGAGCTGCTTCCTGTGCCCTCCTATGTTGAATATAATAAATGGCTCCCTATCCACCGGATATGTACCAAACTCACTTAAAGTGGCAGTAATAAAGCCTCTTGAAAAAGCCAAACCTTGACCCAGAAAAAAAAATAATAAATCTGCCTGTATCGAATCTCCCATTCCGCTCCCAAAAATTTGAAAAGCTGTTGCGCAGCAACTCACTGCCTTCCTGAAGACAAACAATGTATACGAAATGCTTCAGTCTGGTTTTAGACCCCATCATAGCACTAAGACTGCACTCGTGAAGGTGGTAAATTACCTTTTAAGACCAAGGCTCTGCAACTGTTCTCGTGCTCCTAGACCTTAGTGCTGCTTTTGATACCATCATTCAACACATTCTTTTGGAGAGATTGTAAACCCAAATTGGTCTACATGGACAAGTTCTGGCCTGGTTTAGATCTTATCTGTCGGAAAGATATCAGTTCGTCTCTGTGGATGGTTTGTCTTCTGACAATCAACTGTACATTTCAGTGTTCCTCAAGGTTCTATTTTAGGACCACTATTGGTTTTCACTATATAAAAAAAAAAATATATATATATATACACATATATATTATATATATATTTTACCTCTTGGTGATGTCATTCGGAAACATAATGTTAACTTTCACTGCTATGCGGACGATACACAGCTGTACATTTTGATGAAACATGGTGAAGCCCCAAAATGTCCCTCTCTGGAAGCCTGTGTTTCAGACATAAGGAAGTGGATGGCGGCAAATGTTTTACTTTTAAACTCAGACAAAACAGAGATGCTTGTTCTAGGTCTCAAGAAACAAAGAGATCTTCTGTTGAATCTGACAATTAATCTTGATGGTTGTACAGTCAACTCAAATAAAACTGGGAAGGACCTCGGCATTACTCTGGACCCTGATCTCTCTTTTGACGAACATATCAAGAATATTTCAAAGACAGCTTTTTTCCATCTTCGTAACATTGCAAAAATCAGAAACTTTGTCCAAAAATGATGCAGAAAAAATAATCCATTATTTTGTCACTTCTAGATTAGACTACTGCAATGCTCTACTTTCCGGCTACCCGCCACCCGGATGATGCACTAAATAAACTTCAGTTAGTGCTAAAAACGGCTGCTAGAATCTTGACTAGACATAAAATTTACTCCAGTGCTAGCCTCTCTACTCTGGCTTCCTGTTAAGGCTAGGGCAAATTTCAAGGTTTTATTGCTAACCTACAAAGCATTACATGGGCTTGCTCCTACCCATCTTTCCAATTTGGTCCTGCCGTACATACCTACCAGTACGCTACGGTCACAAGACGCAGGCCTCCTTACTGTCCCTAGAATTTCTAAGCAAACAGCTGGAGGCAGGGCTTTCTCCTATAGACATACATTTTTATGGAACGGTCTGCCTATCGGTCTGCCTGGTGCGTCACTTGAGTGGGTTGAGTCACTAACGTGATTTTTCTGTCCGGATTGGCGCCCCCTTTGGGTTCGTGCCGTGGGGGAGATCTTCGTGGGCAATACTCGGCCTTGTCTCAGGGTAGTAGGTTGGTGGTTGAAGATATCCCTATAGTGGTGTGGGGGCTGTGCTTTGGCAAAGTAGGTGGGGTTATATCTAGTCTGTTTGGCCCTGTCCAGGGATATCGTCGGACAGGGCCACAGTGTCTCTCGACCCCTCCTGTCTCAGCCTCCAGTATTTATGCAGCAAAAGTTTATGTGTCGGGGGTCTGTTATATCTAGAGTATTTTTCCGGTCCTATCCGGTGTCCTTTGTGAATTTAAGTATGCTCCCTCTAATTCTCTCCGAGGACCCGAGCCCTAGGACCATGCCTCAGGACTACCTGGCCTGATGACTCCTTGCTGTCCCCAGTCCACCTGGTCATGCTGCTGCTCCAGTTTCAAGTGTTCTGCCTGCGGCTATGGAACCCTGACCTGTTCACTGGACGTGCTACCTTGTCCCGGACCTGCTGTTTTGGACTCTCTACCACACCTGCTATCTCTAACTCTGAATGATCGGCTATGAAAAGCCAACTGACATTTACTCCTGAAGTGCTGACCCATTGCACCCTCTACAACTGCTGTGATTTATTATTATCATCATCATCATCTGACCCTTTGGTAATCTATGAACGTTTGAACATCTTGGCCATGTTCAACACCCGGCACAGCCAGAAGAGGACTGGCCACCCCTCAGAGCCTGGTTCCTCTCTAGGTTTCTTCCTAGGTTCTGGCCTTTCTAGGGAGTTTTCCTAGCCACCGTGCTTCTACATCTGCATTGCTTGCTGTTTGGGGTTTTAGGCTGGGTTTCTGTAGAGCACTTTGTGACATCGGCTGATGTGAAAAGGGCTTTATAAATAAATGTGATTGATTAAGTTGATAAATGCCATTAGCAAGCTAGCTAAATTGAAATATGTTATTGGAGTTTATTCACAAAGTTAGATAGAAATATATCCACACGTTATTCTCCATCATGCAATTGTATGCTTGTAACTTGGGAAGCTCATTCAATAATACAGACGTGGGTGATTTTTGCACCCGGGGAACTGAACTGTGTGCAAGTTCTTGTTCAATTTAGACCACAGTTAGTTGAATGAGGTGTAAGTGAAGTGCTGGAACAAAAAACCTGTACATTCCTGTGTAAAAAAACAAAAATAAACAGTGGCTGTCATGACTTAAATTGAGTAAATACAGGTACCATTTTATTCTGTTAATCTATGCAGGTTTGTCATCTGATTACAGGAGCCTGGTGGAGATACTGTAGATACAACCATTTGCCAATGCAGGATTCCTACAGGACATTTCCCTTAATCCAGATTGAAGATTGCTACCAGTACTCCATGTCAGTAAGTCTCACACACAAAATATAAAGTGTTGGTCCCATGTTTCATGAGCTGAAATAAAATATCCCAGACATTTTCCATAAACGTATCTCTCTCAAATTTTGTGCACAAATTTGTTTACATCCCTGTTAGTGAGCATTTTTCCTTTGCCAAGACAATCCATCCACCTGACAGGTGTGGCATAGCAAGAAGCTGATTAAACAGCATGATCATTACACAGCTGCACCTTGTGCTGGGGACAATAAAAGGCCACTAAAATGTGCAGTTTTGTCACACAACACAAATGCCACAGATATCTCAAGTTGAGGGAGTGTGCAATTGGCATGCTGACTGCAGGAATGTCCACCAGAGCTGTTGCCAGATAATTGAATGTTAATTTCTCTAACATAATCCGCCTCCAACGTCCTTTAGAGAATTTAGCATTATATGCAACCGGCCTCACAACCGCAGACCACTTGTAACAACGCCAGCCCAGGATCTCCACATCCGGCTTCTTCATCTGCGGGATCATCTGAGACCAGCCACCCTCGGACAGCTGTTGAAACTGTGGGTTTGCACTACCAAAAAATTTCGGCACAAACCGCCAGAAACCGTCCCAGGGAAGCTCATCTGCGTGCTCGTTGTCCTCACCAGGGTCATGACCTGACTGGAGTTCGGCGTCGTAACTGACTTCAGTAGGAAAATGTTAACCTTCGAACGCCATTGTGTGATTGCCATTGTTAAATGTGCTCTTCGTGGATGGATCCCGGTTTCAACTGTATCGGGAAGATGGCAGACCGCGTTGGGCGAGCGGTTTGCTGATGTCAATGTTGTGAACAGAGTGCCCCATGGTGGTGGTGGGGTTATGGTATGGGGAGGCACAAGCTACGGACAACAAACAATTGCAATTTATCGATGGCAATTTTAATGCACAGAGATACCGTGACGAGATCCTGAGGCCCAATGTCGTGCCATTCACCCGCCGCCAACACCTAATGTTTCAGCATGATAATGCACAGCCCCATTGTTGCAAGGATCTGTGCACAATTCCTGGAAGCAGAACATGTCCCAGTTCTTCCAGGAGATGTATCACGCTGCATGAGGCAAATGGGGGTCATACTGACTGGTTTTCTGATCGACGCCCCTAGCTTTTTTTAAAGGTATTCTATGTGACCAAAAGATGCATAGCTGTATTCCCAGTCATGTGAAATCCATAGATTAGGGCCTAATGAATCCATTTAAATTGACTGATTTCCTTATATGAACTGTAACTCAGTAAAATCTTAGAAATTGTTGCATTTACATTTTCCTTCAGTATACAAAATATGCCACTAATATGAGGAGTGGAGAAGCCCTATGCACCCTAAACATGTCTACTCATGGAGGAACTCCCTGTCAAAGAAACTCAGAGGGTTTGGCAGGAGGCCCTGGGTCAATGGGAGGTCAAGGGTGAGGGGCTGAGGACTTAGGGGGAAATGAGATACAACTTGAACCAGAGTAAGGCTGCCTTCAAACCAAAATGCATGAAACGCATGTCCAATGCAGATGTTTGGTCGGGAAAAACGCTGTTCTACGTTTTTAATTGGCTGAACGAGAGTCTTTCCAACTTTTCTGACAGACAGCACAAGCCTCTCCCCAACTGACTCCTCCCTTTGAACGCCATTGGGATGCTGTGTCTTTTATGCATCCATGTGTCTGATTGGAAGGCACCCTTATAGTCCTCAATAATCAACAATGTAAATGTTAACTCTCTTTCAATTGCATTCAGTACCTCTATCCATCTCTCTATATTCCTAGGACCTCCAGAACCTTCTGACCAACTACCTGCGATCTCTCCAGATCAGAGAAGTATGCACTATGTAAACTATGTAAACCTCCTTCGCTATGGCCGTCTGTGTGATGACATATAGATTATTATCCTAGGTGTGACTGGTTGGATTGGATTGACTGTACTCACTCTAAAACTCATGCTAACGTGTGTCCATCCCCTTATACCCAGGTGAGTCTGCTGGGCCATGGAACTCCAGAGCAGCACATCAAAAAGACCTGCCATCCTGTTGTCAGCAGACAGTTCCCGGAGGAAGGATGCAACTATTAAAGCTTTTTAACGGCCAAATTTGGGGGATGATCACCAAACAAAGTTTTGCACAAACTACTCATGTTCATTTTGAAGTTGTTACAAAACAATACATTTTTCATAGCCGGTTCTAATATAAGTTCTTCACATTCTTAATAATTACTATGGTAACTTAAACATCAAACATGCATACTTTCTCCATCAAGACTTGGTGCTTAGGACTCTAAAAGGTCTAAAATCAATGCACGGGTGAATACATTTTTAGTCATGTATTTAAGACACAGGCGGATCAACTAAAATGCATATATCCCAGACAAGCCGGGGGGGGGGGGGGGGGGGGGTTTCGCCCATGGAGCCATACAAGCTAGAACCGCCACTGATCACAAGAGAACGCTCCTGACATTAGGATGCTACAGCGACTGGCAAGTGACAACAGCAGATGACAATATGGTGTAAATACTATTGTCAACACATTATTTGAATAATATGTTGACACTCACAGCAGAAATGTTGTCAAACATATGTTCCCAAAACACTGTTGGGTAACAATTATTCTATTCCTATGAGTGCTGCCATAATAAAGTCCCAAAAATCCTACCACTAAAACTATTTAAAAAAAACATAAAATCAAGCTGATCTTCAGAGCCTCATTCATGTTTCTCATTACACTTACTTTTCTTCAGAAGAGGCTTATAGAGTAAAATGTGAAGTTTTTGTTTGAACAGAACTGAAGTGTGTCCAGTTTATTGGTAACTATTTCCGCAAGCAAATGGGGTTGTTATGAAAGTCAGGCTGGGAAGATGACATATGGTTCCCACTAATCCTGGGGAACACGCTGTTCCAAAATATGGAACAGCACCTGCATAGTCAATCAAGCATTTATCATAAAGGTTGGACATATCCACTACCACATCCAGAAATCCTGAATGAATTAATCATGACTAACTACATAATTGTCAGTCAAAACAATATGTTAATTGTTAAACCAGCTGGCATGATCTTTCAATTACATAACCACCATCCATCCCATGCATAAGAACATGTCTGATGTAGAGGGGGACATTAATGAAAACTAGCAGACGGGGGCTGGAGATAGAGTTACAGCAGGGAGATACTGGTACTGGCCAGTCCAGATTATTTAACATGGTTAGTCTCATTGAGATAAAATCTATTTTTCAAGAGAGACCTGGACAGATAGCAGCACCACCTTGGTAGACACAGCACAAGGCACTGTCTGGTCCCCCCAGATATCAGGGAGCATCAACTGTCTGTAGTTGCTTGGAATCTGGATGGTATACCCATAGAAATAGAATCTCATTATAGTTCTGTGGGTATACCATTAATTTAAGTAAATGTGTTTAACATTTTGTGGTATAAGCTAGGTGTAGGACCTAGGGGATATTTCAGGGACTCTGGCCAATAAGGGAACCTTTGAAATCAGAGGTCCAACTACCACTCAGGGGTCCTAAAACTATCATGAGCACAAGATCTCTAACATTGGAAGCTCCTCAGAGGAGGAAGGGGAGGACCATCCTCCTCAGTCAATTTCATAAAAATGTAAATGGTAAAACAGTCAAAAAGTGATCCTTTTTAGATAAAATTATACTAAATATAATCACGTCACCAAATAATTAAAACACACTATTTTGCAAAGAAGGTCTACAGTAGCCTCAACAGCACTCTGTAGGGTAGCACCATGATATACCCGGAGTACAGCCATCTTCTGTCCTCCTCTGGGTACATTGACTTCAATACTAAACCTAGGATGCTCATGGTTCTCAACCCCTTCCATAGACTTACACAGTAATTATGACAACTTCCGGATGACGTCCTCCAGCATGAACGGACATGTTGTCCACCCAGTCAAGTATCAAAGAATGAATCTAGTACTGAAAGCATAAACTACAGCTAGCTAGCACTGCAGTGTATGGAATGTGGTGAGTAGTTGACTCAAAGAGAGAGAAAGAAAATAGTTGAACAAATTAATTTCTTCCAAAATGAAGGAGAAGCAAGAGAGAAATAGGGAAAGATTCTTTTTTTCCACTTTCAGTTTCACTTACTTAGCAAATGCAGCTAGCTAGTTAACTTCACTAGGGTAGGGGGCAGCATTCGGAATTTTGGATGAAAAGCGTGCCCAAATTAAACTGCCTGCTACTCAGGCCCAGAAGTTAGGATATGCATATAATTAGTAGATTTGGATAGAAAACACTCTAAAGTTTCCAAAACTGTTAAAATAATGTCTGAGTATAACAGAACTGATATGGCAGGTGAAAACCCGAGGAAAATCCAACCAGGAAGTACTATTATTTTGAAAGGCTGTTTTTCCATTGAAAGCCTATCCACCGTACAAAGACTTAGGACCCAGTTCACGAGCTCTGTGGCTTCCTCTATATGTGGCCAGTCTTTAGGAATTGTTTCAGGCTTTTACTCTGAAAAATGAGGGCGATACAGCACTTTCAATCAGTGGCCAGTGGAAATTTCCAGCCATGAGTCCTGCGCCGGATCGGGAACACGCCTTTCTTGTTTCTCTTTTTCTATTGACGAAGCTTTTGTCTGGTTGAAATATTATTGATTATTTATGAGAAAAACAACCGGAGGATTGATTTTAAACATCGTTAGGCATGTTTCTACTAACTTTTATTGTACTTTAAAAAAACTTTTCGTCTGGACTTAGTGCACGCGCCTTGAGCATTCGGATTACTGGACAAAACACGCAAACAAAAAGGAGGCTTTTGGTCATAAAGAGGGATATTATCGAACAAAACGAACATTTATTGTCTAACATGGAGACCTGGGAGTGCCACCAGATGAAGATCATCAAAGGTAAGTGATTCATTTTAATGCTATTTCTGACTTTTGTGACACCTCTCCTTGGTAGGAAAATGGCTGTATGTTTTTCTGTGGCTAGGCGCAGACCTAACATAATCGCAAAGTATGCTTTCGCCGTAAAGTCTTTTTGAAATCTGACACAGCGGTTGTATTAAGAAGAAGTTTATCTTTATTCGTATGTTTAACACTTGTATCGTTTATCAATGTTTATGAGTATTTCTGTAATTTGATGTGGCTCTGCACTTTCACAGATGTTTGTTTGAGATAATGCATTTCTGAACATAACATGCTAATGTAAACTGAGATTTATGGATATAAATATGAACTTTATCGAACAAAACATACATGTATTGTGTAACATGAAATCCTATGAGTGCCATCTGATGAAGATCATCAAAGCTTAGTGATTAATTTGATCTCTATTTCTGCTTTTTGTGACTCCTCTCTTTGGCTGGAAAAATGGCTGTATGGTTTTCTGTGACTAGCTGCTGACCTAACATAATCGCATGGTGTGCTTTCGCAGTAAAGCCTTTTTGAAATCGGACACTGTGGTTGGATTTACAATAAGTTTTTCTTTAAAATGGTGTATAATACTTGTATGTTTGAGGAATTTTAATTATGGGATTTATGTCGTTTTGAATTTGGCGCCCTGCAATTTCACTGGCTGTTGTCGAGGTGGGACGCTCGAGGAGGGACACTATGAATATGCTGACTATGACGTCACTTTAGCTATGGTGACAACGATGTAGGCTGTGTGTAGCAGTTTGGCTTGGAAAGGTTTTTTCACCTGATCCCATACAGCTGATGTGTTGTGCATTGAAGTCCACAAGCGAAGGGAAGAGGTGAGAGGAGTAGAGCGCATAGATGCAACAAGGAAGACAAAGTGGCTGCTATGAAAGTGAACTGTGTTTCAGGGGTGTATTCATTCCGCTGATTCTGTTGAAAAAGTTTCTTAAACGGAAGAAAACGGAACAAAACGGGGATAAACATACCTGAATTTGTCCAATAGAAACTCTCGTTTGCAACTGTTGGATTAATGATTACACACTATATAAGCTAGATGCAGGAAAGAGTGTGCACGACGGTATTTCATTTCATTGTCTGTCCATGTGTCACTGTCTGTGACTCAAATTTGTCTCTCGACCTGTGTGCACCTACGTTGTAAACTTTCCTTTATAGGCTAGGTTGTAGCAACCTCATGATGGGTAAGGAGAAAATTTGAGTATCAAGTAGTAGCCTAAACGTATCGCTGTTACATTGAACTGGGTGAATGGAATATGAATGGAATATGAATGAGTCATCCAATATGCTGAAATATGCTCATGAAAACAAAAATCGTCCTCCCTTATCTTAATTGGCACTGATCTCCACTGTATCATTCTCTAATGATACAAAATGACGGAGCCTTCTGCCACCGTCAATTGGAAAGGTATTTTCAATATGCATATCAGAAAAGTGGAGTATATCAAAACTCCCATCTGGACGGATATTAGAAACAGACCCATTATGATGCAAAACACTTCCAGTCAAAATGTGACTCATCAGTGGTAATTAATATATGGTGACTGATGACAAAGGGATTTGATGAGAGAGATTTGAGATTTGATGGCACAACATAAGCTGTAGCAGCAAGGTAAATCAAGCGACCTGTTTTGTTAACTAACTGTATGAATCAGCACATTGCTGTAGGCTACTTTTCTCTAAATACAGTTACAGTAATCAAAATTGTTGCAAAGAGTTAACGCAATGGCTATTGTTAAGTACTGGGTTAACACCTACTGAGGCTCACTACTGAACAGAGTGGACGTCAACAGTAAAGGTCCTATATGGGGCAGGGTTGGAGTTCAGCTCACACTTTGACCTGAACTAGAGAATGACAGTGAAGAGATATGTTTGATAGGCATTAGTTTGGTCTCAGACAAGACGTAACATAGTACATTTAAATCCGAGGTACTCAACTTGGTATGATAAGTAGCCAAATGTAACATATGGCAAAAACTAATGTTGGGTGGTTGGTCGGGGTGGATAGTGGGCATATAAACGCAAACGTCGAGCAACCCAAAGGTTGAGAGTGCAAATCTTATCACGGACAACTTCAGCATTTTAGCAACTTTAGCTACTTACTACTTTTTAGCTACTTTGCATGTTAGCTAACCCTTCCCCTTACCATTTTTGCTAACCCTAACCCTTTAACCTAAACGTAACCCTAACCCCTAGCCTAACTGATGTTAGCTTCTAGCTAGAATTCGTAATCTCAGAAACTTCGCAAATTCGTAACATATTGTACTTTTTGCAAATTCGTATCATACAAAATGAGTGATGGACATCCACAAATTAATACATACCATACGAAAGGTAACACATCCTACTAAATGAGTATCTCGGATTGACATACAGAATAATACAACATCCTCTGAGACCAGGTCGGTCAGAGACATGGCTCCATCACTCAATAGAATATAGGCGAATAGACTACTTTAATATGCCATAGGGACATTTTATTTGGAACAAAGGACATGCATACTAACAGCACATCACAAAACATGAAGCGATTCAGAGTAGACAGCATATACTCAGTATGGAAGTTGTGGCGCACGCGCTTTACCTGAACGATCTGCCGGGGTTGTACAGAGAGTGTAGGGAAATTTCCGCGGCCGTGAATCGGGATTGCTTCTCTGAGGATTGAGTTCAAACGATGCACTTGATCCCAAGACAGCACACAGAACCGCCTACTCTGATCCGACGTATCGCTTGACATGGCGATGTGGCACTGAACAGAGTGTAAAAATATATTGGAATGAATGCGGTAGTCTAATCTTGCTGTATCACTCCCGGATCAATCGGTTGAGGTGTGCGTCTTAAAAATGCAGGGGGGAATAATGAATGGATGAGTTTGGTCAATCGTGGTAAATTCCAATAGCCTACAAATGTTCAGTATCCGTTTCCTCATTCAGCAAGGTAATGAAGATGTGATTACTGTCAGATACTTGAAGTTTGAAATGCAAGACACGCTTAACTCTTTATCCACAGATGTTAAGCTGATCGGTCACAAGTTTGCAGCGAATCGTTATCCCAAAAGCTCATCCAAGGTCTATAAAGGCTCCTCATTTGCATAGAGGATCAGATTTTTTTTTGTTCACTCATTAATTATCAAGACCTTGCCTTGTTGCGAGTGCCACCAGTCAGTGCAGAGAAAATAGTTTGGCACAACCTGTGTAATAGTGACGCATTTCCAGAGCCTCCACCCCTTTCCATACTCACTGATATCCTCCAAGACATTGGGCGCGTTCGACATTGAGAGCAATAGAGTATTTTTGAAAGCACCCACTGCCATTTGTTGGACAAATGCATTTTTGTAGGGTTTTTGGATAAACGCAGAAAATAAGGTATGTTGTAAACACAGGCTGAGGAGATCATGTACATTGAGTCCTATGAGATAATCTTCATCAGCTAATGTCACTGTTTCTGAATTTTTAAGTATTCATGTAATAAAAAAAGCACATAAAGCACATAAAAGGCTTCATAATTCATAAAGGTCATGTTAACGGACTGATATTATCTCATAGAACAAAACGTATAAGATCTGCTAAGCCTGTGTTAACCTCAGACTGTATGTTTGGCATTTAACACAAAACCCTATTCTTTCCCCATTCATTTCCACCATATGAATCGCTGAACAAACCAGAGGTAACTCATTTCCGTTTTTTAGGACTAAAAGCTGGCAAGCTCTATTGCAGCTGACATTAAACTCGAGTCGAGACCGACTAATCTACAAATCAACTTGCATCATAAATAACTAGTCAGTAGATCAGTTACAATTTACAATAAAATAAGTTGTTGTTCACTTACCATCCTTCTAAACATATGTCAAATTGTTTAGTTGGCAATGCCTCAGAGTTCTACATATATTATGGTCATCATACAGTGCATTTGGAAAGTATTGAGACCCCTTGACTTTTCCACATTTTATTACAGCCTTATTCTAAAATCGATGAAAATTATTATTATTCTTTCTTTTTTCAATCTACACACAATATCCCATAATGACAAAGCAAAAACAGGTTTTTAGATTTTTTTCAAATGTATTAAAAACAAAAAACTGAAATATCACATTTACATAAGTATTCACACTTTATTACTCAGTACTTTGTTGAAGCACCTTTGGCAGTGATTACAGCCTCGAGTCTTCTAAAAGGCTTGGTGTAACAGTTTAACTTTAGTCCGTCCCCTCGCCCCGACCCGGGCGTGAACCAGGGACCCTCTGCACACATCAACAACAGTCACACACGAAGCGTCGTTACCCATCGCTCCACAAAAGCCACGGCCCTTGCAGAGCAAGGGGAACCACTACTTCAAGGTCTCAGAGCAAGTGACGTAACCGATTGAAAGGCTATTAGCGCGCACCACCGCTAACTAGCTAGCCATTTCACATCCGTTACACTGGCACACCTGTATTTGGGAGTTTCTCCCATTATTCTCTGCAGATCCTTTTAAGCTCTGTCAGGTTGGATGGGGAGTGTCGCTGCACCCCTATTTTCAGGTCTCTCCAGAGATGTTCGATCGGGTTCAAGTCCAGGCTCTGGCTGGGCCACTGGCTGTGTTGTCTTGGCTGTGTGCTTAAGGTTGTTGTCCTGTTGGAAGGTGAACCTTCACCCCAGTCTGAGGTCCTGCGTGCTCTGGAGCAGGTTTTTCTCTGTAATTTGCTCCGGTGGTTTCTAAACTTCTTCCATTTAAGAATAATGAAGAACTGTGTTCTTGGGGACCTTCAATGATTCAGAAATGTTTTGGTACTCTGCCCCAGATCTGTGCCTCAACACAATCCTGTCTTGGAGTTCTACAAACGATTCCTTCGACCTCATGGCTTGGTTTGTGCTCTGACATGCACTGTCAACTGTGGGACTTTATATATACAGCACCAGTCAAAAGTAGTCCCACTAAGCGCAATTGAGATGGTTTGGGATGAGTTGGACTGCAGAGTGAAGGAAAAGCAGCCAACAAGTGCTCAGCATATGTGGGAAGACTGTTGGAAAAGCATTCTAGGTGAAGCTGGTTGAGAGAATGCCAAGAAGGTGAAAAGCTGTCATCAAGGCAAAGGGTTGCTACTTAAACGAATCAACATATATTTTAGATTTTTCTAACACTTTTTTGGTTACTACATGATTCCATATGTGTTTTTTCATAGTTGTGATGTCTTCACTATTATTCTACAATTTAGAAAATAGTACAAACAAAGAAATACCCTATAATGAGTAGGTGTGTCCAAACTGTTGACCGGTACTGTACATCTTTTTTTATTTGCAAAATAAATTATTAGGTATTGTGAGGAAAAACATGTATTTAATCAATTTGAGAATAAGGCAGTAATGTAACAAAATGTGGAAAAAGTCAAGGGGTTTGAATACTTTCCGAATGCACTGTAGGCCTACTCACAATATTTGTCATCCTCTTTTACGTTCACATAATCTCTAAACTAGCCGAATGTTGACTATTTGTCAAAGCATACCATAACAATAATATCACAAGCATATAGTTACTGTGCAACATTTTATGAGAATGTATTGCCTTTTGATTATGTTGTTTACCTTGAGGTGCAAAAGCTAAGACTTGCAAAGCAAAAAGCATGGGCTAAGCCTACTGATGCTTAAACTACATAAACAATACATAATAGGAAACTGTTGAATATGAAACAAATGTTCTGTTTTCCAAGCGCACACAGCTTTCAAGTTTCCATTATCAATAATGAGTGACATTATGTGATATGGGGAGAAATGTAATCATTTTGCTGTTGTCTGAGTCAACTAATGGAAAATATCCACAAGCGTATCAGAAGAAGTCTATTTGCTGTACGTGGCACTTGTGAGTGTGTTTTGTTTTGATTTCATTAATGTTGGAAGTCAAAGATAACCGTTATGTGGAAAGCTATCATTCACATACAACTTTCTGCTGCACTTTTCTATATACTTTCTGATACAGTATCACCACCTGTTTCCACTCCCCTTCTTCATCTAAAGAACATGTTGTTCCCTTAATTCGTAAAATAACATAGAATACAAAAGTATACTTTTATTCTTTGGAATGTCACTAATCCTCTAAAAGTCAAAGCCAGGGGACGGGGGGACCCCTTTAGGTATAACAAAAATGAATATTAAAAGATTATTTCATAAAATATTGAATTTGGCCTTTACTGCTATAGCCCATAGAAATGCATTCAATAACACATTCATGAATGGCAAAAAAAGACTGCATAAAAAATCATAAGGAATAAGGTTTTGAAATGGTTTTTTTATTTGTTTTTACACATACAGTGGGGCAAAAAAGTATTTAGTCAGCCACCAATTGTGCAAGTTCTCCCACTTAAAAAGATGAGAGAGGCCTGTAATTTTCATCATAGGTACACTTCAACTATGACAGACAAAATGAGAAAAAAAAATCCAGAAAATCACATTGTAGGATTTTTAATGAATTTATTTGCAAATTATGGTGGAAAATAAGTATTTGGTCAATAACAAAAGTTTATCTCAATACTTTGTTATATACCCTTTGTTGGCAATGACAGAGGTCAAATGTTTTCTGTAAGTCTTCACAAGGTTTTCAAACACTGTTGCTGGTATTTTGGCCCATTCCTCCATGCAGATCTCCTCTAGAGCAGTGATGTTTTGGGGCTGTTGCTGGGCAACACGGACTTTCTACTCCCTCCAAAGATTTTCTATGGGGTTGAGATCTGGAGACTGGCTAGGCCACTCCAGGACCTTGAAATGCTTCTTACGAAGCCACTCCTTCGTTGCCCGGGCGGTGTGTTTGGGATCATTGTCATTCTGAAAGACCCAGCCACGTTTCATCTTCAATGCCCTTGCTGATGGAAGGAGGTTTTCACTCAAAATCTCACGATACATGGCCCCATTCATTCTTTCCTTTACACGGATCAGTCGTCCTGGTCCCTTTGCAGAAAAACAGCCCCAAAGCATGATGTTTCCACCCCCATGCTTCACAGTAGGTATGGTGTTCTTTGGATGCAACTCAGCATTCTTTGTCCTCCAAACACGACGAGTTGAGTTTTTACCAAAAAGTTCTATTTTGGTTTCATCTGACCATATGACATTCTCCCAATCTTCTTCTGGATCATCCAAATGCTCTCTAGCAAACTTTAGACGGGCCTGGACATGTACTGGCTTAAGCAGGGGGACACGTCTGGCACTGCAGGATTTGAGTCCCTGGCGGCGTAGTGTGTTACTGATGGTAGGCTTTGTTACTTTGGTCCCAGCTTTCTGCAGGTCATTCACTAGGTCCCCCCGTGTCGTTCTGGGATTTTTGCTCACCGTTCTTGTGATCATTTTGACCCCACGGGGTGAGATCTTGCGTGGAGCCCCAGATCGAGGGAGATTATCAGTGGTCTTGTATGTCTTCCATTTCCTAATAATTGCTCCCACAGTTGATTTCTTCAAACCAAGCTGCTTACCTATTGCAGATTCAGTCTTCCCAGCCTGGTGCAGGTCTACAATTTTGTTTCTGGTGTCCTTTGACAGCTCTTTGGTCTTGGCCATAGTGGAGTTTGGAGTGTGACTGTTTGAGGTTGTGGACAGGTGTCTTTTATACTGATAACAAGTTCAAACAGGTGCCATTAATACAGGTAACGAGTGGAGGACAGAGGAGCCTCTTAAAGAAGAAGTTACAGGTCTGTGAGAGCCAGAAATCTTGCTTGTTTGTAGGTGACCAAATACTTATTTTCCACCATAATTTGCAAATAAATTCATTAAAAATCCTACAATGTGATTTTCTGGATTTTTTTTTCTCATTTTGTCTGTCATAGTTGAAGTGTACCTATGATGAAAATTACAGGCCTCTCTCATCTTTTTAAGTGGGAGAACTTGCACAATTGGTGGCTGACTAAATACTTTTTTGCCCCACTGTATCTAACCCCTTATTTTTGTTGGCACAAAACTACCTCCATATACTTCCATTCATTTGTATGGGTTACCTTCAGACGAGTCCCATGACACTTGTGGGGGTCGTAGAGCAAAACGGAGAACAACAGTTTGTAGCTGAAACAATTCGGAAGCTACAAAGTGTCAGCATTACAGGCTGCAGACGAGTTCCATGACACTTGTGGGGTCGTCAAGCAAAACGGAGAACACCATCATAGTATGTAGGCCAAACCGTTCGGACGCTACAGACGTTTTCGTGGTCTGACGAACGTCGCTTTAGCTTGGCCACTGTCGTGTCTTTGGCATCATTAAAGTGAAGACAGTTATTTTATAAAATCAATTCTCTGTAATTATTATTACATGATTAAACTAATCATGTAAATGTAATTAACTAGGAAGTCGGTGCACAAAGGAAAATCTTCAGATTACAAAGTTATAATTTTCCTAATATAACTCTATAAATATCTGATTAATTAGTCTTCTAATTAATCAGATATTTTAATATTTGATCAATTAGTCTTCTAAATAATGAATTATTCTTTACCTCACGTTAGTCTCATTCCAAACGTCGTAAATTGTTGGTTATCCGCACGAACCCAGCCTTTACTATGAATCATCCATACATCAATTGTCTTAATCATTTATTTACTAACTAACTAAATAATCACAGAAATGCATAAACAAACAACACAGTAGATATGGTTACAAGGAAATGATAGGGGAGGTTCCCTAGTGGGCTAAGCCGATATGACGGCTTGGTGGACAAAGGGAAATGGGTGTGGACTGAAAGGCGGGAAAGAACAAAAGGAGTCAGTATACAGTTGATAATTATATTAATTGAAATGCTAATCCTTTGCTTTGAATAATTTCAATCAATATATATTTACGCCCAGTGTGTCGTCGTGATCTCTGTTGGAAACGTCAGTCCTTCTGTTTGGGAGTCAGTTCATCATCGCCTCTCTCTCTTTGCTTTCCTGAAGATCAGTCTTTCGTGTTTAGAATGGATACTTCAAAGTACCATTCAGAAATATTCTCATAGATGTTTCGTCAGTTGTCGGTCTTCGCATCCCAGGTTGACATAATTTCTAGCTGCAGACGAGTAATTAGTATCTAAGATTTGCTCTTATTCTGTTGGGATCGATAGTCTCAGAGTTTAACCATTTCCACCCGTGTAGCCAATGCTCCACGTGGTATGGTTAGGAATTCAACAACCATTACAACCTTAGCGGACACTGAAGTTTTTGTGGTCTCTACTCAAACCGTTGCCCCCTCAGCTGACCGAGGTACACATGGTCTGAAGAGGATTTCCTCAGGAAGGGTTTTTATTCGTAACAGTATCCATGACGCCAGATCATGTCTGTGCTCACGGGGACGGGCCAATGACTTAGTTCAACTTTAAAGGGAATACAATTCTCTTTCATTAAAGGTTTAACAGCACCTTACATCATTTCACAAATAGTTTAATCTTTACTCATTCATTTTATACAAGAATTAGATGCAAACCCCATAATTGAGAAATGTACTGTACATATTCAGAGATATAGTTATGTGTGTTTCCTGTCCTCTCTGAGGTCACCAAATGAAACACACTCGTCAAACCTGTCCCTTTAGTGTCCACGGACCATTCCCACCTTCTCACAAGTGGATATTTTGTATCAAATCCTCATTTTGGGGATTTAGGAGTTCGCCATGTGAAATCCTTTATTCTCTCTATGTGTCTCTTTCTGCATGGCCAGGGGGAGAGAGTCTCCTCCAGGAATTTACAACCTGAGATAACAGAACCTTTGTGTAAGAGAGAAAGGGAGAAGCCACTATCTATACCCAAAAAGGGCCACGTCATGACACCACCTTCCACCGCAGATGTGGAAGGCTGACATAGGTGGATGTGGTGAATTGAGACGCAGCCCATGATAACTCTAGCTTAAACTGCCGGATTTTGATAAGGATTTTTTTATTATGTTACTTAGATTGTAGATTGACGCACAGGTGTGTCAGTAGACTCTTCAGGATTAAAATAGCATGCAAATCTTGCAGACAAAACCAGAAATTATGTCACATTATGCAAAACAAAGGGTTTCTGGCAGGAATAATGCTGTTGAAAACTCCTCATCTCAGTATGTAATGTATAGGCACATCTGTATTTCAAAATGTGAGAAACAAATGACGGCAGTATCTTGAATATACACTGAGTGTACAAAACATTAGGAACACCTTCCTAATATTTAGTTGCACCCCCTTTTGTCCTCAGAACAGCCTCAATTCATTGGGGCATGGACTCTACAAGGATAATGACCCATCTTGACTCCGATGCTTCCCACAATTGTGTCAAGTTGGCTGGATGTCCTTTGGGTGGTGGACCATTCTGGATACTCACGGGAAACTGTTGAGCGTGAAAAACCCAACAGCATGCACCTGGCACCTACTACCCTATTCAAAGGCACATAAATATTTTGTCTTTCCCATTCACGCTCTGAGTGGCACACATACACAATCCATCTCTGAATTTTCTCAAAGCTTAAAAATCCTTATTTAACCTGTCTCCTTCCCTTCCTTTACAGTGATTGAAGTGGATTATCAATAAGGGATCATAGCATTCACCTGGTCAGTCTATGTCATAGAAAGATCAGATGTTCCTAATGTTTTGTACACTCAGTATAAATGCTGTGTAGACTTTGTGTGTCTTTGATGTTTTCACATACTGTATGTACTGTCTGTATTATGTTTCGGTTTTAGAATGGAGTGTGGTAATGAATCATGAACTCAAAACTGAATTAGACTGCAATTTTCCTTGTATTGTGCCTTACACGGCAATATACTACATAAGAAACAGAGTCAAACATGAGTCTCTACTGAAACTCATGTTTGGTTAATGCACATAACTTTTTGCAATGCAGCTGACTATTTGCAATGTCTTGTGCTGATGACTAATGAATAACATAAGAGGTAGTCAGCATGGTCTCTTACCCAATGGTAAAACTGATTATGTCTCTCGTGTTCTCAGACAGTAGTTTTACACAAGCCACATACCCACACCCAATATCCTTCGACTCTGCCAGGTTTAATGGTAATTATAGCATCTGAGCAATTTTAATGACATTATAAAGTTTGTTTGCTGATTGAGATTTGTTTATTGTCATGTGTTCATTAAGTCATGCATTGAAGAAACACACACACTTAATTTCCCCTTAGAATAACTATGTGGGCTCGTATGTGCTCGTGCTTGTTTGTGTGTGTGTGTGTTTGTGTGTGTGGATGATGACACACATGACAGGCAGCTAGACTTTTTTCCAGCTACAAAATTGCCCTCACCTGGGCTGGCTGCTGTGTAGTGACTCATTGAAGCTATGGGAGGATGATAACCATGTCCTGCATGTTGAGGGACCATGGATTTTGTCTCCATGGACAACAATTTAAAAGGCCTTGATGTCAACATAATCCAGTTTCCGTGGCAACAACATCCTCGGTCGTTTGGCAGCTGTGCAGAGGCAGCTCCAGCGAAGGGTCCAACAGGTGGTGATGTGAGACACCTGCGTCATCAAACTATAAATAACCTGCCATGTGGCAGCCAGGCATCGTGGGAGGCAACCCTGGACCATGTAGAATGTCAAAGCACTTGCCGTTCCAGCTCCCTAGTGATGATGGGTAAGACGGATCAGATGTGTCAGTGTTTGACATCATGAGAGGTGTCATAACAAAGTGCATTACAAACAAGGTAAAGGGTTCACTATTCGTGGAAAAAAAGGCAAAAACAGGACAGAGGAAGCAGTGAATTAAATAGTGTGCACTGTGAGCTGAATGATAATACTTTTCTCTATTATAATCAGTTACTATCCCTACTGTATCTAATGGTCAAGAGCCAATAAACTCTCTATTTCCACCCAACTCTATGTTAGACCCAGAACCATAGGCCACATCCTGGTGGAGTCCTGCACACTGGAAGTGTGAGTCTTGTAGGCGGGGTGAGATTTGCAGTATTTGATCACACCTTGAATAAATGGTGCGTAAAACAAACCACTAATCCTGCACTATTCATGCTCAAACAAGGCAAAAAAGGAGCCACTTCGAATTTCATCAATCTAAATCCTGAACAGAAGACATATTTGACACTTGAGTTGTCTCCATGGAGAAATTGATTTAAGGACACAGTCTTAGACATCAATGAGAGAAGTGTAGTCTGATTATAATGGAGGCTAATCAATGGCTGTACATTGCAGCATTGACTACATTGATGATTAATAGTCTACCTTTGGCCCTAGAGCAACAGAAAGACAACAGAGAATCCAGTTAAATAAATGTCACTCAACCGACTGAATGACGCAAGATGTCAGCATGTTGTAAGGCAGAGCTGTAAATAGATGTTACCAAACAATGTTTGGGTCCCAAATGGCACCATATTGCCTATATAGGCCTAGTGCACTAAATCATTTGACCAGAGCCCTATGGTCCCTGCTCAAAAATTAGTACACTATAGGGAAAAGGTTCCATTCGGGACACAGACAATATGGTTGACAATGACTAACTGGACACAAACAGTCATACTGGCAGGCGGGGGAAGGATCAAACCATCACCCTCAAAAGGCTATAAAACCTTTTCAGAATTCATCATTATGTAAGAGTGGACTCACATTTTTTCTTTTACTCATGGGACTTCCTTGTTGGCCAGTGAGCACATGCATATGCCACAGAGCTGTAATTAGTAGATAGTGTTGAATTGCAGACAGAACAAGTTAGGTACAGCGCTGTAGGTAGAGCAAAGGTATTTTCTGTCATTTTGAAGTCAACCTTTAGTATAGAGTTACATCACATGTTTCTAACATCTGAAGGTAGTGGAATTCTGCTTCAAAGGCACTTTCTGATCAGTCTTAACCCATTTCAGATTAGGCCACTTCAAGTTGTTGATTCAAGTGGAGGAAAGTACGCAGCAAATTGGAAATATTCCCAGAACATTATCTAAGATTCCCATTAAGTTCTACTTATTAGGATGATAACATCCCCAAAACATTTTTAAAAAAAATAGTATCCAGAAAATCTTTTAAGTGATATATCCTTGGAACGTGGTGCACAACATCTGTAACAACCACCACAGAACATTCCCCAAATGTTCTCATTAGGTTTCCAGGTAATGTAATAACACAATGTACCAGTAATGTTTTTAGAACATACTGCCTCAACAAAATGTGAGAGCAATAGAAATGGTTCTGAGAAAACATTACAGGAACATTCTGCTAATGGTGATGAAGATGTAATTAAAAACACCCATAACAACAAGCAGGGATTATTCCCACAATGCTCTCACAAAGATATAGTGTGACATTATGATATGATTGTTCCAATAACGTCCCCTAAACATTCTTCAGCAATTATGTCTGGATTCAATTAAATTGGCTCTGAGAAAACATTACTGGAACATTCGGCTAACATTAATGGAGATGTTGACCCGAGACACCTACCCAGGTATAGGATCTTAATTTGACCAGTTTCTCACTGGTGAAAAATAACCCTGCAGCAACAGGAAGTGTGAATTACTATGTAGATTATAATTAATGGACATTTTTGTATGGGTTGATACATTTTTCATTAGGGCAAATCAAGTCTGACATTTTTAAGTGGAATTGACAAACTTTAGAAATATTTTTAAATCTGGAATACACTACAAGTGTTAATTTCCTGCAGTGGAGGAACATTTATTTTGCAACAGGGTGGTCAAATTAAGATCCTGTATAGGCATAACAAACAATGATGTGTATTGATAAAAACAAACAGCCCAGCGAAAAGGGAACATTCCCAGAACATTAGCTAAGTTCTAGTTAGGGTGTGAACTAACATTAGGATGATAACATCCCACAAACATTCAAAGAATGTTTTTGATCACCAAATATATTTTTCAAAAAAATAACAAAAATATCTATAAAAGAACATTCACTAAAATGTTGTTCGCAATATCTGTAAAAAACGACCACAAAACATTTCCCTAAAGTTGCCAGGGAATATAATAGCACATCTTTCCAGGTGTCAGTGTTGCTGGCGAAGGACTTGAGGTCTTGCTTGCAGACGTCTTAGTAGCGTATCTGTGGGTGGCCAATTGGTCTCTTTCCAGATGACAATTGTGACACCACCTGGATTCGGTCTTATGTAGCAAAATTTGAAATAGTTTTATTTACATTGGATAAAAGTAGAGACTCAGAGCTACAAAATGGTATATCATACACTGCATTTGAGGAACAATGGGAAAGTAATTCTGCTTTGAAAGTTGGTCTACTTGTAAACTCACTTTTGAGAAAATGGCCTTCAGCATCGTTCACACCCTCTTAAGCTTTAGCCCCACCCATCTCGTTTCGCTCTCGGAGCGTTCAGAGCGCACACTTGACGCTAGCCAGCTCCGCTGGCACCAATTTAATGACGCTTTTTTGTCAGACATTTACTGACTCTGGCCATATTCAACGAGTGTTGTACACACGTCAAGTAACGTTAGCTAATGAGCCAGCCAGCTAACGTTAGCTAGTTAAACAACAATGAACACGGTGCCAACAATGCCACAGTGCTGGGAGCTAACCAACTAGGTTGAATGTTAGCTAGCTAACATTAGGCTCTACCTAGAAAAGCAAACAGCTCTGGGATACGAATAATAACGTCAGTTAGGTAGCTGAATTATTCTGCATAGAGAATGTCCTTCGGGATTCGTCTGTCCTCCATCCAACTGATGTGACCCAGCCAGTGGGGATGTCACTGCCTCAGAAGAGAGTACATACTGGGTAGCTCTGCTCTCACCAGGATGTATGCGTGATCCTGTCTTTCCAGGTGATGCCCAGTATTCACCTCAGGCAGCGCAGGTGTAAGTTGTTTAGACTCTGCTCTTGGTGTACTTATGGTGTTCTGGTTTCACTACCATATACAGGAACGTGCTGGTGACACAGGCTCTGTACACCCGTACCTTTGTGTGGACTGTGAGTTTGTGGTTGTTCCATACCCTAGATCCCTCAAATTCAAATCTGGACCACGAAGCCAGTTCCACTGCTTTTTTTCATTCTTCCACTCTAATCAGGAAGATATTTAGACCTGGGACACCAGGTGACTGCAATTACTTATCAGGTAGAACAGAAAACCAGCAGTACTCCGGACCTTGTAGGGTTAGATTTGAATACCCCTGCCCTACTGTAGATGTTAATTTACCAAAAGTGGTGGCTGCTTTTCCGGTGAGGCTGCTGAGCTCGGCGTCAAATGACAGGTTGTTGGTGATGATGGACCCAAGGTAAGTGAAAGTGCTGACAGCAGTGGGCAATCAGTAAAATGCAAAACTCCTGCAGGCCTGAGCATGAGTCATTCTCAGTCATGCATGGGCTGGGTAATACAATAATGTCAGAGGCTGCGCGACTGAATCAAAAGCCCCTCTCCAACCCCCAGGACTCCTCCCCAGAGCTAAACAACCATATCACATTCTGCACATGTTACTTTACGCACAAATCAATCTACCGGTAGCCTATGTGGAATGTGCCGGTATCCTATGTGGAATATATTTTAAGACGTCATTTGTGTAAATCTTTGTTGGTTTTATGCTGTCTGTAACTCCCCATCAATTGATGTAACCTACAGGTAACTGCCAAAATAAAGGAAACACCAACATAAAGTGTTTTAATAGGGCGTTGGGCCACCACGAGCCAAACCGGCTTGAAGTGTCAGGAACCCTATTGGAGGGATGGGACACTATTCTTCCATGAAACATTACATAATTTGATGCTTTGTTGATGGTGGTGGAAAACTAGGTCTTTGATGCTCATCAAACCATTCAGTGACCACTCGTTCCCTGTGGATGGGGGCATTGTCATCCTATGGGAGCATAGCCAAGGTAGCCAAAATAATGGCCTCCCCAGCATTTGTATACATGACCTTAAGCATGATGGGATGTTAATTGCTTAATTAACTCATGAGCCACACCTGTGTGGAAGCACCTGCTTTCAATATTCTTTGTATCCTTCATTTACTAACTGTTTCCATTATTTTGGAATGTTGTATGTTGTAGCTAGATACTGCCTTAGACTGCCTGTCTGTGTCCTGCCTACAGTGCCTTTGGAAAGTATTCAGACCTTGAGTTTTTCCATATTTTGTTACGTTACAGCCTTATTCTAAAATGGATTAAATAAAAAAATATTCCTTAGCAATCCACACACAATACCCCATGACAAAGCGAAAACAGGTTTTTAGAAATTTTAGCAATCCACCCCATCCAACCTGACAGAGTTTGAGAGGATCTGCAGAGAAGAATGGGAGAAACTCCCCAAATACAGGTGTGCCATGCTTGTAGCGTCATACCCAAGAAAACTCAAGGCTGTAATAGCTGCCAAAGGTGATTCAACAAAGTACTGAGTAAAGGGTCGGAATACTTATGTAAATGTGATATTTCAGCTTTTTATTTTTCTTAAATTTATAAAAAACTGTTTTTGTTTTGTCATTATGGGTCATTATATGTAGATTGATGAGGGGAAAAACTATTTATTCAATTTTAGAACAAGGCTGTAACGTAAAAAAAAGTGGAAAAAGTCAAGGGGTCTGAATACTTCCAGAATGCACTCTGTTTGTAAGGGAAGACCTCCATGAAATGGACAAAAATTAATGGCTACTTATTGGCATTGGGCGAACCATATACACAATTGCAAATACCACTCAAATGGACGTCAGGTCATCAAAAACATATTGCAAGCGGAACATGGCAAATGCCGGGTGTCATAATCCAAAAATCCCAAAGGGGGCAAGCGTGCTCCAACATAGGATTTCATATGGGAGATGGTCACAAAGTCAAGGGTGAAATTTCTAAATGTTAAACCCTCATAAAAAGTGTTTTGGACCGTTTATCGAAATGTGTCGATTTCTTTGTGAATAATACATATGTAGTAACCGTATGGATATACATTTGTCTTATATTATTGAGTTTGTCCATAAGGCCTATGTTTTGTCCATTTGCCATATATGATCATAGAAAGTCGGCCACAGCGCAAAAGTCAGTGAACCATGTCCAAATGGCATAAGAAATGTCTAAATGGCATATATAAGTATTGGAAGTTCTAAATCAGGATGTTATGTCCATTTGCCATATATGATCATAGGAAGTAGGCTTCCAAACCCAAAAGTCAGTGAACCATGTCCAAATGGCATATCAAAACAAACTTTGTGTAGACCTTACCGTGAAATGCTTACTTAAAATCCCTTAACCAACAGTACAGTTCAAGAAGTGTTAAGAAAATATTTACCAAGTAGACTAAAATAAAAAGTAATAATAAAAAATAACACAATAAGAATAACAATAACGAGGCTATATACAGGGGACAACGGTACCCAGTCAGTATGCGGGGGTACAGGTTAGATGAGGTCATTTGTACATGTAGGTAGGGGTGAAGTGACTGTGCATAGATAATAAACAGCGAGTAACAGCAGTGTGCAAAAGGGAGAGGGGGTCAATGTAAATTGTCCGGTGGCGATTTTATTAATTGTTCACCAGTCTTATGGCTTGGGAGTAGAAGCTGTTGAGGAGCCTTTTGGACCTAGACTTGGTGCATCCGGTACCGCTTGCTGTGCGGTAGCAGAGAAAACAGTCTATAACTTGGGTGACTGGAGTCTCTGACAATTTTATGGGCTTTCCTCTGACACCGCCTATTATATAGGTCCTGGATGGCAGGAAGCTTGGCCCCAGTGATGAACTGGGCCATTCGCACTACCCTCTGTAGCGCCTTACGGTCAGATGCTGAGCAGTTGCCATACCAGGTGGTGATGCAACCGGTCAGGATGCTCTCGATGGTGCAGCTGTAGAACCTTTTGAGGATCTGGGGACCCATGCCAAATCTTTTCAGTCTCCTGAGGGGGAAATGGTTTTGTTGTACCCTCTTCATGACTGTCTTGGTATGTTTGGACCATGATAGTTTGTTGGTGATATGGACACCAAGGAACTTGAAACTCTTGACCCACTCCACTACAGCCCCATCAATGTTAATGGGGGCCTGTTCGGCCCGCCTTTTCCTTTAGTCCACGATCAGCTCCTTTGTCTTGCTCACATTGAGAGAGAGGTTGTTGTCCTGGCACCACACTGCCAGTTCTCTGACCTCCCTATAGGCCATCTCATCATTGTCGGTGTCGTCAGCAAACTTAATGATGGTGTTAGAGTCGTGTTTGGCCATGCAGTCGTGGGTGAACAGGGAGTACTGGAGGGGACTAAGTACACACCCCTGAGGGGCCCCAGTGTTAAGGATCAGCGTGGCATATATTAGTATTGAACGTACTAAATCAGTATGTTATGTCCATTTGCCATATATGATCATAGGAAGTCAGTTTCCAAACCTGAAAGTCAGTGAACCATGTCCAAATGGCATAAGGATTGTCCAAATGGCATATGTAAGTATTGAAAGTACTAAATCAGGATGTTATGTCCATTTGCCATATATGATCATAGGAAGTCGGCTTCCAAACCCAAAAGTCAGTGGACCATGTGCAAATGGCATATATAATGTTGAGATGGCCAATATACTGACCAAATTATATATATATCACTATGTTAAGCCCTGAATCAACCTAAAAGGTCTACTTGTCATGTTTGATCATAGGAAGTCATAGGAAGTCAGAATTTCTTATTGGTTTTGATTCAGCATGTCCATTTTGTAATGGGAAGTGCTTATGGATATACATTGGTAATGGACACTGTCAACTTGCAGATGAGCATGTTCACACTGACAATATACAGTGGGGAGAACAAGTATTTGATACACTGCCGATTTTGCAGGTTTTCCTACTTACAAAGCATGTAGAGGTCTGTAATTTTTATCATAGGTACACTTCAACTGTGAGAGACAGAAAATCACATTGTATGATTTTTAAGTAATTCATTTGCATTTTATTGCATGACATAAGTATTTGTTACATCAGGAAAGCAGAACTTAATATTTGGTACAGAAACCTTTGTTTGCAATTACAGAGATCATACGTTTCCTGTAGTTCTTGACCAGGTTTGTACACACTGCAGCAGGGATTTTGGCCCACTCCTCCATACAGACCTTCTCCAGATCCTTCAGGTTTCGGGGCTGTCGCTGGGCAATACGGACTTTCAGCTCCCTCCAAAGATTTTCTATTGGGTTCAGGTCTGGAGACTGGCTAGGCCACTCCAGGACCTTGAGATGCTTCTTACGGAGCCACTCCTTAGTTGCCCTGGCTGTGGGTTTCGGGTCGTTGTCATGCTGGAAGACCCAGCCACGACCCATCTTCAATGCTCTTACTGAGGGAAGGAGGTTATTGACCAAGATCTCGCGATACATGGCCCCATCCATCCTCCCCTCAATACGGTGCAGTCGTCCTGTCCCCTTTGCAGAAAAGCATCCCCAAATAATGATGTTTCCAACTCCATGCTTCACGGTTGGGATGGTGTTCTTGGGGTTGTACTCATCCTTTTTCTTCCTCCAAACACGGCGAGTGGAGTTTAGACCAAAAAGCTCTATTTTTGTCTCATCAGCCCACATGACCTTCTCCCATTCCTCCTCTGGATCATCCAGATGGGCATTGGCAAACTTCAGATGGGCCTGGACATGCGCTGGCTTGAGCAGGGGGACCTTGCGTGCGCTGCAGGATTTTAATCCATGACGGCGTAGTGTGTTACTAATGGTTTTCTTTGAGACTGTGGTCCCAGCTCTCTTCAGGTCATTGACCAGGTCCTGCCGTGTAGTTCTGGGCTGATCCCTCACCTTCCTCATGATCATTGATGCCCCACGAGGTGAGATCTTGCATGGCGCCCCAGACCGAGGGTGATTGACCGTCATCTTGAACTTCTTCCATTTTCTAATAATTAGTCCAACAGTTGTTGCCTTCTCACTAAGCTGCTTGCCTATTGTCCTGTAGCCCATCCCAGCCTTGTGCAGGTCTACAATTGTATCCCTGATGTCCTTACACAGCTCTCTGGTCTTAGCCATTGTGGAGAGGTTGGAGTCTTTTTGATTGAGTGTGTGGACAGGTGTCTTTTATACAGGTAACGAGTTCAAACAGATGCAGTTAATACAGGTAATGAGTGGAGAACAGGAGGGCTTCTTAAAGAAAAACTAACAGGTCTGTGAGAGCCGGAATTCTTACTGGTTGGTAGGTGATCAAATACTTATGTCATGCAATAAAATGCTAATTAATTACTTAAAAATCATACAATGTGATTTTCTGGATTTTTGTTTTAGATTCCGTCTCTCACAGTTGAAGTGTATCTTTGATAGAAATTACAGACCTCTACATGCTTTGTAAGTAGGAAAACCTGCAAAATTGGCAGTGTATCAAATACTTGTTCTCCCCACTGTAGCATATGTGTAATGGACACATCTCTCATTGGTGTTGATTTCAACCTGTCCATTTGGTGATGGTAAATTCCTCATTAAATACATTGGAAATGTACACTGTCCATTTGTAATATAAAATGTACAATGCCAATACATTATACTGCCATCAAGTCAGCCATCAGTCAACAAGATATCATACTGAAACCAAACTTATACATACTGACACCAAACTTACTTTGTCCAACTCTTTTAGAAGCCAACTATCACATATTTCAGAGCTGGCCCACAATTCATAGCGCCTTCTGTTAACCTCTAATTCCTCCCAAACCCGGATCCGGGAGCACCCCCATCAGTAAAAAAGCTGACTAGCATAGCCTAGCATAGCGTCACAAGTAAATACTAGCATCTAAATATCATTAAATCACAAGTCCAAGACACCAGATGAAAGATACACATCTTGTGAATCCAGCCATCATTTCTGATTTTTAAAATGTTTTACAGGGAAGACACAATATGTAAATCTATTAGCTAACCACGTTAGCAAAAGACACCACTTTTTTACTCCACCATTTTTTTACTCCATCAGTAGCTATCACAAATTCGACCAAATAAAGATATAAATAGCCACTAACCAAGAAACAACTTCATCAGATGACAGTCTGATAACATATTTATTGTACAGCATATATTTTGTTAGAAAAATGTGCATATTTCAGGTATAAATCATAGTTTACCATTGCAGCTGTAAGAAATTGTAATAGATACTGGAAACTTGTTATAACAACTTCTCAACATAAGCTATCCTTTGTACAAAATGCACCCACCCCCTCTTTTCTCTCAGACATATTCTGCTCTCATCAGATACCAACCACAGACACACACACACACACACCCAGAAAAGGCCCCTGCAACAACAACACGCATACACATTCTTTTCAAGGTTGGGAATCGAAGACAAAGAACAATGTTAAGAGCCAATGGAACGTCGACACCAGGCCCGAACAGGACTACCCACGACCCAGATCGACCAATCAGAAGGCCAGACTACCAGATTCAACCTACGTCATTTACTGTATAAATGAACTGCACAATATGTTTCGGGCCTCTCTTCCGATGGTTCCATACGAGCTAGACGAACAGGGCCGTGCAGCACGCTTTGCCAGATATCTTTACCTTTGAATAAACTGCCTTTACTATACCTTATCCACCTCGTCCAATGTCTCAACTTGGCCTCCTGTCTCCGATAACATTTTATCAACAAACTCACCATCACAACTCTCACCAAAGCGACTAGAATAACTACAGAGAGCAACGTGTATTACCTAATTACTCATCATAAAACATTTCTTAAAAATACACAGCGTACAGCAAATGAAAGACACAGATCTTGTGAATCCAGCCAATATTTCAGATTTTTTAAGTGTTTTACAGCGAAAACACAATATAGCATTATATTAGCTTACCACAATAGCCAGAAACACAACACCATTTACCAGCAGCAAAGGTTAGCGATCGTAACAAACAGGCAAAAGATATATAATTTTTGACTAACCTTGATATTCTTCATCAGATGACAGTCCTGTAACATCATATTACACAATGCATATAGGGTTTGTTCGAAAATGTGCATATTTAGCGGCACAAATCGTTGTTATACAAT
This sequence comes from Salvelinus namaycush, assembly GCF_016432855.1. Taxonomy (NCBI): domain Eukaryota; kingdom Metazoa; phylum Chordata; class Actinopteri; order Salmoniformes; family Salmonidae; genus Salvelinus; species Salvelinus namaycush. Next base: position 1,113,935 of record NC_052343.1, on the reverse strand, counting down.
GTGATTAGTGGCCAAAACTTCAAGCAATCTGTCCAGCGCCATCTTGGAGAAGCACCTATTCTAATCGATAAGTAATCATAAACTTGACTAAAAAAATACATGTTGGACAGCAAATGAAAGATACATTAGTTCTTAATGCAACCGCTGTGTTAGAATTTTAAAATTAACGTTACTGCGCAATACAGCGTGCGCTAAAGCGAGACCGCACCGAAATTCATGGCTGAATTATTATTTGACATTTGTCAACATAAATACGAATTAACAGCATAAAGACTGCTTACTATTTGCTGAGCTTCCATCAGAATCTTGGGCAAGGTGTCCTTTCTCCAGAACAATCGTCTTTTGGTTGAAAGATGTCCTCTTCTCCTGTCGAAATAGCCGCTAACGTTAGCTATGTGCCGGAAAGGTGTCCAACTCCTGATAGCGCGTCACAAAGAAATCCCAGAAAATCGCAATAAACTGATATAAACTGCTATAAGTCGGTTTAAATTAACTACCTTATGATGTCTTTAACAACTATAACGAATAAAAACATGACCGGAGATATAGAACTGCTAAAACGAAAGCTTTGCAGGACGCCATTGTGATGTCCCTCTTGCGCCAGGCGCCCCGTTGAAAAGAACGGTACTTCCGTTCCATGAGCTTATATAGGGCCCCAGATGGTGCAATCCACTCCATTCAAATTCTCACCGCTTACTGACATCTAGAGGAAGGCGTATGCAGTGCATGTAGCCCCATAGCTTACATGGGGACTTATAAACTGACCCTAGAACAGGGACCTCGATTTCAGAAATCTCACTTCCTGACAGGAAATGTGCTGCAGAATGAGTTCTGTTTCACTCAGAGAAATAATTCAAACGGTTTTAGAAACTAGAGAGTGTTTTCTATCCAATAGTAATAATAATATGCATATTGTACGAGCAAGAATTGAGTACGAGGCAGTTTAATTTGGGAACGAAATTATTACAAAGTGCAAATAGCACCCCCTATTGCCAAGAGGTTTTAAAACCATTTAAAAAAACTTCGAAACATAGTTACGTTCGAGCTGCGGGTCCAGTTTTGACATTATGTTTAGGCCTCGCTGAGGCGACCCCGAATCCCAAGTTTCGGCTCGATAGGTCATTTGGAGCCAGAGCAGAGATCTTAATTCACTTATTTATGGGGTTGCTACGGGGTCCCTGAACGAGCTATCGGCCAGAAACGTGTAGGGTCAGTCTCTATGGGCCGCAGCTGTTTCAATGCACCTTGTTTTGTGATTCTGGGACTTTTCTAAATGTCGTCATTTAGAGAGATTTTCGATGTACCCATTCCATGGCACATGGTTTATGAATTGATACGCAAAACAACGCCGGATTCAAAACTTCGAATTTTTCAATTTAAATTACTGTACAAAATTCTTGCAACTAATAGAATGTTATATATATGGGGTATACAATCTTCCCAGCTCTGCAGATTCTGTTGTGAGGAGGCAGAGTCATTAGATCATTTATTTTGGTATTGTCCATATGTAGCTCGTTTTTGGTCACAGGTCCAGGAATGGCTGAAGAATTGCAACATTTGCCTAGAACTAACGCTACAGATAGCAATACTGGGGGATTTGAAAAGCCATAGTCAATCAATCAATAATATAATAATTATTTTAGCAAAAATGTTTATTTTTAATTTACAATCTGTAGAAGCTATGAGAATAGGAAGGTTCAAATCTTTTGTGAAGCATCACAGCACAGTTGAAAAATATATGGCAAATAAAAATCCGAAATGGATGATGTTGGAAGATAGATGGGAAGGGTTGAGTGGAACTGAAGGGTGGGACTAATAACAAGATAAACAATGTAGGGCATACGGGATCTGTGAAATGTGTATAGGTGCGGAGCTTTTGTGAAATAGCACAGTTACAAGTGGAAATAAAATTGGATGGACAACAGAAATAGAGGAAGGACTAAGAACAAACAAGAGAGAACTATTATAAAGTAGTCTGTGTCTGTAAAATAGGTATAAGATGTATAAATTGAAGGTAAAAGCAGAAGTGTTTATTAGTTTACTCCAATTGGGGGAGCGGTGGTAGGGTTGCGGGGAATAATAATAAAGGTATATTCTTTAAAAAAGTATGTATGTCTATATAGGTATGTGTATGTATATATGTATATATGTATGCATGCGTGTATGGATATATATATTTACCCAAAAAAATATGGGGGATTGGAAATGATGCAGACAATTACATTGGAAGCAACATTCTTTCCGCAATATTAAGCTGATCCACTCCAAAGAAAAAAGAAAAAAAAAAAAAAAAAAAAAAATGTCGTCATTTTCACAGTTAAAAATTTATTGAATACATTGCAAATGGACGAGGCTGTTTCTCTGCCTGAAAACCTTCTAGAGCTACATAACTCACGGTGCACTACCGACTTAAGCTCTAGAACAGGTTTATAAAGTTTCAGAGCTCTAGGTCTGACGGTTCTTTGATGGTGCGAATGCCGGTAACGATTGCAGGCTCTGTGTGTCTGTAAGCCCCACACTGTCACTCCATCCTGGCTGTGTGTGTGAGAGTTTTGTCTTGGACATCTGATGGGAGAAATAACTGTTTTACAGCTCATGAGGGTTGCCTAATCACACATATGACATTTTGGAAAGATGTGACCTTTTTAACCCTTCGAAACAGCCCCCGGTTGCTCCAGGAAGCTTAACATCAACACAGGTAATCCTTATAGTGGCCTGATGGATTGTCATTAAAGATAGATTGATATGGCAATCATAACCCCCATAGGCATCAGGTCGAAGTTAGGGCAACAGGCAATGTATTCCTATGGGGAGAGAGATCGAGGTCAAGTGTTATAAGAAATACACCCCGTTTTCACTGTTAAGGGTTAATTCCACACGGTCAATGTTAGGCTTGCAGAGATCAGGAGGACCTTAGGAACGTTTCTGTGGTTGAATTGTGCTTCTAGCCTTAACGGTTCTGCCACTGTCACCCAAAAGCACCTCAAATTTAGGTCAGGCTCCATTTTGTACCTACTTTTTTGCACGGTCGCTGCTGTCAGACCGAGCGAGCTACGGTCAAGTAGGGCACCTCGTTGAACTCGACAAGGCCTAGAGACTATGGTAATGCCATTTGTTTCCCTTTCAGTGATGATTCCAGCCTGCCCATTTGTAGATTTCAGCCCGATATGGTGGTAAAGTTCATACTTCCCCTTGAGGATATGAAGGGGACTATTCAATCTTTTCATGTTGATATCTGTAGAGGTACAGGTGACCCTGAACACGTGACAAAAGGAATTTAGAAAATTGCTTGCACAGAAGCAGAGTTAGAGTAAACCCATGTTATCCTTAGGGCGAAACTCGGATGTGTCAAACTACATGAACCGGCAAGCGCAGCTAGAATAACTCTGTGGCTTATCCACCTCAACCTCCCCCAGATGAACCCATCAAAAACGGTGTGTCTCTGTGTGACCCAGAGGCCGCAATATGTCAAAAGCATGTTGAAATCACTACTAGTCAGGCTTCATTTTGGGCCTACTTTTTTGCACGGTCGCTGAGGTCAGACCGAGTGAGCTATCAAATCAAATCAAGTTTATTTTATATAGCCCTTCGTACATCAGCTAATATCTCGAAGTGCTGTACAGAAACCCAGCCTAAAACCCCAAACAGCAAGCAATGCAGGTGTAGAAGCTATGGTCAAGTGGGGCACCTCGTTGAACTCAGCATGGCCTATAGACTACAGTGGTTCCTCCTTTAAAAGTTGCGTCATACTGCAGCACACCTTGCGTGCTGCCACAGAATTCTGTGGCACGTCATTAAATTGTCATCCATTTTTCTGTTACTGCAAGTTATTGCTAGTTTGACCACCAAAGGGCATATTTGAGAAGCATTTGATAGTATTCCGCATTGGCATTACCAGAGAATTTAAAACCTTTTTTGTATCAGGGATTGAGGGATTGTATAAGGGATTTGATTTTAAGAAATTTGGCTTAATTAATTTGTTTGATATTATGGTGTTTCTATTCAGAGAAAAACGAAAAAACGAAACCCTCAGGTTTTCCGTCAGGATGGAATGTAAAATATAGCGCTGTACAACGTGACAGTCGGGAGAAGGCTACAGGATTGGAGGATTCTAAAATGGTTGCCTTCATTAGACAACTTTGTTCCAATGTTTCTGTAAATCAGTGATATTTATTCCCATAGTAATTCGTTATGGATCCATTGCTAAACTAACGTCTGCATTTTGAAAGAGTATTTTTTATCATTATTTTAATAACAACATGTGTTTTTTTGTTTATTAGGCTACTGTGCTGTCAACAATACATACTGTAGTAACATGGGAAAGTGCCTAATTCCTTACATAAGGGAGAGCAGGCCATGTCTGTACTACAGAGTGCGGGGCTCACAGGAGACCGGTGTTATTTCATAGTTGTGATGTCTTCACTATTATTCTACAATGTAGAGAATAGTAAAAATAAAGAAAAATCCTGGAATGAGTAGGTGTGGTGCTTAATTAATTTGATTAATATTATGGTGTTTCTATTCCATGAAAAATGAAAAACCCTCTGGGTTTATATGGTGTGATGCTGATGCTCATAAATTCAGAGCGTTGTCAGTTTGTAAATTCAGACCGTTTCGCTCTCGGAGCGCACACTGGACTTTCGGGCCGAGGAGTAGGGTTGTTTGAGCGTTTTGGCCTTTCAACAGCAGTCAAGCACCCAAGCTAACGTTGGCTAGCTTGCTAGCTACTTCCAAACACAAATGAGACCACTATGACCATTTTACTCGCCCTAGCAGAGCTCGTAAGAGTTTTTGTGTTAACCAGAGCGTTGGTGACTATCTGTGCTGCTGGAAACAATTTAATCATGCTTTTTTGCCAACGTTTACTGACACTGGCCATATTCAACGGGTGTTGAGCGCTCGTAAATGAAGTAAATTAATTATTCTGCACTCTGGTACACTCAGACGAGAGTGCTCTGAAATCCGTGTAGATAGTAGGCTGGACACATTACATGTTTAACAACGTTCTTTTCTGATAAAAACTAGTTCATTGCATCTGCCGTGGAGCCCAGTTTCATAACATGACTGTATTTCGTTTTGAAGTAATCGCGAAAAACCGGCCTTATTTTAGTGCATTTTTCACCCTGCCAGCTCCTAGTTCTATTGAGCACTGTGCCACCAACTCGCCTTCCGAACATTCTATTCCCAGTTTATTGTTCAACGTCACAATGCCTGCTTCGCTATTGTTGGCAATGAGACCTGCTCACGTTGTTTATAGTTAAAATGTAAACAACAACAAAATAATATTGGAACTCTGCGGTCTTCCCATTGTTTCCTATGGGGGAATATAGTCATGTCTATCTATTGCGCCAAATATCTCGCAATGTGTATATTTAAAAAAAATTCAAGTCGGATGGCATTTTAATCATGAGAATCTCCTCTTTCTAATTATGTAAGCCTGGGCAGCTAGCTCAGCTGTCATCAAATGCTAGCCCCAAAATACTTTTTGCCCTTGGAACGCTGAGCTCCTCCCATTGTTTTCCTATGGAGAAGCATGCCGGTCTATTTCGCCAAATATCTCACTGTGTATATTTAAATTTTTTCAAGTCGGGCACCATGTAATTATGTAAGTCTGGGCAGTGAGCTCGTTTGTCATCGATCGCTAGACCAAAAATAGTCTGACGTTTTTTCCCTACTTTCTCAATACGCAGACATAAGCACAGTTCACATCATCGAGGTGCGGATGTTTACTTTCTACACAAGTCGTTTCTTTCTAGTTTCGTCCGACGAACAGATTGTCATGGTAAAATAAAAAGGGATACATTTTTTTGTGCCATTTAGGTGAACTGGAATTCTAAGCATCACTCCAGTAAAAACAGGCTCTGCGAACGTTTGATTCCATTAATTTGCTATGGGTTTGCGCTAGGTTTCCAGCTTAGCCAAAGTTCTTTAGACGTTTTTCAGCCTTGGGTGAATTTTGACTCGTTCTATTGTCCAGCCTATAGATAGCCAGAGCGAATTTACGAAAGCACCCGAATGTCCATTGAGAACATACAACAACTATGACGGGAATAATCAAATCAATAAATGTTGGGTAACAGGAAGTATTATTAAAGAGATGCTTTACATTGAAATACAGACAGAGATGTTATAACGATCTTCGTTGGGAGAAAGAGAGGAGGACCAATGCGCAGCGTGGTAAGTGTTCATGATGAATATTTAATGGATCAAACTGAACACTGAAATACAAAACAATAAAGTGAACGAACGAAAACCGAAACAGTTCCGTGTGGAACACACAGGCACAGAAAACAACCACCCACGAAACCCAGGTGAAAAAAGGCTACTTAAGTATGATTCTCAATCAGAGACAACTAACGACACCTGCCTCTGATTGAGAATTATACCAGGCCAAACGAAAAAACCAACATAGAAAAACGAACATAGATAACCCACCCAACTCACGCCCTGACCATACTAAAACAACGAAATAACAAAAGAACTAAGGTCAGAACGTGACAGATGTAGTAGTCCCAGAGTTAATGATCCAAGATCAGTTTTGCATTTCACCTCCTGATGATTATGATGACTGACCGTGTTAGAATAAAAAAAACAAGGCTTAATCATGCTCTCTCTCTCTATCCATCTGTCTCTCGTCTGTAGGTATGTTTTGATGTGAGAGAGGAAGCCAGTCCCGTCATCGCCACCTCACCCGCTCTTAAGATAACCTTCGGGCCAACTGGGGGCCCAAGGCTGGTTAGGAGACACCGCAATTGTGATGAACTGAGAGAATATTAGGGTAGCACTGTAATTCATTAATCATATGCTATCTGCCGCTGTTCTTACCTCTTTCTGTCTTCTACACATCTCTCCCCACCTCGTCTTTCTTCCTCGTTTTATAATGCACACCATATGTCCATTGAAGTACAGATTGAACTTGTATTTATAATATAATATTACAATTATCATAATTATAATGCATGTATTATCTATTATAACACCTGAATAATGAACTTCTTTCAATAAAGCGTTTCACATTCTCCACTGGTTGAAATTAAGTATCTCATTGAAATACTATCCTGTGTCCTCAGATTAATGCAGATGAAGGGAGTTAGATATGCATCGTTTTTTTTTTTCTGTATATATGAATTACAAATCAATCATGTTTCTAGTCTATTGCATAGTTATAATGTGTAATCATTGATGTTCCAGGACATCAATGGTAAACACTGTTGAAGTATATAATTGTAATACATACATACAGACACAGCATCAATCAAATAATGGAGTTTGATATGACTGAAAAATAATGTCTCAGCGATTCATACCTGAACCACACCTTTATTTGCCAAGGAAGAGGTACTATCTCTGTCCAGAAGAGTACATGATCAGTGAATATATTCAATGTACATGCTACAATGTGGGAATCTCATGCGTGGTAATAACTACAGTGCATGTATATAGGACTTGCATCCTTGGCACAATAAAGTTATTATATTCTACTCTATCCATAGGCTTCATTAATGCCATTCAGACTTGAAGTTGATACAACAACTATGATAGCTGAGGTTCATAGATTGGTATGAATATTAGTTCAGAACCTAATGTTTTAGGGTCCATTTACAGATCGGCGACACACTGTAGCTAGCTACACATCCATAGGCATACAGCTATTTTTATCCTCCATTACACAATAAGCAAGTAAATAGTTAGCTAGCTATGTTACTTCAGCTGCATTGCAAGACAAGCTTACACAATTGTACATTCAATTTGCAGTAAATGCTTTAGCTAGCTAGATTCTTTATATCAACTGTTTCACAAGACGACAGCCTGGTTTGCTGGTTTTCTCAGGAGTCCCTAAAACATTAAACAACACGAATTACAAATGCATTCTCCTGTCATAACACTAGCTAGCTAGCTGGCTAATGTTAGCTAGTCAGACAACTTGCTAAATAGCGATTTTCGTAAATTAACTTTATGACAAAAAAATATGCACAAACGGTTGTCTCTACATTAACTAACATATTCCTCTCAATTCTACATTTTTTGCTTGACTTGTTATGACGTTATAACTACTTACATTTGGTTCCACCGTAATGTTTTGTCAGCCATTTTTGTTGAAGAAAGGCCCAGGGACGGGTGGCTCGCGTCAAATTCATCATTGGAACCACTCGATATGATTGGTCAAATAAAAACCTTGGGACCCAAATGCGTGCTCTAACTCCACCTTGTTGTGGTCTTGAGCAATGAAGCCATGACGCTGGGTACCTCTAAGCTGGCCTTCTAGGCAGAGTTGCAAAGAAAAAGACATATCTCTGTCCAGTGTCTGTGTTATTTTGCCCATCTTAATCGTTTATTTTTATTGGCCAGTCTGAGATATGTCTTTTTCTTTGCAACTCTGCCTAGAAGGCCAGCATCCCGGGGTTGCCTCTTCACTGTTGATGTTGAGACTGGTGTTTTGCGGGTACTATTTAATGAAGCTGCCAGTTGAGGACTTGTGAGGCATCTGTTTCTCAAACTAGACACTCTAATGTACTTATCGCATGGAATAGCCTTCATTTCTCAGAACAAGAATAGACTGATGAGTTTCAGAAGAAAGTTCTTTGTTTCTGGACATTTTGAGCCTGTAATCGAACCCACAAATGCTGATGCTCCAGATACTCAACTAGTCTAAAGAAGGACAGTTTTATTGCTTCTTTAATCAGGACAACAGTTTTCAGCTGTGCTAACATAAATGCAAAAGGGTTTTCTAATGATCAATTAGCCTTTTAAAATTATAAACTTGGATTAGCTAACACAACGTGCCATTGGAACACAGGAGTGATGATTGCTGATAATGGGGCTCTGTACGCCTTTTGCTTTCTTTCAAAAACAGGGACATTTATAAGTTCCTCCAAACTTCTGAACGGCAGTGTATGTAATACTGCAATGTCATTATATGTACCCTACATGACCAACAGTATGTGGACACCTGCTCGTCGAACATCTCATTCCAAAATCATGGGCATTAATATAGAGTTGGTCCCCCCTTTGCTGCTATAACAGCCTTCGCTCTTCTGGGAAAGCTTTCCACTAGATGTTAGAACATTGCTGCAGGGACTTGCTTCCATTCAGCCACAAGAGCATTAGTGAGATCAGGCACTGAAGTTGGGTGATTAGGCCTGGCTCGCAGCCGGCGTTCCAATTCATCCCAAACTTGTTCGATGGGGTTGAGGTCAGGGCTCTGTGCAGGCCAGTCAAGTTCTTTCACACCAATCACGTCAAACCATTTCCATATGGACCTCACTTTGTGTACGGGGGCATTTTCATGCTGAAACAGGAAAGGGCCTTCTCCACACTGTTGCCACAAAGTTGGAAGCTGTCACGCCCTGACCTATGAGAGCCGTTTTATTTCTCTATTTGGTTAGGTCAGGATGTGATGTGGGGTGGGCATTCTATGTTTTGTTTTCTAGGTTTCTGTATTTCTATGTTTTGGCCGGGTATGGTTCTCAATCAGGGACAGCTGTCTATTGTTGTCTCTGATTGGGAGTCATACTTAGGCAGCCTGTTCCCACCTGTGTTTGTCTTGAATGTCATTGTATGCTGTAGCATTAAGATTTCCCTTCACTGGAACTAAGGGACCTAGCCTGAACCATAAAAAACAGCCCCAGACCATTATTCCTCCTACACCAAACTTTACAGTTGGCATTATGCATTCGGGCAGGTAGCATTCTCTTGGCATAAGCCAAACCCAGATTTGTCTGTCGGACTTCCAGATGGTGAAGCGTGATTCATCACTCCAGAGAATGGGTTTCCACTGCTCCAGAGTCCAATGGCAGTGAGCTTTACACCACTCCAGTCGACGTTTGGCATTGCACATGGTGATTTTAGGCTTGTGTGCAGCTGCTCGGCAATGGACACCCATTTCATGAAGCTCCCGACGAACAGTTATTGTGCTGACGTTTCTTCCAGAGGCAGTTTGGAACTTGGCAGTGAATGTTGCAACCGAGTACAGATGATTTTTACGTGCTACACGCTTCAGCACTTGGCGGTCCCATTCTGTGAGCTTGTGTGGCCTACCACTTTGCGGCTGAGCCATTGTTGCTCCTAGATGTTTCCACTTCACAATAACAGCACTTACAGTTGACCGGGACAGCTGTAGCAGGGCAGAAATTTGATGAACTGACTTATTGGAAAGGTGGCATCTTATAACGGTGCCATGATGATAATCACTGAGCTCTTCAGTAAGGCCATTCTACTGCCAATTTTTGTCTATGGAGATTGCATGGCTGTGTGCTCGATTTTATACACCTGTTAGGTGTGGTTGAAATAGCCGAATCCACTCATTTGAAGGGGTGTCGACATACTTTTGTGTATATACATCAAATCCATTTTTATTTGTTACATGCGCCAAAAAACAGTTGTAGACCTTACAGTGAAATGCTTACTTACAAGCCCTTAACCAACAAAGCAGTTTTAAGAAAATATACCTAAAATAAGTAAGAAATAAAAGTAACATAATTAAACACCAGCAGTAAAATAACAATAACAAGGCTATATACAGGGGGTACCGGTACAGAGTCAAGTGCGGGGGCACCGGTTAGTCGAGGTAATTGAGGTAAAATGTACATGTAGGTAGAGTTATTAAAGTGACTATGCATAGATAATAAGAGAGAGTAGCAGCAGCGTAAAAGAGGGCGGGGTGTAATGCAAATTGTCCGGGGTAGCCATTTGATTAGATGATCTGGAGTCTTATGGCTTGGGGGAAGAAGCTGTTTAGAAGCCTCTTGGACCTAGACTTGGCGCTCTGGTACCGCTTGCCATGCGGTAGCAGAGAGAACATTCTATGACTAGGGTGGCTGGAGTCTTTGACAATTTTTAGGGCCTTCCTCTGACACCGCCTGGTATAGAGGTCCTGGATGGCAGGAAGCTTGCCCCCTGTGATGTACTCGGCCGTGTGCACTACCCTCTGTAGTGCCTTGCGGTCAGAGGCCGAGCAGTTGCTTACCCAGGCAGTGATGCAGCCCATCAGGATGCTCTCGATGGTGCAGCTGTAGAACCTTTTGAGGATCTGAGTACCCATGCCAAATCTTTTCAGTCTCCTGAGGGGGAATAGGTTAGGTCGTGCCCTCTTCACGACTGTCTTGATGTGCTTGGACCATGTTAGTTTGTTGGTGATGTGAAGCTCTCAAACTACTCCACTACAGCCCCGTCGATGAGAATGGGGGTGTGCTCGGTCCTTCTTTTCCTGTAGTCCACAATCATCTCTTTTGTCTTGATCACGTTGAGGGAGGTTGTTGTCCTTGCACAACACGGTCAAGTCTCTGACCTCCTCCCTATAGGATGTCTCGTCGTTGTCAGTGATCAGGCCTACCACTGTTGTGTCATAAGGCAAATTTAATGATGGTGTTGGAGTCGTGCCTGACCACGCAGTCATGAGTGAACAGGAAGTACAGGAGAGGACTGAGCACGCACCCCTGAGGGGCCCCCATGTTGAGGATCAGCGTTGCGGACGTGTTGTTACCTACCCTTACCACCTAGGGGCGGCCCATCAGGAAGTCTAGGATCCAGTTGCAGAGGGAGGTCTTTAGTCCCAGGGTCCTTAGCTTAGTGATGAGATTTGAGGGCACTATGGTGTTGAACGCTGAGCTGTAGTCAATGAATAGCATTCTCACATAGGTGTTCCTTTTGTCCAGGTGGGAAAGGGCAGTGTGGAGTGCAATAGAGATTGCATCATCTGTGGATCTGTTGGGGCGGTATGCAAATTGGATTGGGTCTAGGGTTTCTGGGATGATGGTGTTGATGTGAGCCATGACCAGCCTTTCAAGGCACTTCATGGCTACAGACGTGAGTGCTACGGGTCGGTAGTTATTTATGCAGGTTACCTTAGTGTTCTTGGGCACAGGGACTATGGTGATCTGCCTGAAGAATGTTGGTATTACAGACTCAGACAGGGAGAGGTTGAAAATATCAGTGAAGACATTTGTCAGTTGGTCAGCGCATGCTCGGAATACACGTCCTGGTAATCCGTCTGGCCCTGCGGCCTGGTGAATGTTTGACCTGTTTAAAGGTCTTACTCACATTGGCTGCGGAGAGCGTGATCACACAGTCGTCCGGAACAGCTGAGGCTCTCATGCATGTTTCAGTGTTACTTGCCTCAAAGCGAGCAATCAATCAATCAAATGTATTTATAAAGCCCTTTTCACATCAGCTGACGTCACAAAGTGCAGTACAGAAACCCAGCCTAAAACCCCAAACAGCAAGCAATGCAGGCGTAGAAGCACGGTGGATAGGAAAAACTCCCTAGAAAGGCCAGAACCTAGGAAGAAACCTAGAGAGGAACCAGGCTATGAGGGGTGGCCAGTCCTCTTCTGGCTGTGCCGGGTGGAGATTATAACAGAACATGGCCAAGATGTTCAAATGTTCATAGATGACCAGCAGGGTCAAATAATAATAATCACAGTGGTTGTCGAGGGTGTAACAGGTCAGCACCTCATAAGTAAATGTCAGTTGGCTTTTCATAGCCGATCATTCAGAGTATCTCTATCGCTCCTGCTGTCTCTAGAGAGTTGAAAACATCAGGTCTGTGACAGGTAACACGTCCGGTGAACAGGTCAGGGTTCCATAGCCGCAGGCAGAACAGTTGAAACTGGAGCAGCAGCACGGCCAGGTGAACTGGGGACAGCAAGGAGTCATCAGGCCAGGTAGTCCTGAGGCATGGTCCTAGGGCTCAGGTTCCCTGAGAGAGAATAAGAAAGAAAGAAAGAGAGAAAGAAAGAGAGAAAGAAAGAAAGAGAGAAAAAGAGGGAAAAGAGAGAGAGAGAATTAGAGAGAGCATACTTACATTCACACAGGACACCGGATACGACCGGAGAAATACTCCAGATATAACAGACTGACCCTAGCCCCCCGACACATAAACTACTGCAGCATAAATACTGGAGGCTGAGACAGGAGGGGTCAGGAGACACTGTGGCCCCGTCTGACAATAGCCCCGGACAGGGCCAAACAGGCAGGATATAACCCCACCCACTTTGCCAAAGCAAAGCCCCCACACCACTAGAGGGATATCTTCAACCACCAATTTACCATCCTGAGACAAGACCAAGTATAGCCCACGAAGATCTAAGCCACGCACAACACAAGCACAGAAGTAATTTAGCTCGTCTGGTAGGCTCGTGTCACTGGGCAGCTCTCGGCTGTGCTTCCCTTTGTAGTCTGTAATAGTTTGCAAGCCCTGCCACATCCGACGAGCGTCGGAGCCGGTGTAGTACGATTCGATCTTAGTCCTGCTTTGCGTGTTTGATGGTTCGTCAGAGTGCATAGCGGGATTTCTTATAAGCTTCCAGGTTAGAGTCCCGCTCCTTGAAAGTGGCAGCTCTACCCTTTAGCTAAGTGCGGATGTTGCCTGTAATCCATGGATTCTGGTTGGGGTATGTATGCACAGTCCCTGTGGGGACGACTTATTGATGAAGCCAGTGACTGATGTGGTGTACTCCTCAATGCCATATACAACTTTGTACAACATGTCATTTGTTATAGTTGCAATCAAAATTTGTAGGCTACTTGTCTATTATGTGGTTTATAGTTACAACACTTCAGGGAAAGATGTTTGTACAACATGTCTAGTACATAATTTATAGTTACAGCAAATAAGTTTGCACAACATGCCTTTCAAGGTAAAGTAGCACATGTGCAGAAGGCATGCGGTTGTTTAGCTATCGGGAAGAGGCGTCCAGAGAATCCAGTCATCTTGGGATGTCTGGGACATCCCAACACCAACTGCTTCCTCTGCTACAGTCTCACTGTGACGTCGGCACGTTTTGGACTTCTAACCCATTTTAAACATTGTGTGTTTGAGCTGCAGACTTCTGGTATGTACCATTGTATTTGTCTATTTCTGTGTGATTAACAAAGGCTGAGCTAGAGCGGTGTTTGTGAGACAAGGGCGGATCCTGAAGGGGCCCGGGGCTAATGACTGAGCAAACAATTTCTGTACTTACAGCATTCATATACATTCATTTTTATCAATTGTTTACTTTTATTGACATTTGTCACTTAAACTCATGAATGTAACTATTTATCTCAAATTGTTTTGTGTTTTACTTATAGCCCTGGTTGTCCTGAAAAGAAAATGGTAAAACACTTCATTGTGAGCCTAAATATTAGGGCTGGACATGCAGATAAATTAAAGTCAGATAAATGAAGAAAAAATATCTGGGGTCTTGGAACTGATAGGGTTGGTGACTTTATATTGTTACGCATCAGCCCCAAAAGGCAGAAAATGCAGGGGCTGCGACCCCTCGCCCAACAGCACCTTCCTGTCAGGACTGGAGCAAAGCAGCCCCTGGCTGCTACCCAGAGGGAACCCTTTAAGACTTTTCTTGAGCTCTGCTAAACAAAAACCTATACTGTAAAGTTAGCTGCAGACAAGCTTTGAGTTTCACAACACTATGCAAACTAGTATCCCTGTTATCAACAATATTATCTCTGATCAGAGTGGGATAATCATGATGCAAGCCAGTTCAGTTATGATTCCTCCCTGTGTATTAGGTTACTCAACATAGAGGGGATAAAATCTATCGAATCAGCAGAGCTGGGGAATGCACATCGATAAACAAATACGACACCCCATTGCTTTCTCCCATCGCCCAGTAGCATGTAAATGACATGTGTGCAAGCGAAAAAACACACTGGAGGAAGTGACCCCCTCCTCTCTCTGTTCCATTTAACAGAAATGGGGGGGTGAACCCTCTTGAAAGGGAATTTCTGATTTAATTCTCAGAAAACACCCCATTCCCATCCAGGAGCTGACAGGTAAAGTAGAGATCTGTCTGGGATATAACAGGGGAAAACACATTGGAAAGCCATTGTATAAATCTACAGAAAGTCCTGCAGGCCCAGCAAAGTATCAGAGACACAGAGCTACTCCTCTTGCTAATCGCTACTAGCACGCACAACACTTGCAGTGGCAGTGTCAGCTAAGGTCATGATCACACACACATCTAGCACAGTGCAGCACTTCTAAAAGATAGCCTATTCAAATATTGGTGCAGGATTAACAGCTTTATGTCCTGTCTGTCAACTTACTTTAACGTTTATCAGCTACAATATGTTGCCATGTAACTTGCCAGTTGGTTTTCTTAGATCACACTCCAGGGAGAGCTAAGATAAGTTTTAGTCAATTCTTTCCCATTGTGCTGAGAGGCAAATGGCACCAGCTGGGTGGTTTGATTCAGGACTTTGATTCAACCAAAAACACAGTGATAATTACTATTATTTCCATATTTTCTAACCGGAACAAATATCACCATTATAATGGTCAATTCCCTGATTCTTGAGTCCTTGTCTTATTTGTGAACACTGATGTGTAAAGATAAAACATTTATAGCAATCAAACTGATGCCAGAAGTTGAAAAGAGGCATTTTAAGTTTTATGATTTAAAAGTGTAAATGAAAGCAGGCCCAGGACAGGCGTTATTGGTCAGGCAGGCCAAAGCCTGTTTGGAGTTACAGACCCAACAGCAGCTGCCCACAATGACTTTACGCATCAACATACAGTACATCTCACAGTTTCTGCCTCACAGTCTGTATTTCTGGAGCTTTCTTTGCCTATTTGTCTCTTTGTTTTCTGCCTATTTCTTTGTCTCTGTGTCCCTGCCCTGCTAGTATGGGTATATGTATTTGCATATCCCACCATGACAGGGCGTAGTTGTAGTTGAGCATAAATACATTTTTATTACCAGGGCCTTGTCAACCTTTCTTTATTGTTATTGCTCCTAAGTTCAGTCAATCTACTGTCCTAGCAAGTTTTGCTTTGTCAATGGTTCTTATAGATAATACAAGGGATAGCATTTATGGTTAATTATTGAGTAGTGTCCTTGAGATATTCAATGTCTATGCTCTCAGTCCTTCAAGGTCCAAATGACCGATGGCAAGCATTTATTTTATTTTATTATTTGACCCCCTTTTATTTATTTTCAATGACGGACTAGGAACAGTGCATCAACTCCATTATACAGTGCCTTTAGCTTTAATTGTTTATTGTTTACTGACTTGCCTAGTTAAATAAAGGTTAAATAAAAATAAAATAAATATCAATTTGTAAAAAAAAAAGAAAATTACATTATGGGGTATTGTGTGTAGGCCAGTGAATTTGTTTATATTCTATTTAATCAATTTTATATTCAGGCTGTAACACAACAAAATGTGGAAAAATTCCACGTGTGTGAATACTTTCTGAAGGCACTGGAACTATGATTGTTAGGCTTTTGTTACACAATTGCACACAATTGTAGTTGATTGCAACTAAGTTCAATTGAGATTTGTAACACCCCTAGTTAGCAATGAGTAAAAAACTGATCTGTTATTTGGTTGCATCCAGTTCCAAATTGTTCAACTCCATGCAACTAGTTCCATGCAACAGCCAATCAAAATGTTAACTACTGTTGACCTTTTGTTGACCTTTGTTTGATCATGAGTAATAAATTAGGTTTTTATAGTGATGGGATTGTATATGTACATTTTGATATCTAATGTTCAGTTTGTGTAACGATTCTCGTCCTGGGAAGATGAGGAGGAAGGATCGGACCAATACGCAGCGTGGTAAGTGTCCATAATATGTATTTTAATAAATCAACTGAACAAAATAACAAAGCGCACGAACGAACAAACGAAACAGTTCTGTATGGTGAAAACACACGACACAGAAAACAACTACCCACAAACACAGGTGGGAACAGGCTACCTAAGTATGGTTCTCAATCAGAGACAACGATAGACAGCTGCCTCTGATTGAGAACCACACACGGCCAAACACAAAGAAATAGACAACATAGAACACCAGACATAGAATGCCCACCCCAACTCACGCCCTGACCAAACCAAAATAGAGACATAAAAAAGGAACTAAGGTCAGGGCGTGACAGTTGGTCCATAATCAAAGAGCAAAAATCTGCCAAAATATGGGTTAACCTTTCAATAAGTAAACTCACTATCTTCGAAGACACGTTTTTAAAAATGTTTAATTTAACCTATATTTAACTAGGCAAGTCAGTTAAGAACAAATTCTTCTTTACAATGACGGCCTATCGGGGAACAGTGGGTTAACTGCCTTGTTCAGGGGCAGAACGACAGATTTTTACCTTGTCAGCCAGGGGATTCGATCCAGCAACCTTTCGTTTACTGGCCCAATGCTCTAACGACTAGGCTACCAGCCGCCCTAAAGAAAAAGCAACATGATATAAATTAACAAAATAAAAGGAAAAAGCAAAAAATAAGAGATCGAAATGAATGGGAGCGCAGCAGGCCTAAGTAACAGATGAGAAAGTATGGCTATGAGGACAGAGCTGGTTAGTGTGGGCGAGTGGTCTAAGTGCTGGATTTAGGCTCTAGTCTCTCTGGAAGTTCCACAGCCTTTGTTTCCCTTCAGTCTTTAGATAAACATGACTCTGTAAGCAGACAAGTAGCCAAAGTGCTGACAAGTCAGGATTGCTGTTAAATGTGTTGTCTGCAACCAGGGTATTTTATGGTGATTAAATCCATATTACAGAGCCACTATGATTAGCACTGCTCTGATAAGCCCTGAACCATAGATACCCTGGTACACCGAGACTTTTCCATAGCACACATTCAGGTTTCCAAACATTCTCCACAACTGTATACTTTTTCCACAATGGAAGCTTAATATATCTATGTATAGTATTACCACTTTGTATTACCAACATATTTCAACACTATTTATATGACTGATAGCAGCTTGCAAAATAAGCTTTTTTTCTGATATCAAATGTGGACAGTGAGTTCCTGATGTAGATGGGAAATCGATACAGGCTACATAAAGACTTGTAGTACATACATGTAGCCTATATGCACCGCACATCATCAGAGAGATAGAAAGGCAACCAAGTCCAAAGGCCTGTTCAATCATTTACCTCAAAATCAGGTCATGACCTCATGCATGGTAAACTATTGAAATGTGCATGCAGGCCCAAACTGTAAAATGCTGAGTCGTTGGTCTCACTGATCTTTGGACTGGCTGACCACTCGTGCAGCTCTTTCCCTGGACCCACTAACGTACAACGTCAATAAGAACAGAACAGGACACACCGAGAGCCATATTAGGGAGATTGCTGAAACAACCTGAATCAATATCGGACCCAGTCAAGATGAAAAATGCTCCTTCAAGATTAAGAAATGGCCACACTTGGGTTACATTGGGGCCGAAAATCTTACAGGGTGCAAAGAGCTTATGCATTTATTATATGTCATAATAAACAACTGGCAGGTAGGTGTGACCCACATAGAAGATGGTCTTACACATGTGGAAAGGAGACATGCAGACATAGCAGTGAGAAGTAGGGGTGCTGAGGGTGCTGCAGCACCCCCTGAAAAATCTGAATACGTATTTTATTTTATTTCTGGAAGAAAAAAAATCTCACAAAAGCAGTGCACTGTGCCTTTACTAGTCCTTTATTAGTGGACAGATATAGCCATCTGTAGCGCAGTCGTTGTCGTCAACCAAAAATTCTCAGCTCCCCCACCCCCAAACGACGTCCCGCGGCTATGCATGCAAATAGGTTCACCCTCAATGTCCAGCTATGTAATAAAGAATTTCGATCCATCAGGTGGCAGTAGAAAGCAAGCAGAGCGAGCATACCTTCAGGTACCCTAAACTCAGTCTAATCCAATAGGCCTACATGCCACACTATTGATCCAATTACTTTTAGCTGGATCTCTGCATACACACACACCCAGCCCACCCAACCACCATGCACACACATCCAACTCACACAGAGATAATAAAACCCAGGTTACACCCATTAGAAAGACACGGTACACATATATATGGAAATGCACGCAGTAAGATCAGATAACATGCACTAGCCCAGAATTTCACTTCAACAGATCTTCCTGTTTTATTTAATGTTCTTATACACTCCACAGGCCTAGTTGGCTTTGATTCATGTACTGTATGTGGTTGTCATCACCTTCCATTCTGACACATGGAACTGCCCCACCTACTGCACTTTCACACATAACCCAGCTAGCACATTTGGTTCCTTGGAAGTTGTGGGAACGTACATTTTTGTTTTCCAATTGGTTCTGGGAACGAAGCCATAAGTTTCCTGACCAGTAAAATATAATTTTTTTTAAACGTTCTGAGAACGGAAGTGAAAATGTTACCTGTTCTGGGACCCTTCATTTTAGGTTGCAGGGATGTTATTTGAAGGAAATTAAATTAACATTCTCAGAACATGTTTCAATAAGACTTTCAATAACACTGCTAGCTTAGGTTAACTATTTTGAACTCCAAGCACAGATAGGACACTTGGAAATGAATTTGCTTAGGCATTAATCATGCAAACACATTTTTTTTTTATTGTGGCACGGCATCAATGAGTTTGAACCTATGATCTTCGATTCTCTATCCATGGAATAAGTCCACTGCCCCACCAAGATGGAGCTAACATGCCATGTTTTTTAACTCATACAAAGCTGTTCATTTT
Organism: Salvelinus namaycush; assembly: GCF_016432855.1. Classification (NCBI taxonomy): domain Eukaryota; kingdom Metazoa; phylum Chordata; class Actinopteri; order Salmoniformes; family Salmonidae; genus Salvelinus; species Salvelinus namaycush. Next base: position 1,094,469 of record NC_052343.1, on the reverse strand, counting down.
TGTCTATTCAAACAGACTCCATTTCAAAGGAAAACAGCACTCATTAAGCTCAAGTGTGACCAATTAGTGGGCGCTGCCAACACACCTGAACACACTTAACAAGATAGAGTTTTGTTGAGGCTAAGAACGTTGAAAACATGTTTTTCAATAACATTCTTAGAACGTTCTATGAATGTTACTAATGTTTTCTTGTGGTTTTTATGGAAAGTTTTCTTAATGTTCTGAGAACATAACATTAAATATAACCATGAGGAAATCTGCAGAAAATGTTATGCTGAAGAACTGAAATCCCACAGAAGAACGTTGTTTCTTAACGTTCTCGGAATGTTTCCCAGAACATGACTTTAAATACACCCATGAAGAAACGTTGAATTTTTTTATTTTGTATTTAACCTATATTTAACTAGGCAAGTCAGTTAAGAACAAATTCTTATTTACAATGACGGCCTATGAACAGTGGGTTAACTGCCTTGATCAGGGGCCGAACGACAGATTTTTACCTTGTCAGCTCGGGGATTCGATCTAGCAACCCAACGCTCTAACCACTAGGCTATGTGCCGCCCCATTATGCTGAAGTACTGAAATTCCCACCTAAGAAACATATGGTTCTCAAAACGTTAGGCGCTAGCTGGGTATCCGCCACCATTCCCAAAACATTGTGGGAAGGTTGTATGCAACATAACCATAGGACAACCCTGCTCTCAACAAGCTTCAACAAAAATATGTGCTAAAAATATGTTATGTGCTAGCTGGGAACCTAAAGACATGGCTAAAGAATAATCAGGTGTGTGAACAATCTCTAGCTGTGTATAGCCACTTTCCATGTAGTACATTGTTAGACAAGGACACATTCTTGTAATTTTGTTTTCTTGCTTTTTGTGTTTTTACTTTGTCTATCTGCAATGCATAGTTTTGCTAGTTATATGTTGCTCTGTATGTGCTTATTGTCAGTCTGTATTGTCGGTGTTTTTAATAACCTGCCTAGGGACTGCGGTCGAAAATTAGCCAACTGGTTAAAACTGGCACTTTTACATAAATGTTGATTAATGTCCATGTAAAAAATGTACATATATATAGCTGCAAGCAGCAATGAACAGGGTTCACACGATGACAGAAAGGACACACGATCCATTGGATAACAAAGCAGTCACTCTATCATGTAGGAACTACAGGTAACTGACATCATAATGGAAACACTTGATTGAGTAAATTAGTAAAAACACAAAAAATCTTACAGGGTGCAAAGAGCTTATGCATTTATTATATGTCATAATAAACAACTGGCAGGTAGGTGTGACCCACATAGAAGATGGTCTTACACATGTGGAAAGGAGACATGCAGACATAGCAGTGAGAAGTAGGGGTGCTGAGGGTGCTGCAGCACCCCCTGAAAAATCTGAATACGTATTTTATTTTATTTCTGGAAGAAAAAAAATCTCACAAAAGCAGTGCACTGTGCCTTTACTAGTCCTTTATTAGTGGACAGATATAGCCATCTGTAGCGCAGTCGTTGTCGTCAACCAAAAATTCTCAGCTCCCCCACCCCCAAACGACGTCCCGCGGCTATGCATGCAAATAGGTTCACCCTCAATGTCCAGCTATGTAATAAAGAATTTCGATCCATCAGGTGGCAGTAGAAAGCAAGCAGAGCGAGCATACCTTCAGGTACCCTAAACTCAGTCTAATCCAATAGGCCTACATGCCACACTATTGATCCAATTACTTTTAGCTGGACTTCGACTGCGGTCGAAAATTAGCCAACTGGTTAAAACTGGCACTTTTACATAAATGTTGATTAATGTCCATGTAAAAAATGTACATATATATAGCTGCAAGCAGCAATGAACAGGGTTCACACGATGACAGAAAGGACACACGATCCATTGGATAACAAAGCAGTCACTCTATCATGTAGGAACTACAGGTAACTGACATCATAATGGAAACACTTGATTGAGTAAATTAGGGATACAAAGTATATTGAAAACAGGTGCTTCCACACAGGTGTGGTTCCTGAGTTAATAAAGAAATTAACATCCCATCATGCTTAGGGTCGTATATAAAAATTCTAGGCAAGACATTATTTTTGGTTACCATGGTTATGCCCCCATAGGATGACAATTACGCCATACACAGGGCACAAGTGGTCACTGAATGGTTTGATGAGCATTAAAATACTATAAATCATATATGCCTTGGCCGTCTCAGTCACCAGATCTCAACCCAATTGAACACTTATTGGAGATTTTGTAACGGCGCCTGAGAGAGCGTTTTCCACCATCATCAACAAAACACCAAATTATGGAATTTCTTGTGGAAGAATGGTGTCACATTCCTCCAATAGAGTTCCATACACTTGTAGAATCTATGCCAAGGTGCATTGAAGTTATTATGGCGTGTGGTGTCCCAATGCCCTATTAAGACACTTTATGTTGGTGTTTCCTTTATTTTGGCAGTTAGCTGTATCTTCCATTATGTCCAATCAATGTAAATACAACATCTGGAGTGAATATGACGTATGGTCCATGAGGAGAAGATGATTTTGAGCATTAGCATTATATAGTTGAATGAGTTGTTAGTAGTTTCCTTGTCTTTTGAGATATCAATACCAAATTCAGTGTGGTCATCATAGGGACGTCCGTGAAGGCAATGACAAGTTTCAAGTTGATAGGCCACTGTAGAGTGGATTTACAGTGGCTCAACTGGACACGTAAAATTTGATATTGTCACGCCCTGACCTTAGAGATCCTTTTTATGTCTCTATTTTGGTTTGGTCAGGGCGTGAGTTGGGGTGGGCATTCTATGTTTTGTGTTTCTATGATTTTCTATTTCTATGTTTTGGCCCGGTATGGTTCTCAATCAGGGACAGCTGTCTATCGTTGTCTCCGATTGGGAACCATACTTAGGTAGCCTTTTTCCCACCTGTCTTTGTGGGAAGTTGACTTTGTTTAGGGCACTTTGCCTTTGAGCTTCACGGTTTGTTTTGTAGTGTTTATTGTTTTGTTTGGCATCATTTTTTATTCAATAAAAGAAAATGTATGCTATCATTTCACTAATCCCTTATCTTTTCTCAAACTAAGTTAAGACGTACCATGGGCCTACATTTCATGGTGTCATTTGGTCCTGTAGTTCATGAGAAGAAGATTTTAATCTTTGAATGCATCAACATTATTTTCTCAAACTCTTCAGGGACTTTTGTGATGAGTTCAAAGACCAAATGTTGAGTGAATCTGACTTTGTCCATGAGAATATTTTTTTTCATGATTATTTCAAACATTAGTGTTACATAGTAATAAAAGTGAATTGTTAATAGATATCAATGCCAAACTCAACATGGTTCATCAAGTATTTGATGACGCTAAAATGTTTCAAGTTGATAGCCCATTGTGAAGTGGATTTACAAAGGATTTAAATGGACATGTAAAATCTGATGTATCAGTAACTCAGCTTTCCTTAGCTTTCTCAAACTACATCATGAGATGTACGTACCATGGGCCTACATACCGAATGGTGTTATTTGGACTTATGGTTCATGAGAATACGTTTTTCGAAGATGGAGGAAAATCTATCCTGACGGACCTTTTGGGTTTCAATTCTCTAGGTCAAACGGGGCGGTGGATACAAAGGTTTAAGTGAGACTGCTTATAACAGCGCCACCTATCGGCCAATCGGTGTCATTCTTTTTGACCAAACTCTTGGCCTCTAGTTTACAAGTGTGTGTAAGTGTGCCAAATTAGATTTTTTTTTACCAATCTATGCTTGAGTTATTTGACCAATTTTTTATCAAAGAATGCAGCTGCCACTAATCTTAAAACATTGGATGCCATCTACCATAGTGCCCTTCGTTTTGTTACAGTTGACAGTTTTGATAATCATCACTGCATCCTGTCTCAAAAGGTTGGTTGGACTTTGCTAAAGACCCGTAGATCTCTACATTACTCCCTTTTAGTTTACAAGGCCCTACTTCATAGACTTCTGTCTTATCTAACTTTGCTGTTGAAGTCTAGACAGCTGAGTTGCCTAACACATTCACAGGATTAGTTAACTCTTGAGGTTCCTAGGGTCTATACTGAATTAGGTAAATCTGCTTTTAGTTTTAATTCACCGTATTGCTAGAACAAAATTCTAAATACAGTGTTTTGGAAAGTATTCAGACCCCTTGACTTTTTCCACATTTTGTTACGTTACAGCCTTATTCTGATATGGTTAAAAGTAATTGTTTCCCTCAATCTACACACAATACCCCATAATGACAAAGCAAAAACAGGTTTTTAGAAATGTTGGTAAAAACAGAAATATCACAGTTACATAAGTATTCAGACCCTTTGCTATGAGACTCAAAATTCAGCTCAGATGCATCCTGTTTCCATTGATCATCCTTGAGATGTTTCTGCAACTTGATAAAAGTCCAACTGTGTTAAATTCAATTGACTGGACATGATTTGGAAAGGCACAAACCTGTGTATATAAGGTCCCACAGTTGACAGTGTACGTGAGAGCAAAAACCAAGCCATGTGTCAAAGGAATTGTCCGTAGAGCTCCGAGACAGGATTGTGTTGAGGCACAGATCTGGTGAAGGGTACCAAAAAAGATTATGCAGCATTGAAGGTCCCCAAGAACACAGTGGCCTCAATCATTCTTAAACGGAAGAAGTTTAAAACCACCTTTATGGCTGTTTTGGAGCAGTGGCTTCTTTCTTGCTGAGCCTTTCAGGTTATGTCAATATAGGACTAGTTTTACTGTGGATATAGATGCTTTCTTACCGGTTTCCTCCAGCAGCTTCACAAGCTCCTTTGCTGTTGTTCTGGGATTGCTTTGCACTTTTCGCACCAAAGTACGTTCATCTCTAGGAGACAGAACGCTTCTCCTTCCTGAGCAGGATGACGGCTGCGTGGTCCCATGGTGTTTATACTTGCGTACTATTGTTTGTACAGATGAACGTGGTACCTTCAGGCGTTTGGAAATTGCTGCCAAGGATGAACCAGACTTGTGGAGGTCTACAATTTTTTTCTGAGGTCTTGGCTGATTTATTTAGATTTTCCCATGATGTCAAGCAAAGAGGCACTGAGTTTGAAGGTAGGCCTTGAAATACATCCACAGGTACACCTCCAATTGACTCAAATTACGTCAATTAGCCTAACAGAACCTTCTAAAGCCATGACATCATTTTCTGGAATTTTCCAAGTTGTTTAAAGGCACAGTCAACTTAGTGTATGTAAACTTCTGACCCACTGGAATTGTGATGCAGTGAATTATACGTAATTTAATGACTCCAACCTAAGTGTATTAAAATTCCGACTTCAACTGTACAGTATATACTTACATACACACACACAGTGGCAAGAAAAAGTATGTGGACCCTTTGGAAATACCTGGATAAATTGGTCATAAAATTTGATCTGATCTTCATCTAGGTGACAATAGACAAACACAATCTGCTTAAACTAATAACACACAAAAAATTATACGTTTTCATGTCTTTATTGAATACACCGTGTAAACATTCACAGTGCAGTGTGGGAAAGGTATGTGAAACCTTGGATTTAATAACTGGTTGACCGTCCTTTGGCAGCAATAACCTCAACCAAACGTTTTCTGTAGTTGCGGATCAGACCTGCACATCGGTCAGGAGGAATTTTGGACCATTCCTCTTTACAAAACTGTTTCAGTTCAGCAATATTCTTGGGATGCCTGGTGTGAACTGCTCTCTTGAGATCATGCCACAGCATCTCAATCGGGTTGAGGTCAGGACTCTGCCTGGGCCACTCCAGAAGGCGTATTTTCTTCTGTTGTTGATTTACTTCTGTGTTTTGGGTCGTTGTCCTGTTGAATCACCCAACTTCTGTTGAGCTTCAATTGGCGGACAGATAGCCTAACATTCTCCTGCAAAATGTTAGCAAGCTGTCCAAGCCACGAGGCAGCAAAGCAGCCCCAAACCATGATGCTCTCTCCACAATACATTACAGTTGGCATGAGATTTTGATGTTGGTGTGCTGTGCCTTTTTTTCTCCACACGTAGTATTGTGTGTTCCCCAGGTGTGCAGCAATGTTTTTTTGGGACAGCATTGGCTTCTTCTGTGCCCTCCCACGAACACCATTCTTGTTTAGTGTTTTACATATCGTAGACTCGTCAGAGATGTTAGCATGTTCCAGAGATTTCTGTAAGTCTTTAGCTGACACTCTAGGTTTCTTCTTAACCTCATTGAGCATTCTGCTCTTGCAGTCATCTTTGCAGGACGGCCACTCCTAGGGAGAGTAGCAACAGTGCTGAACTTTCTCCATTTATAGACAATTTGTCTTACTGTGGACTGATGATCAAGGCTTTTAGAGATCATTTTGTAACCCTTTCCAGCTTTATGCAAGTCAACAATTCTTAATCTTAGGTCTTCTGAGATCTCTTTTGTTCGAGGCATGGTTCATATCAGGCAATGATTCTTGTGAATAGAAAACTCAAATTTTGTGAGTGTTTTTTTTTGGACAAGGCAGCACTAACCAACGTCTCCAATCTCGTCTCATTGATTGGACTCCAGGTTAGTTGACTCCTGATTCCAATTAGCTTTTGGAGAATCATTAGCCTAGGTGTTCACATACTTTTTCCAACCTAATGTTTAAATTATGTATTTAATATAGACAACAAAAATACAATAATTTGTGTGTTATTAGTTTAAGAATTACTGTCTATTGTTGTGACTTAGATGAAGATCAGATCAAATTTAATTTAAAGTTTATGCACAATTCCAGGTAATTCCAAAGGGTTCACATACTTTTTCTTGCCACTGTATATACTGCATATATAAACAGTATATGAACTATGTTGTGTAAATTCTTCAAGTACATATAATGCAAAATCAATAAAACATATTCCATCAATCCACTCCAGTTAAATTACCCTCCAATGTGGAATTTCTCTATGTTCAAAGCCATAAGCCTGGCTTCAATTTGACCAAACACATACGTATTTATCCAAGGGAGACACAGCCTTTTAAAATTAAAGACTTTCCTGCTTTAACCTACATTTTCCTTTTGCTCATTTCTCATTTAGAAAATGTGAATCTCTGAAAGTTGTAGACAAACAAATGTGAATTACCTCAAACCATTACCATCAAACTCTGAAAAACACTATCTGCATTATACTAATGTCATTCCATTCAGATATTGATGCCAGCAGATCCTTTTGAATGGGAAATCCCTAGGCAAAATATATATATAAAAAAATTTAAAGGTTGAAGCATTTCTTAATTGACAAGTTAAGCCTAGTACCTCCTCATTTCACTCTATTTCAAAACACTCCCATTCCCAGCCTACTGAAGACAATGCTGTTGCCAAATTATTCTACTGCAGTCAGAAGTCTCACATGCAGACCCATCAAAAACAGGGCCAGTTGTCGAGCAAGCCTAAACCCTGCCATCAATTCCTCTACATTTTTACATTTCAGTCATTTGGCAGACACTCTTATCCAGAGAGAATTACAGGAGCAATTAGGCTTAAGTACCTTGCTCAAGGGCATATCGGCAGATTTTCCCCTGGTTGGCTCAGGGATTCGAATCAGCGACCTTTCGGTTACTGACCCAATACTCTTAACCGCTAGGCTACCTGCCGCCCATAGGGTTGGGTGGTATCAAGATTTTCATATTTAATACAGGTAATGAGTGGAGAACAGGAGGGCTTCTTAAAAAAAAACTAACAGATCTGTGAGAGCCGGAATTCTTACTGGTTGGTAGGTGATCAAATACTTATGTCATGCAATAAAATGCTAATTAATTACTTAAAAATCATACAATGTGATTTTCTGGATTTTTGTTTTAGATTCCGTCTCTCACAGTTGAAGTGTACCTATGATAAAAATTACAGACCTCTACATGCTTTGTAAGTAGGAAAACCTGCAAAATCGGCAGTGTATCAAATACTTGTTCTCCTCACTGTATATACAAAAAAACTATCTTAATCCAGGAAAGTATTGAATGTCTCCACTGTAACAAAGGAGCTTGATCTTGACATCTAGCCACTTAGCTAGCAAGTTGCCAAAACAAATGCATAGCTGGAGCCCTGACTGGATATAAATTATTGTACACATCTTAGATTTCTTCTAGTTATATTTAACTCATACGCATTGAAAATCGTACCGTCAGTATATCTCCCAAGCCTACATTCCTCTGAGCCCTGGAGGTGGATCAGTTCATCTGAAACACATTAGACACATCTGTTTCTCACCCCTACCATTGGCCTGGACACCTACTTGTAAATGCTGCCCCTTCTTTCTGATCTGCTCACTCCTTACGTCCCCATGTGCCCTCCCTCATCTCCAAACATGCCCTCCTGCTCAACCTTCAGTGGTAAGGCAGGCCATGCACCCCTAATACTCTGTTTGGCCTGAGTTGGCCTCTGTCCCATAAAAGATTTGGGGTTAACATGTATGATAGTACACCTCAGCCTCGCCATCCAAACCGAGTCAGCTATAAATCCAGGCTGCATCACATCCGGCCGTGATTGAGAGTCCCATAGGGCGGTGCACAATTGGCCCAGCGTCGTCCGAGTTTGGCCGTCATTGTAAATAAAAATTTGTTCTTAACTATCTTGCCTAGTTAAATGAAGGTTACACATAAAAAGCAATGAAACGAGTCATCTACTGGTTAACTGTTTATGGTCTGGTCCAGATGTCAGCTACAGTATGACTTGGCATATCCACAATGGCACAACTAGGTGTTACTCTGATTCTGTTTAATAGTAAGGGTGGTAAATATTAGCAAAATAGAACAACGAAATGACAAAATCTGTTTTAAAGTAGATTACGGTCAAAATGTAACATGCTGAAACGCTGATGCCATGGCTTCCTCATTTTGTGAGGCACATCTACTTGATTTCTGACCAGCCGTTTGAAGTTAGGATAGGATATGTATTTATAACATTGACATGCTGCAGTGAGAAGGCCTTTGATGTGGGATGAGATACAACATACAGTTTTAGAGGGAGTTATGTAATAGTAACTAGTCTAAGAGTTGTTTGTTCATGCTCCAGTTTCTCTTTTGTGTGTATATGCAGAATCACTCGGGAAAAGGACACACACAGTACCTATAATACAGGCTCTTACTTACAGCCTCTTAAATAATATAATACAGGAAATACAGTATAAAAAGTTTCCATACCCCTTGACTTATTCCACATTCACAGCCTGAATTCAAAATGGATTACATTTAAAAAAAAATCTCACCCATCTACACACAATACCCCATAATGACAATTTTTTTTAGAAATGTTTGCAAATGTATTGAAATACAGAACAATCTCATTTACATAAGTATTCACACCCCTGAGTCAATACTTTGTAGACAATCTGTGAGTCTTTCTGTTTGAGTCTCTAAGAGCTTTCCACATTTGGCCTTGTGTTTTAGGTTACTATCCTGCTGAATGGTGAATTCATCTCCCAGTGTCTGGTGGAAAGCAGTCTGAACCAGGTTTTCCTCTAGGATTTTGCCTGTGCTTAGCTCCATTCCATTTCTTTTTTATCTTGAAAAAAACCTTGAAAATATGGAGAGTGGTACTCAGTAATGCGTTGTATTGGATTTGCCCCTTTGTATTCAGTACAAAAAAAGTGAATTTCTTTGCCACATTTTTTGCAGTATTACTTTAGTGCCTTGTTGCAAACAGGATGCATGTTTTGGAATATTTTTCATCTGTACAGGCTTCCTTCTTTTCACTCAATTAAGTTAGTATTGTGGAGTAACAACCGCTCTGTTTTCTATCACAGCCATTAAACTCTGTTTTAAAGTCAGTATCCTTCCTCTCCAGCAACTAAGTTAGGAAGGACTCCTGTATCTTTGTAGCGACTGGCTGTATTGATTCACCATCCAGTGTAATTAATAACTTCCCCATGGTCTAAAGGGATATTCAAGGTATTTTTTTATCAATCTAGTAATAGGTGGCCTTCTTTGCAAGGCATTGGAAAACAACCATGGTCGAATCTGTTTGAAATTCACTGCTCCATTGAGGGACCTTACAGATAATTGTATGTGCGCGGTACAGAGATGAGGTAGTCATTCAAAAGTCATGTTAAACACTATTATTGCACAGAGTCTAAGCAACTTATGTGACTTTACTCCTGAACTTATTTAGGCTTGCCATAAAGGGGTTGAATACTTATTGACTCAAGACATTTCAGCTTTTATTTTTAATTCATTTGTGAACATTTCAAAAAACATAATTCCAGTTTTACATAATGGGGTACTGTGTGTAGGCCAGTGACAAAAAATCTCAACATCAAAAGGTGGAAAAAGTCCAGGGCTATGAATACTTTCTGAAGGCACTGTATAATGGCATGGCAAAAATGTATGGGAGGATAAGAGAGATTAGTTTCAGAAATGTATTTTTTTTAAATTCAACAAACAGCACAAAACTGCTCGGAGAGAGCGTCGCAGAAGTTTACATTTACATTTTAAGTCATTTAGCAGACGCTCTTATCCAGAGCGACTTACATTTTTAACCTTTTTTTTTATTTAACTAGGCAAGTCAGTTAAGAACAAACTCTTATTTTCGATGACGGCCTAGGAACAGTGGGTTAACTGCCTTGTTCAGGGGCAGAACGACAGATTTGTACCTTGTCAGCTCGGGGATTTGAACTTGCAACCTTTCGGTTACTAGCCCAACGCTCTAACCACTAGGCTACCCTGCCGCCCCAAGTTTACATATACTAAGTTGACTGTGCCTTTAAACAACTTGGAAAATTCCAGAAAATGTCATGGCTTTAGAAGCTTCTGATAGGCTAATTGACATTTGTGTCAAAAGGTGTATGGTAACTTCGAACTTCAACTGTATATATATCTCTTTGTACCCGTTTCATAAACATACACCCACAAACTCTGCCAGGAGACTTGGTAGTCTGTGGTCAGGCCAGGGTATCACACATGCACAAGACCCTTTTCATTATTGGATGTTCCCCAAGCAAGCACATGTGGTTATCATACACTTTCTCATTGTGTGTTCTTCATAAGAGGGAACCCTCCGATTATTTAATTAAAAGTGGCCATGTGCCAGTTTGGGAGCATTGTGGTCTGACCCAATTGGTCAGAGATTCTGTGTGCTCATAGAAAGCCTGGGTGTACAGTAGAAAGTGGAGGCTGGTGGGAGGAGCTATAGGACAACAAGCTCATTGTAACAACTTGAATGGAATAAAAAGAATGCAGTCAAACGTGGTTTCCATACATTTGATGCGTTTCATACCATTCCAGCCATTACAATGAGCCTGTCCTCCTATCGCGCCTCGCACCAGCCTCCACTGAGTAGAATTGTCATGTCAGTGTTGCTACTGCAAAACCTCTCAAACGACAACTGAAGTGGAAAACAATCTGAACGAGACTCCTCTGAGGCAGGGGAAAAAACAGACAGAGTAGAAAGCTAATGACTTTTAATGAACAATGGTACAGTTCCTCCATTTAATCCTCACAGAAATGATCTACAGGCTACAAAACCAAATCAAACAGCCCATAATAGTACAAGCACAGCTTATAGTCATAACAGTTGTAGGAGCGCTGAACATCTTTGATCCAACCGACCTAGTTATAAGGTTTCAAATGTACGAATACACAAATGGTTGACTACCACACAGCGGTCCTCCACAACTACGCACAGTTCATTTAAGTATATTGAAGGAAAAGTAGGCATCAATGGACCTACCCCAATTGCTCTAGTCTATAAAAAGGTACCTAGAACATAATAAAAGGTGTTATGTGGAAGAAAATAACACCCCCTTGTGGCCAACGGCATTACCTTCAGTGTAATGTCACGTTACAGATAGTAGTCTATGATAAACGACCAGTCCAAGGGATATATGGTTTCATGCCACTAGCAGCACAGGCAAAGTTCACTTCAAGGAATTGCCTGCAAGCGGTATCATCTTACACTTCTAGATGTTCTGTGCTTCAAACATGGTGTAAACCGTTACATATAACATTATTAATCTGTACCTTACTTTTCTATGAAAAAACAACATGTGCCATTACAGTAAAAATACATGAGGAAAAAGAGGGAACCAGGCGTCACATTTCAATATCCTTAGCAAGTTAATTGAACAGTTAACATTGTGTCAAAATGTATTAACCAGGCCTCCAAAACACCAGAAACTCAGCAGGCAGTATTGGATCTGTATTTGGATCAGTGCTTAAATTAGAATAATAAAGGACAATCAAAAATGCAAGCTCAAGATGAACTCTTTCCCTAAAGCACATGTTCATTTAGCTTGGACAGTCAAAGTCTAGTACCAGTCAGTTCAAACACAGAAGACATTCACTATCACATTTACACACTCTCTCTTAAACACAGTGAGAAATAAATATACAAAAACAAGTCTGAATTTAAAGCCAACAATCAATCTGAACACTTTGAGCCTAAGTAGAAGAAAAATAACAACAAAAAAAGAGGTCCAACAGATTACGATGTCAGTCATCAGCAACCTTGGGAAACAGCCCACTACAGACAATAGCTCGTCTCATCCAATCAAAATGAGTCAGTCTCAAATGCAGCCAAGGACTAAACATACGTAACAATATCCACAACATAGCCGATCCAAAAGCCAGTAGAGTAGAACGAGGGAGTGGAACTTCAGAGCCCTTTCACACTGGGAGACCTTGGGTGTTTTCACTACAGCTAAGACCAAGAGCATAGGAAGCCAGGTAGACCACAACCTACTTATCCACTAACAAAAGCCCTCTCACACACCCCTATTCTGTCATAAGTGTATGAATGATTTGCATAAGAGGTAATACAACAGAGTACATAAAAGGCAAAGAGGCTGCTTACTTAGTTACTATACTGGAACACCAGCCAAGTGAGTACATATGGCTTGAAGCTTTGTGAAACAAATGTTCTATGAATCAGTGTGTATAAAACGTGTATAAAATCTGTGCTTGTCAGTGTTACCAAGTTTAACTTGCTGCCAGTAGGAGTCCTTTCCTTTGAGGAATAAAACATTCTATGAAATAATGTTTACCAGCTAATTCATCACCAACAGGACAGGTGAAAAAACTGGCTTAAGTCCTGAGTTCAGAAGAAGAAGCAGTACGTTCCATGAAAAAGTTAATGGTTAAAAAAAAAAGCCCTTACAAAAGGTTAATGGCAGTTTAGCCACTAATGAGTTTCAGGGAGCTGTGTGGAAGGGGAATGTTCTCTGAAGCAGTCCTACTGGAGCCACTGAGTCTGCTCAGTGCAGTGGGATGAAGCCCATGTCAGGAGCGTCTCCCAGGATGATGGTATTGTGGGTGAAGGAGGGAGAGGGACTGGCCAGGCGGAAGGCCGGGTTGTTGGAGTGCAGCGAGGGTCTCTTGCTGCTGTTCACAGGGGGACATTCCATGGACGGGGCCTGGCACCCTGAGCACCCTGTGGGGGGATGCCCATTGGCAGAACCAGAGCAGCCCGTGGGGGGAAACCCATTGGCGTACCCAGAACAGCCGTTGAGGAGATGCCCATCAGCAGACCCTGAGCAGCTCGAGGGGGGAGGCCCAGTGGAGGAGGAGGGGGCTGGGGACCTGGACTCTGGTCTGGCTCTCAACTCCTGGCCAGGGGCAGTCTCGGGGGTGCCAAGGGGCCACAGGCCCTGGAGCTCAGGAGAGCGGAACACCCTCTCCAGAAGGTCCTTAGTTCTCTGAGTGCACTGTGTGAAGAAAGGAGGAAGGCAGAGAAGTCAAGAAAAAGGGAAAAGTGAGAAAAGGAAACGTAAGAGAAGGAATAAGACAAAGGGATATGAAGAAGTGAGAGACAGACAGCAATGATATGGCAGAACATGGTTAATGAAGGGAAAAGCACAGGAGCTGAAAACAAGCATTAGTTTGGAGCGGCACAGTGAGATTAACGTAAGAGCAATAACCAGGTTAGGTGCGACAGCATGGCATTGTGGAGAAAGAGTGAGTCGTTGGTGACAATCCTGTTAGCACAGGACAGGGAGGAACAAAGGCGAAAGAGACGATTAGATACAAAGCTTGGGGAAGCTTCCCTTCCCTCCTGATAGGGGAGTGAGGGGATATGTAGGACAGGACAAAGTGTATGGTTCCCCTTGGGTCACCGGGGTTGACAAGATGGGCTCGTTTATACCAGGGAAAGTATCCATTATATGCAACAGCAAGGAAGGCAATACTGTAGTAGTAGGGGGTAGAATGTCATTCGAGAAACATGAGTTACAGTAAGGCTACTTTAGTTTGGCTGCTGTGACATGAAGTTTATCCTGTCCATTGTACACTGCTCAAAAAAATAAAAGGGAACACTTAAACAACACAATGTAACTCCAAGTCAATCACACTTCTGTGAAATCAAACTGTCCACTTAGGAAGCAACACTGATTGACAATACATTTCACATGCTGTTGTGCAAATGGAATAGACAAAAGGTGGAAATTATAGGCAATTAGCAAGACACCCCCAATAAAGGAGTGGTTCTGCAGGTGGTGACCACAGACCACTTCTCAGTTCCTATGCTTCCTGGCTGATGTTTTGGTCACTTTTGAATGCTGGCGGTGCTTTCACTCTAGTGGTAGCATGAGACGGAGTCTACAACCCACACAAGTGGCTCAGGTAGTGCAGCTCATCCAGGATGGCACATCAATGCAAGCTGTGGCAAGAAGGTTTGCTGTGTCTGTCAGCGTAATGTCCAGAGCATGGAGGCGCTACCAGGAGACAGGCCAGTACATCAGGAGATGTGGAGGAGGCCGTAGGAGGGCAACAACCCAGCAGCAGGACCGCTACCTCCGCCTTTGTGCAAGGAGGAGCAGGAGGAGCACTGCCAGTGCCCTGCAAAATGACCTCCAGCAGGCCACAAATGTGCATGTGTCTGCTCAAACGGTCAGAAACAGACTCCATGAGGGTGGTATGAGGGCCCGACGTCCACAGGTGGGGGTTGTGCTTACAGCCCAACACCGTGCAGGACGTTTGGCATTTGCCAGAGAACACCAAGATTGGCAAATTCGCCACTGGCGCCCTGTGCTCTTCACAGATGAAAGCAGGTTCACACTGAGCACATGTGACAGACGTGACAGAGTCTGGAGACGCCGTGGAGAACGTTCTGCTGCCTGCAACATCCTCCAGCATGACCGGTTTGGCGATGGGTCAGTCATGGTGTGGGGTGGCATTTCTTTGGGGGGCCGCACAGCCCTCCATGTGCTTGCCAGAGGTAGCCTGACTGCCATTAGGTACCGAGATGAGATCCTCAGACCCCTTGTGAGACCATATGCTGGTGCGGTTGGCCCTGGGTTCCTCCTAATGCAAGACAATGCTAGACCTCATGTGGCTGGAGTGTGTCAGCAGTTCCTGCAAGAGGAAGGCATTGATGCTATGGACTGGCCCGCCCGTTCCCCAGACCTGAAACCAATTGAGCACATCTGGGACATCATGTCTCGCACCATCCACCAACGCCACGTTGCACCACAGACTGTCCAGGAGTTGGCGGATGCTTTAGTCCAGGTCTGGGAGGAGATCCCTCAGGAGACCATCCGCCACCTCATCAGGAGCATGCCCAGGCGTTGTAGGGAGGTCATACAGGCACGTGGAGGCCACACACACTACTGAGCCTCATTTTGACTTGTTTTAAAGGACATTACATCAAAGTTGGATCAGCCTGTAGTGTGGTTTTCCACTTTAATTTTGAGTGTGACTCCAAATCCAAACCTCCATGGGTTGATAAATTTGATTTCCATTGATAATTTTTGTGTGATTTTGTTGTCAGCACATTCAACTATGTAAAGAAAAAAGTATTTAATAAGAATATTTCATTCATTCAGATCTAGGATGTATTATTTTAGTGTTCCCTTTATTTTTTTGAGCAGTGTATTATGCTTCCAGTGACACCATTCCTAGTGAATAAATACAATCTTATTTACTGTACTTTTGAATAGGTTGTGTTTGTCAGTAAACCATCATGCCATATCCTCATTACACTGGGTTATATGATACTTTCCTCCCCCAATTGCATATGGGTAAGTACATTTCCTTATCAAATTGGATAAGAGACAAACAGATGAATGTTTAGGATTAAGGCTACCGTAACCTCTGACCTCACCACATGTGCTCAGCTGCCCCAGGGCATAAGAGACAATGATTGATAATAGGAATAGCCCAAGTTTGAGAATATGATGCTACAGTTGTTCTAAGCTGTGTGTTCTACATCAAGGCATCAACATGACATCCACATGCCTAGAAAGGGCTGAGAGAAAAATAGGGATTAATGAAGAGGGAGATGAAGGATAAGTTATGGCTCAAATAGTGGCAGAGTGGCATGCAGTTCCAGAGGTAAGGCACATCATGATGCCCCACAACATACTATGGCTCAATTCACAACACCTTTCCACTTGCCCTAGTGAGTCAGTGACACTTGTTCTACTGAGTAATGAATACAATGTACTAACGGAAATTAAAACCCTACAATTGGATGGGTGATAAGCCAGTATCCCAACAGATATTTCTCACAAATTGTGATGTCATTTCACAGTTACTTATGATAGCAGCCACACATGATGAACATGCAAACTGAACAGATAACAGCAAAAATAAACGTGTGGTGATGGGTTGGAGCTTGAGCCCTACTCTTACCATCGACCCTCTACATGAGGAAGTTACCCTTCAGGCTGTGCAGGACAGAGCAAAACCCTGACAATTCTCCTCCTATAGTGGGGTGGGAGGAACACATCACAAAACTGGGAGTTAAAAGTGTTACACACTGTGGAGCACAGAGATTGTCAGTTTAGTTCTGGTATAAAAAGGAGAATCACTCAAATTGTAAAAAGCTACTAAGGGAAAAAAGGCCTCAGGACTGCAGGATAAACTGATGGTAATATGGAGTTACCGAAAGATTAAAAACAGAAAATCATTGAATAAAAACAGGTAAAGATCATTACTAAGCCAAGATGAAGGAAACTTAGAGGCCAACCTTAAAAATAAATATTTAAGATGGGAACACTTTATAATTATGCCTCATATTATAGGATAAAAATATATAATTCAGTGGGTGAAAACACACTTTGGTTATGACATTTCACTTCATTATGTTATAAAATCAATTTTACCAAGACAAATATGATTTTTCATGTTCCGAATTGTTCACTAGAGATTAGAGGGACAATAGATCGCTGTGTACCTGGCCATTAGCGAGTTTGGTAGGCTATTAAAGAGGAATGGTCCAAAATTCCTCCTGACCGTTGTGCAGGTCTGATCCGCAACCACAGAAAACGTTTGGTTGAGGTTATTGCTGCCAAAGGAGGGTCAACCAAGGGTTCACATAATTTATCCACCCTACACTGTGAATGTTTACACGGTGTGTTCAATAAAGACATGAAAACATATAATTGTTTGTGTGTTATTAGATTAAGCAGAATGTGTTTGTCTATTGTTGTGACTTAGAAGATCAAATTTTATGACCAGTTTATGCAGAAATCCAGGTAATTCCAAAGGGTTCAAATATTTTTTCTTGCCACTGTTCCGACAGGTGCATGATAATGGTCCATTCTAAATCAGAACTAATTTCACACGTATTATTTAGTATATTGTTGGGTTCTGAAAATATGAAATATACTTATTCATGTCACTGAGGGAGAGAGGGGAATGTATAATGTTTACAATCTGTCCTATGTTATTGTTAGCCATCAGGGATCCTATGGGAGAAGAGACACAGTCTGGTACTGTGAAGTCAATATGATAGCCGTGAGTTGGGGAGGAGTGAGCAATTTGGGGTCGAAGCCAGGTCAAATGAGGTGAAGAAGAACAGATATCACTAAGGTTCTGTCTAGCAACAGAGATGCATTGGCTGTTCAGATGTGTAGGAGGAAACTCAGTATAGGAGAAAGTGTTCAATATCAGTGCTTGTGTGAATATATATTTTGTCTTATGCAGCTGTATGACCCAATGGGTGAATAAACTTGGTTTAAGCTTTACTAATCGTCTGAGTTATACTAGGTTCATTTAGAACCTAACAATATGTAAAGACAAGATTAAATTAAGAATAGTCTGATGAGTGACAATATTATCACTTGTGAATGATGCCCAGCATGTGCAGTAAGGCAAGAAACAGCAACTTTTTCAAATCGGTCACACACATCATGTAGCATAGCCCATAGGCCTATATGTTTTGATATGGTTTTTAACTAAAGTGGTCGAATAACTCCAAACGTAAACTACAGGCCTAGGACCCCTGGAACACGGTTAAAGAGCACAGTGAAACGTGTTCTTATAAGAGTTATGACCGGCCCCTATTTGAAAGAGGATCCCAGCTTCTTGTGGGGCTATATTTATTGCTCAATTCTTAAAATGAAGCACACAACCAAGCGTACATAGGCGGCACGTGAGTTTGAGGAAGCTAATTTTCACCTTTAAAAAATGCACCTTTATAATAAAGCATTCCATGCATCATCGCATTTGCAGACTTATGTAAGATACATTACAAATAATAGGTTGATGAGTAGATTGCATAGCCATAACATTAAAGTAGCACTGACCCAACAAGGATAAAGAGTGAATATGCACAGTACGCACTCACCAGGGATCGCAACTAAAGTTGCATAAATAACTGTAAATTAAGCATATAGGAGGACCTGTTTCTTTGTTAACTGCTCAACACAGAATAGCCACATAAGCGCACTCCCTCGAAATATCCTTTCAATTATATTCAGTTATGTTCAATTGTATTCTTCATTCTATAAAATAATGCCACAGAATTCTAAGGAAATCGAGTCTGCTAAATGAACTAGTGTAGCCCACAGCCATATAGCATAGCCCAAGTTGAGGACAATTCAGAATATGCCATTCTGTTTTTCTGAAATAGACAGGTCTGAAGAAAATGTAGCCTAAGATAAATAATGGATTTATTGCGCTGGTGTAGGCTATGAATTTATTAGACTTTTTAAAATGTAGATGTTCCATGGGTCTGCATCAGTTGCTTGTAGGCTATGCGTGGAAGCCAGGAGACACTAAAAGTGTTGATGTTAATTAAATGGTCAATTACAGTAAAACTTGCAGTTATTTGCATGACAATCACCAGCTGACAAAATTTCATCACTGCCACAGCACTATTTTAGAGAAGAAAAAAAATTCTCTGGACTCTACTGATTTAGTCCCCCTAATTTTTACTATCCTACAGGGTGAAAACTCCAATACATTTTGAACGAATTATGATAGAGGCATAAGGTTTGGACCATTTGCTATTTTACCAATTGGTCAAAAGATGAGTTTTTGATTGGACACCCCAAATATTGTTTTGGGAGTCCAAACAATATCGCTGCTCCTAAGAGGCGCAGCGGTCTAAGGCACTGCATCTCAGTGCTAGAGGCGTCACTACAGACCCTGGTTCGATTCCAGGCTGTATCACAACCGGCCGTGACTGGGAGTCCCATAGGGAGGCGCACAATTGGCCCAGCATCATCCGGGCTAGGATTTGGCCGGGGTAGGCCATCATTGTAAATAAGAATTTGTTCTTAACTGACTTGCTTAGTAAAATAAAAGGTTAAATAAAATAAATAATCAAGACAAATTAGATGAACATAATGCAACAATATAAAGTGACTTGAATTTTCAAAGACCTGCCTGTAAGTGAATACAATATGACTGGTGATAAAGTACTTAATAAAAAAATAAAAAAACATCTATGTAAACCCAGAGTTCACCCATGTAAACCTAAACTTTCAACCGTTTTCTGAAAGCATCTCTGTTGCAAGAAATTAGCTTCTACAAACCTCAGCCATTTAATTTCCATTGTGGATATCTACACTTATAGCCTGGTCCACACAGGTGCAATAAACACGAGTGTGGAAACCGTTCAACTATACAAACTTGCAACAACAAAAAACATAGGGGTACAGCTAAGAGGTAGTTCCGATTCAGGCAAATACCAATTATTTAAAAATCAGGTAAAAAAAAAAAAAAAACACTAAAAGCAAGACGTAATGTTCATGGATGCAGTGTCCTATCCCTAATGTACATTATAAGAATAGAATGTGCACCATCCTCCCTCTTATGACACAATATGTAACATACTATGGTAAGTACATTTGGAGAAGGGGGGGTCTGAAGGGAATATAGTGGGCTCATGCAGGACAGGCACAGAATCTCAAATGCATACTCCTCAAGTCCACTCTCCTGAAGAAGGTGAGAGGACACGAGGAGTATACAATTGAGATTCTCCAAGGGTCAAGGTGAAGACTTTTGAACTACAGCACGGTCAGGACATGTAGCCACTAGATGGTGGCCCTACCATGTTTGTGTCATTCTTGGCCAGGAAAGGGGGCCGCCCCATGTCCACTGCAACAGCAGGTGGAATGTCTTCAGGGGGCAAAAAGCCTCTTCTGTCAATTAGACTGAAAGACATGAGGAAAAGAGAATGTTAGAAAGATACATAGACAATTTCCATACCCAAGAGGACATTTCATTGATTGCAAGTTGTATCCTTGAGGTACTTATTTATTTTTTATTTAACAAGGCAAGTCAGTTAAGAACAAATTATTTTTTACAATGACGGCCTACCCCGGCCAAACCTGGACGACGTTGGGCCGATTGTGCGCTGCCCTATGTGACTCCCAATCACAGCCGGATGTAATACAGCCTGGATTCAAACCAGGGACTGTAGTGATGCCTTTTGCAATGAGATGCAGTGCCTTAGACCGCTGCGCCACGTGGGAGCCCAAAGTTGGGAGCCAAGTTTAACGAAGGGTGAACTGAGATACATTTCATTTGACAGTAGCAACTTTGACTGATGGTTTAGCCATACATACTGACCTGGGGGGCATGGGCCCACACAGCGTTGCACAGAAGTTGGTAAAGATGTTGTCGTAAGTGTAGGGATTCCCAGAGTCCTCTGCACCTCTTTTACTCGACCAGGAGCCTTTTATCTGCACAGGAAAGACAAAGTTAAAAAGCAGTCTGGAGACCAAACAGGATCAAACATTCAAGTACTGTATATTTAGGTGATTAGGATGTGTAGTGCGGCCTTGGTGGTCTAGCAGGAATACCGCTTCCTCCGGCACAATGTCTACTGTGCCTGAATAGGTTGAAATCTGTCCACCTGCCCTTTCACCCAACTACTCTTATCTTCGACGTCTGTCTCTCTCACCATCTGTTCAATAACATTTTAGAAACAATCCTCAAAAAAAAGTATGTGTAGAGTACTAAACAAAATATAAAGTCAGCAAAAAAATAAATGTCCCTTTTTCAGGACCCTGTCTTTCAAAGATAATTTGTAAAAATCCAAATAACTTCACAGACCTTCATTGTAAAGGGTTTAAACACTGTTTCCCATGCTTATTCAATGAACCATAAACAATTAATGAACATGCACCTGTGGAACGGTCGTTAGGACACTAACAGCTTACAGACGGTAGGCAATTAAGGTCACAGTTATGAAAACTTAGGACACCAAAGAGGCCTTTCTACTGACTTTGAAAAACACCAATTGACAGTGAGAGGATGTTTCTTTTTTTGCTGAGTTTATTATAGGTAGCTAATCTTCAGTTACTTGTATAGCCTCTAATTTCTCCAATGCATTAATAAGTTCTGTCCTGAGTAGCAACCTAGCGGTGTAGCAACCAAAAGCCCTGGTCTTCCATAGAAAACCTATGTAAATTACCATCGCCAAAACAGGCCAAACACTTTTTTAGACAGAAGTTTTGGACTTTAAAATGTGTTTAGCATGATCAAGTTCGATCCCCACTGAATTATTTTAAAGTTCGCTACAAATCGAGATATTGTATTAAATAGGGATCCAGTCTGACTACTACATTTGTCGTCACACAGGACCACGTGCTGACAGACCATTCACAGGCCGGCAGGCTATGAGGAGGCTCCGTGTTGACTATCAAGCAGGATGAATACAACTGCGTTGACCATGATCCTTAGCGATTTTTGGTGCCATTCAGCAATATGGGGCGCTTCAAATTCAAATAGTTCTGGCCTCATACGCCATCTGGAGTTTTCTATAGGAATACGTGGATGATGTCAGCGCTATCACTATCTACTATTTTCAAGATCTATGGTTGGTACTTACATCTTCATTTGTTGTGAGGTTGAAGGCCACCAAGTATGTATGGAAACCTGAAAGCCCCAGAATAGACCAAATGGAGAAGAAGCAAATAACTAGTTCAACCACAGTGAGAGGGATTGTCAAGGCTTCAACATACACTAGCAAAGGTTATCAACAATGACTATCAATAACAAGAGCTACATGATCATCAGAAGGCCTTATTGTGTGAATCACAATCAGAATCACAATATTATAGCCATGAAGGCCAAATTACTGGTTTCCCTGAACTGCAATTATACCATATTACTAACTGTTCTGGGTTTAGAAGAAATCACAAAACCCACTATTGTAAACCACATAATGTGTCTAGCCAGCCAGTGTGACAACATTAGGGTGCACACCTACTTCTGAAGTTTTGCCATCTGTCTAAAAGCCACAGGCTTACACCATTGCCAGTGTGTGAAGAATGGACTACAGGGAACTGATCCTATTAGGAATGAGTGAGCTTAGGCCAAAGTCTTAGAACCAGGAACAAAATCCTTGTCAACTTTTATCTCTGGGCTAAGAGCAAGAGCAGCAGTGTGGGCATCTAAGCCACTACAGGGATTGTAATGAGATAGAGAGAATGTTTGGTGTGAAAAGGATATCTGGCAGGATTCTCCTGTAAGGCCAGAACTAAGCCATTCCCTCCTTGGGATCCTGAAAAACAGGAAGGTAAAAAGTCAGCAACCCAATACGAACACTCGACAGTTAATATTGTCACGGAACAGCAGGGAAGGAAACAACATAGTGCATTCGTGTTTGTTTGCGAGTGAGCATACATACGTAGCGTGAGGTGTGTGACGACACAACCGAAGATGAAGGAGGTGTGGAAGGAGAGAGAGACTATGAAGCTGTAGAAGAAGCGGTAGTTGCGCTTGCCCACACAGTTCCCCACCCACGGGCAATGGTGATCGAACCGCTCTGAGGGCAGAACATTAAAAAAAAAATGAGATATGGCATATTTGGACACTTTGAACAACAGTCACTACCCATAGTCCTTACCCACACAGTTGTCACACATGCTGCAGTGTGAGGTCCGAGGAGGGCGGAACATCTTGCAGGTGAAGCAATACTTAAGCTTCACCACCTGCTGGTTAATGAGGATTTCTTTGGTGCGCGGAGGGGGATGGTACGTGGAGGAACCTGAGGTGTCTTGAATCAGGGGAGGGTTAGAGGGAGGGATCGATTCTCTGACATCAATGCAATCATGTTGTTGACATCAACTAGATCACATATGAAACAAAATCTTAACTGAATACACATGCTGCTGAAGGATATTAATCTGTACTATGACCGCCACTGAAACAGTTGACCCCAGACATACCCCAGCTGGTCTAGCTCTTCAGCCATCACCCCAGTCTGTTACACTATATCCTAAGTCTATCTTACCTATCTGCTTCTCAATGTCTGCAGCCTCATCTGGCAGGGTCCTAGGCAGGATTCCAGGGTCTGTAAAGCTGGTCTGCAGTAGGGAGGTGACCACAAACACAAACAACACTCCACCAATCACAGGTATGCAGACGGTCAGGTGAGTCACCAGGAATGGGCAACTGCAAGAGGACAAGAGTGGATATGAGAGCTTGTCTGTCCCTGGCCTTGAGTGGTTGAGACACCCATTCTAATAGGCCTACTGTACAACTCTAAAATCTACATGAGCCAGAGACAAGCTCAATTCAAATAGACAAAATAAACAAACGCAAAAACAGATTTTTAGGTAGGTATGTATGGCCCTGAGCTTCACTGTTAGTTAACTAGTCAGCAACTTTGAATAACCGAGGAAGCCTACTCAACGAAGTAATGTTAACTACCTAGTTAGCTATGCAACTGACGTTAGATGGCTGTCTAGACTGGTAACCTCAAGTTAAACAAAAGCGAAGCAATATTATGATGCATAGCCACTTACTCGAATGCAAAGAAAAGGCCACTTGTGACAATGATAAGGCCGAGTGTCAGAGGCAGGATACCACTTTGTCTGGCCAGAATAATCCGTCCATCGCAATAAAAGCGATTTTTCCCTGGAAATACTTCCCATTTTCTCCGAGACCTCTGCACATTATTTTCGGTACAGGGTTGCGTTGACGAGGGTGTTGAAAGTCCCCGTGGGTCAATTTGCTGGTACTCACAGTTTTTCATAATGTATAAGGGTCCGGTGATCAAATTAAGTTAGCTAGCTACAGTAGCTGTTTACGTTAGCTTACTAACCACCGGGCTGGCTAACGTTAGGTATTTATCTAACGTTAATCGAATGTTTCTGCTAGTTACGAGATCATTAAGCGATCA
Source organism: Salvelinus namaycush (assembly GCF_016432855.1). Classification (NCBI taxonomy): domain Eukaryota; kingdom Metazoa; phylum Chordata; class Actinopteri; order Salmoniformes; family Salmonidae; genus Salvelinus; species Salvelinus namaycush. Next base: position 1,070,175 of record NC_052343.1, on the reverse strand, counting down.
TGCAAGCAAACCAGTTAACGTTAGCTAACTATCACTATTCTTCTAGCAATTTATTTCGCCAAGTATCAAGCTCATTGCAGCCAAAACAGCGACCGCGTTCCCATTCATACTAACGTTAGTTAGCTAGCCATCGACACGCCACCAAAATGTAGCTAGACAGCTTCTGTGTCTCTCACACACACATACATACATACATACATATATATATATATATATAAATAATCGTTCGTTGTATGCGACTGCCAGACTCCACTATTTAGTCCTTTGCTTCACAATTAACGACAAGCTTATATTATTTTCTAACTAGATAAATACTCAACAAGCGGTGTGGCCATCTTTGCCTTCCGCCCCAAAAAACTCAATACTGTGCAACTGCAGCCTGCATTTCGAGGCGTTCCTGCATCTGCCTGCCGAACACATACCCTCACGGTCGTTAATAACATAACTGCGGGAAACCAATACCCGACATACCAACGTGTTCTCATCCCTCGGCGTCCTAACCTGACGAATGGACATAATAAGAATTAATTCCTTTAATTAAAACTTCTTAGCGATAGCCCCCTTTTTTAAAATGTTCGCCTAAAATGACATACATAATCTAACTGCCTGTAGCTCAGGCCCTGAAGCAACAATATGCATATTCTTGGTACCATTTGAAAGGAAACACTTACGTTTGTGGAAATGTAAATTGAATGTAGGAGAACATAACACAATAGATCTGGTAGAAGAAAATACAAAGAAAAAACAAAACGTTTTTTTTTCTACCACCATCTTTGAAATGCAAGAGAAAGGTCCCAGTTCTAGCCATCACTCTGGTAATTCTGATGGTGTCCACAAAATGGTAGCAGTGTATGTGCAAAGTTTCAGGCGGATAACTTGAAGTATGAGCATTCTCCATGACATTTAGTGTGAAGTCACCCAGCTACATATGGGCAAATCGTGAAGGAGACAGTTGCATTGATATGACATTTTTCTGCAAGAATATCGTCACATCTGTATACTTCGACTTTGATTTAGCTTTTCCAGTATTAGTAGCCATATTATAAATTCAACATTTGCAAAACAACCAGTTTTCATAACTTCATAACTCTGAATATTCTTAGAATTTTTGTCCAAAAGGAAAAGGCATGCTGTCGCAAACGGTTAGCACCTACATTTTGCGACAGACACAGGGTTTCCGGATAATCCCGTAAAGCCCAGCTCATTGGCTATCTAGCTAGATTTGTTTGACCCCGATTGGTGCTTATTTGACAAAGTTAGAGTTGTTCAGGTGAAGACCGCCAGCGTCATCGGCGTGCCATGAAGGCGTCGCTCTCTGACCAAATATGGTGTCCTATAGGATATACTACACCCCTAATGATATAGTGAAATCTTGTTACGTTCTAGTATCTCTGAGGAATACATGAGAACGTGATTTGACTCGTTGACAGATTCCTTTCTAGGCAAATTGAACGAATGGAAATACAAAATCGATCGTGCATGCTATATGGACCTTTTTACGATATGAAATAGGATTTTATCTAGCAAAACTACACTTCATGTTATCTCTGGGACCCTTGGGATGATAAATCAGAGCAAGATTTCAGAATGTAAGTAGGTATTTCACCTTCAGAGGTGAATTTATCAAACCTATCGCAGTGAAAAAAGTGTTTTGTTGTTAGGAGCTCTCCTCAAACAATAGCATGGCATTTTTTTCTCGCAGTAATAGCTACTCTAAATTGGACAGTGCAGTTATATTAACAAGAATTTAAGCTTTCAGACGATAAAAGACACTTATATGTATCGACATTTCTTGTTTATCTAAAATCTGTATTCTTGACACAAGGCGCTGCACGATTTACAACTGTCCCGTTGACGGGATGCCGATCCCTAACCTATACAGCAGACGCGGAAGGTGTCTGTAATGCGTCTTTCTTTTTACCAACGATTTAAGTTGGGGCGGAAGGTAGCGTTGGGCCAGTCACCAAAAGGAAAATACTTTAAGTGTTGCAACCCCTGGAGTTGGATCCCACTCTGTGTATGGGTTTTTGTTTCGATGGTGCTTCAGTCATGTTAGGGAACAGAGGAGGGGTACATGTCCTACTAAAGCAAACATTTAAGCAAGCGGTATATGTGCATTGTTACTCCCACCGTCTGAATTTAGTTCTGTGCACCACGGCAAAAGTGTCGGGACATGTCAGTACTTTTTTTGATACAGTAAACCAGCTACACACATTTATGAGTGGATCTCACAGACATGCTCGATTCATAGAAGTACAGAAAGAGTTGCATCCCGATAGACCGTGTATCGAGCTAGAAAGATCCACGGATGTACGGTGGAGTTCAAAATCAGGGTCTGTGAGTAAAGTGCTGTTACTGCTAGATGTCATTTTAGAGGCTTGTGGACAAAGAGGACAAGAGGCTTGTGGACAAACCAAATTAGAAGCCGATGCCCTCTTACAACAAATCCAGAACAAGAAGTTTTTATTCCTGTTAGTCACGTTTAAGTACATTTTTGACACTAGTGATTTTGCTACGAAGGGATTACAAAGCTCTACATTATCTGTGACGGACTGTATTGGTTTAAATGAAATCCTCAAAAGCAGCTTTTCTACGTTCAGAGAGAACTCAGGGGGAGACTTTGATAAAGTTCTCAAGCTAACTGAAGAGATGATGATTAAGCATGATATTAGTAATTGGGATGTGAGCGCATCACGGCAGCGAAAACTGCCTGTAAAATTGACAGACATTGTAGTCACAACTTCATTAGGGAAAACATCCAGAATCAAGAGTGACAGGGACATAAGGCAACTTTGGAACAATATTCTAGACAGACGGATTACTGAGTTGAACTCAAGATTTCAAGAAGACACATACGGGATCATGCAAGCGGCAGCCTCCTTTTCCAAAGAATCCCAAACCTGCGGCCTTAAAGAGCAACTGAAGACCACATGCGATCATTATGAAATATCAATTGAGGATGCTGAATTCACTGTTTTTATTCAGCAGTTGAGTCGCAAAATGAACATGGGAAAGAGTGACTTTTCCTCCATAATGAGTGTACTTAACAGCTGCCCTGATTATATCTTCCCTAATATAAACTCTCTGTTAAGGATCATTGTCACACTTCCAATGACATCATGCAGTGTGGAGACTTTTCTCAACAACAACTAGGATAGAAAATCGTCTTCGCACATCAATGACAAGCACCCGGCTGAACCACTTCAGTTTGCTGTCTTTTGAGCGTGAACTGACAGATACATTATGATGAAATCATCACCATATTTGAACTGCAAGAGATGGATTTTTTATATATATATATTTTTTTTTAATTAAATATTTATTAAATATTTAATATTTTTTATTAAAATGTAAAAAAGATAAAAAATAAAATCAGGCCCTATTCATTTCTGCGTACTTTCAACTGCGTACAAGCCTCGCCGTCTGCGCCTTGTGATACGTCTACTAAAGGTAAGGTACCATTTTATAGTACTACTGCCCGCCGTGGTATAAATTGTAACATCAAATATAGGTTTGTTTGCCCATCGAGATTAAAGTGCATCTGAAGATGAGTTTTATGCTGTTGGCAAGTTGGCAACTAGTCTAAAGTACTGTCTTATTTTAATATGCTGGGATAGGTCATTATTTGTATATGTAACGAGGTTGCTCCAAGTACTATGCACTAGTATAAAACGATTGTATTACGAAATAATATACGTCGCACGTCGCAAAAGAAATAAAATAAGTAGAAAAAATGCCTATCCAAATTTTCTAGGCCCAAAAAGTTTTCCCCCACAAAAAAGTATGGTACGCAGTTGAAAGTACGCAGAAATGAATAGGGCCTGATTTTTATTTTTTTAATCTTTTTTACATTTGAATAAAAAATAAATCCATTGAGTAAATCTAACATCCCGATTCTTGAGCTGCAACACACAGACATGTACGGAGTTTGTGTCAACGGACATGGAAATGAATACATCATTATTCGACGTAGCTACCCTTTGTCTGCCCCTCCTGTTAGTTGTGATGCTGAGTTTGCCGACTGTCAGCTGTGCGTAAACACATGGAAAAAAAACCTTTGACTCTGTGTGTTGTGGAAAGGTAAACACTAATTGTTTCAATCTAACATTAGCGAACATAAGATGGTCAGTGGGCTCTAAAGTGCCAGCAGTTCACTCACATTTGCTAGTGAAAGAAATTAAATGCAAATACAAAAAATAACTGGTCGCATTTGTGCGAGTGTGATATACATTTAATTCTGCGTTCCATTAGTTGTATTTTCCACGTAACATTACGAGGATGACGCAACCTGATAGACTGTAACTGTAATTATGATCCACGTCACAAAAAGCATTAAAAAAGTGTAATAAAAAATAAATTTCAATTAAATGGAGTTGCGATGAAGAATGAATGAGTGTCCGGTATTAGCTTTAGAGTCAACGCTTCTAAAATGCCTTTGCACTAGATTTGAGATTTGATCATTTTCGAAAATCTGAAATGATGCATACGCTGCAAAGAAATACAATACGAGGGCCTCCCGGGTGGCGCAGTGGTCTAGGGCACTGCATCGCAGCGCTAGCTGCGCAGCCGGCCGCGACCGGGAGGTCTGTGGGGCGACGCACAATTGGCCTAGCGTCGTCCGGGTTAGGGAGGGCTTGGCCGGTAGGGATACCCTTGTCTCATCGCGCTCCAGCGACTCCTGTGGCGGGCCGGGCGCAGTGCGCGCTAACCAAGGGGGCCAGGTGCACGGTGTTTCCTCCGACACATTGGTGCGGCTGGCTTCCGGGTTGGAGGCTCGGCTCTCCCGAGCCCGTACGGGAGTTGTAGCGATGAGACAAGATAGTAATTACTAGCGATTGGATACCACGAAAATTGGTCTCTATAGCAGAGGAAAGCGTGCACCTCTCAAACAGGGCAAATCACTAGGGCCAGCTCACAAGTATTGGCTTTTTAGACACGGTTCCTAATCAACACTAAAAGAAAAAATCATTTTGAAAACATAAAAACAAATGACCGCAATCAGACTCACAAACAGTGCACGCACGAGGGTGAGGGGGAGAAGAAAACCCCAATTCGGCGCGCACGAGAGTTTAATCTTCAATTTGCTGCGCGCATCTGGTACTCTAAAAGGTTGGACAGGGTTGGCAGGTCTGTATGATGTTATGCCCCAAATATTCAACATGTTGTTGGTGGCAAGAATTCTGTACAATCGTTTTAGCTGAAAGGCACGAAGTCTTGAATCTTGATATCCTGTGACATGGAATCGGTACCTCAAATCTTTTCCCAGATATTTTGCCATCTGTATGGCACAGCTGTCAACATCCTGGTCCTCAAAACTGGTAACTTTCCTATTTATGCTATTTTTGAATATCAGACAGTTTTGATAATTTTATATTGGGCAGACAGACCATTTCCCTGTCTCCTCCATTTTTGGGGTAATGCTGTATTCAGTTGGTTGTAATCTTGGATTGAGCAGACCTTCCCATACAATTCTGATAAATTCTGATAATGAAAGACAAAACTCTACCATTCCAATTTACAATGTAATTTAAAAACAAAATACCCTTTTCAAACATCTTTTCCATAAATACAGTTATTTTTAATTTGAAAAAATTATTTTACCTTTATTTAACCAGGTAAAACCCATTGAGGTTAAAAACCTATTTTGCGAGGGCGACCTGGCAAGAAGGCAAAACAGGGAAATAGCAACGTGTCCATAAAACATTACAGAATACATACAAAAGACAAAGTGTCACAAGTTAAAGATACAATTGAAGATTAAAAACTGTCGTTGTCACAAACAGTGTTGTCGATCAGAGTCTTAAAAACAGACAAGGACAATAACTCCCCTAACTTTAAAATCTTCTGAAGCATGTTCCAAGATGAAGGGGCATTATGGAAAAATAATTTTTCCCCATCTCAATTCTAGCCTTAGGAACAGACAAGGACAAGGACAAGGACAAGCGACTGTGAACGAAGACTATATTGAGTGACTGATCTGGCCAGTAAAGAACAGAGATACAAAAGGAGTTGTCCTATCAATGCGTTGTACAAAAAAGTGTACTACCAGTGCTTTAGCCTCCTGGTGGAGAGAGAGGTCCATTGCACCATAGCATACAAATCACAGTGATGGGTTAGTGATCTAGTATTGGTGATAAATCTTAAAGCACCATGATACACTGTGTCCAGAGTTTTCAAGGTACTTGCTGAGGCCTGCATATAGACAATATCACCATAATCCAGCACTGATTAAAAAAAACTGCTTTGAACAAGATATTTTCTGACTAACATTGAAAAGCAAGATTTGTTCCTGAAATAGAACCCTAATTTCAACTTCAGTTTCTTGGTCAAGTTATCAAAGTGCTGTTTAAAATTCAACTTTTCATCTAAACAAATCCCAAGATACTTATAGGAGGTGACCCTATCAATTTGCTGGCCTGTTATAACTAAAATCTGCAAGTGACTCCATCTGTTTACTTTCAGGGAAGAGAAAACCATAAACTTTGTTTTCCTTTCATTAAGCACAAGTTTCAGTTGGAAAAGCTGCCTTTGAATAACATCAAAGGCCATCTGCAAGTCCTGAAAAGCCTTCTCAATATTAGATGCGCTAGAATAAATAATTGTGTCATCAGCATACAGATGGAGATTTGCAGAGTCAACAGTCTTCCCTATATCATTTGTATACAGTGTAAAAAGGACCGGACCTAAAATTGAGCCCTGGGAGCTCCTTTCGTAGCTACACACTGTGTTTTGTCAGAAAGGTCATTTTGGAACCATTCCAATGCATCAACCAGCACATTTGAGTTCAACCATAATATTTGTTATAATATTTGTTCTATCTTTTCTGAGGGATGAAGGTTCCCTAAGGGTCCCTTTATTAAATCATTTCAGACCCACATTCCAAGCTTGAATATCAATGACTGAAAAACACACTTCAAAAAGTGCACTACTTGAAACATTGAACTGGCATGTGGTGATGCAGTACAGCTTTCCTTAGGTATTAATGAATGTACATATCATTTTACACGTCAATTAGAATTAAATTGATGAAGATATTCCTAACCCTAGGGTTAGGGAAAGAAATACAAAATGGCACCATTTTTGTAGTTCACAACTCTTCTGGTTTAGGGAACAAAATGTATGTCATTACTTTTTTTTACATAGGTTACATTATTTCAGAAAAACTGATAATGCATAAGAAAACGTCTGCATGATTCTAATTGATGAAAGATGCAGCTACAATAATTTATGAATGGCATCAAAAAGTCATAATACAAATTCGACAGGATTACATGATACCTACAGGAAGTATCAATGTCACCTCGCATGACGTAACCGTTCTGGATGCACCACTGTGTATACAATATACTGTATGGCCACAGATAACACAGACACAAAGTCAAACTTGGCTAGCTATATCATCAAAAACAAATAACATTTGTCACATGCGCCGAATACAACAGGCATGAAATGCTTCCTTACATGCCCTTGTAGGTAGGGGTAATGTGACTATGCATGATAAACAGTGAGTAGCAGCAGTGTAAAAACAAAGAGGGGGGGGGGGTGTGTAAATAGTCCGGGTGGCCATTTGATTAATTGTTCAGCAGTCTTATAGCTTGGGGGTAGAACCTGTTAAGGAGCCTTTTGAACCTAGACTTGGCACTCTGGTACCGCTTGCCTTGCGGTAGAAGAGAGAACAGTGTATGACTAGGGTGACTGGAGTCGTTGACAATTTTTTGGGCCTTCCTCTGACACCACCTGGTATATAGGTCCTGGATGGCAGGAACCTTGGCCCCAGTGATGTATTGGGCCGTACGCACTACCCTCTGTAGCGCCTTACGGTCAGATACCGAGCAGTTGCCATACCAGGCCAGGCGGTGATGCAACCGGTTAGGATGCTCTCGATGGTGCAGCTGTAGAACTTTTTGAGGATCTGGGGACCCATACCAAATAATTTCAGTCTCCTGTGGGGAAAAGGTGTAGTCGTGCTCTCTTCACAACTGTCTTGGTGTGTTTGGACCATGATAGTTTGTTGGTGATGTGGACACCAAGGAACTTGAAACTCACCACCCTCTCTACTTCAGCCCTGTTGATGTAAATGGGGGCCTGTTCGGCCCTCCTTTTCCTGTAGTTCACGATCATCTCCTTTGTCTTGCTCATATTGAGGGAGAGGTTGTTGGCCTGGCACCACACTGACAGGTCTTTGACCTCCCTATAGGCTGTCTCATTGTTGTCAGTGATCAGGCCTACAACTGTTGTGTCATCAGCAAACTTAATGATGGTGTTGGAGTCGTGCTTGGCCATGCAGTAGTGGGTGAACAGGGAGTACAGGAGGGAACTAAGCACACACCCCTGAGGGGAACCAGTGTTGAGGATCAGCGTGGCAGATGTGTTGTTGCCTACCCTTACCACCTGGGGGTGGCCTGTCAGGAAGTCCAGGATCCAGTTGCAGAGGGAGGTGTTTAGTCCCAGGGTCCTTAGCCTAGTGATGAGCTTTGTGTGCACTATGGTGTTGAACGCTGATCTGTAGTCAATTAACAGCATTCTCGCAAAGGTGTTCCTTTTGTCCAGGTGGGAAAGGGCAGTATGGAGTGTGATTGAATTTGCGTCATCTGTGGATCTGTTGGGGCGGTATGCGAATTGGAGTGGGTCTAGGGTTTCCGGGAAGATTTTGTTGATGTGAGCCATGACCAGCCTTTCAGAGCACTTCATGGCTACCAACGTGAGTGCTACAGGGCGGTAGTCATTTAGGCAGGTTACCTTCACATTCTTGGGCACAGAGACTATGGTGGTCTGCTTGAAACGTGGTATTACAGGCTCGGTCAGGGAGAGGATGAAAATGTCGGTGAAGACACTTGTCAGTTGGTCCGCGCATGCTCTGAGTACACGCCCTGGTAATCCATCTGGCCCCGCAGCCTTGTGAATGAATGTTGACCTGTTTAAAGTTCTTGCTCACATCGGCTACGGAGAGCGTGATCACACAGTCGTCCGGAACAGCTGGTGCTCTCATGCATGCTTCAGTGTTGCTTGCCTCGAATGCGAGCATGAAAGGCATTTAGCTCGTCTGGTCGGCTCGCGTCACTATGGGGACGACGTCCTCAATGCAATTATTGATGAAGCCGGTGACTGAAGTGGTATACTCCTCAATGCCATTGGATGAATCACGGAACATATTCCAGTCTGTGCTAGCAAAACAGTCCTGTAGCATAGCATCCGCGTCATCAGACCACTTCAGTATTAAGCGAGTCACTGGTTCTTCCGGCTTTAGTTTTTGCTTGTAAGCCGGAATCAGGATGATAAGAGTATGGTCAGATTTGCCAAATGGAGGGCGAGGGAGAGCTTTGTATGCATCTCTGTTTGTGGAGTAAAGGTGGTCTAGAGGTTTTTTTTCTCCTCTGGTTGCACATGTGACATGCTGGTAGAAATTAGAGAGATATCTTTTCGAAGAGCCTGTTTAACATTCTCCCTCTTCTACCATTTGCCCTCTCTCTTTATATAGCAGAGAGTTGGTTGTTGTTTTGATCATAACCTACAAAATGTACAATTTATTTCCTATAACTGAAAATGTAAGAATACAAGCAATTGCAAGCTTTGCTAGCAAACAGTTGCCAAAAGTATGGGACCTGTTCAGCAAGGCCCAACGTTGGAAAAAAAGGTAATGTAGTTAAATGTTTTCTGTACACAGAATCGTGTCAGAGCTGTACAAAAATCAAACACTTCAGAATTGAACAGTAACATGCCGATGAGGTATGATTATTGCCAGCTAATAAAGTTTGTTTGTAGCAATATTGTAGCAGTTTAGAGACCTGAGAATTGTTCATCTTACTGAACCAAATATGAATCTTGTCTTGTTGCTTTTTGTTCTATGTTGCTCTGTCTGTATGCTACGTCTTGCTTGTCCTATGTTGCTCTGCGTGTGCTCACTGCTCAATGATTGTCTGTATTGTAATTGTTTTTAATAACCTGCCCAGGGACTGCGGTTGAAAATTAGCCGGCTGGCTAAAACCGGCACTTTTACTGAAACGTTGATCAATGTGCACTGTCCCTGTAAAAATAAAATAAACTCAAAACTCAATGAAAATAAATTCTACTAACCCTGACTGCAAACTAACTTTGATAGTGCACACGTAATAATATTGAAAAAAACAATATTCATTGTGTAGATCATAACAATTGTAGTGTCATGGATCGAGGCACACCTTGTTGTCCTCCCCGGTCCCATTGCATATTGACAGGCTACTTGTCTATGTTTATGAAATGATGAGCATTTATTAAATATTTGTCAAAAACCTTTGTAGATAAGAACCTGTGTGGCCCAGTTGGTAGAGCATGGCACTTGCAACATCAGGGTTGTGGTCCCATGGTGGACCAGTACGAAAAAAATGTATGCACTCACTACTGTAAGTAAATGTAAGAATTACAGAGTGGCTGGGGTTCGGAATTCTCTGGAACAGGTTTTTTCTGGACTAAAGATGCTGAGATTTCTGCGCATGTGCTGGATCCGCTATCACTTCCCTTTGAGTCCTTTTAGCTGCTGCTCAGTGCTTACTCCCTCCATGACTGTGCTGCCTCTTGTACATGAACGATTGTTTGAACAAACTTGAATTATTTGTCTGTTGTAACAACAATCTATTGCAAACATTAGCAAAGCAATATATACAGTACCAGTCAAATGTTCGTACACACCTACTCATTCCAGGGTTTTCTTTATTTTTACTATTTTCTACTTTGTAGAATAATACTGTAGCAACCACAAAAGTGTTAAACAAATCAAAATATATTTTTGTTTGAGGTTCTTCAATGTAGCCACCCTTGATGACAGCTTTGCACAGTCTTGGCATTCTCTCAACCATCTTCATGAGGTAGACACCTGGGATGCATTTCAATGAACAGGTGTACCTTGTTAAAAGTGAATTTGTGGAATTTCTTTCCTTAAACTGCTCCGTTTATACCAAGTTCACTCTCCTGCGCCTGACTTCCCTGCCACCAGCACGCACCCATTACAGCAGAAATGTTATGCTCTTAGTTTAACCTTTATTTGACTATGTAAGTCAGTTAATAAATGCTAAAAACCTCAGAAAACCAATATATACAAAAATAATATAAAAAGGGTACAAAACCTGTCGCACCCAGACCATGACTTGCACAAAACATACAACAAACAATCACCGACAAAGACATGAGGGTAAACAGAGGGTTAAATACACAACATGTAATTGATGGGATTGAAACCAGGTGTGATGGAAGACAAGACAAAACCAATGGAAAATGGATCAGCGATGGCAAGAAGGTCGTTGACGTCGACCGCCGAACACCGCCCGAGCAAGGAGAGGGACCAACTTAGGCGGAAGTCGTGACATCTGCATTTTCTAATTATAGTCTAAACAATACCCAAATGGAGATTAAGTGAAAATAAAATCTCATTGATTTATCAAAATCAGTCCCCATGCTTGTCTCAGAGCAGCACTAAACGGTGCTAAAATAGTTGTAGGCTTTTTCTTCAAATCCTATTGCTTCTAACTTCAATATACTCTTTAAATAAATAAGACCTACACCACTTTTAACAGCACATTACTCAACACTAGTGAGACTCATTTTGCCTATGGTAGGCCTACAGTATAACTAAAAATGTTTTTCAATGACTTGACTCTGCCAATAATTACATTTAGAGGATTGGAGGATTCTAAATTAATATCGAAGCGGGATGTTCCGTTAGGATCTGTGAGAAAATCTAAGGGGATTTTATATATTTCTAAATTAATTAATAATAATAATAATCGCTTTGTTTAAAAAGTAACGATATTTGGAGATTTCGTTTTCATTTAACCTGGAGTGAGCGAGGAAAAAGGCAATTCTTGAACATGGGGTGAGACATTCTCACTAATTTGTAAATAAAGCCAGCTTGTTATTTAGAATTATTTATTTGTGGATAAACCTAACTTAATTATTTTGCAGACATCATTTGCTTATATTCAGTCAACACAAACTCAGCAAAAAAAAGAAACGTATTTTTTTCAGGACCCTGTTTTTCAAAGATAATTCATACATTTGTAAAGGGTTTAAACACTGTTTCCCATGCTTGTTCAATGAACCATAAACAATTAACTTCTCTAGGGTAGGGCAGCATTCGGAATTTTGGATGAAAAGCATGCCCAAATTAAACTGCCAGCTTCTCGGGCCCAGAAGATATGATATGCATATAACTGGTAGATTTGGATAGAAAACACTCTAAAGTTTCCAAAACTGTTAAAAGAGTGTCTGTGAGTATACCAGAACTGATTTGGCAGGCGAAAACCTGAGAAAAATCCATTCCCGGAAGTAGTTTATTTTGGGGTTTTGTAGTTTTCTATTCAATGCCATTACAGTATCCATTGACTTAGGACTCAAATTGCAGTTCCTATGCCTTCCACTAGATGTCAACAGTCTTTAGACATTGTTTCAGGCTTGTATTCTGAAAAATTAGGAAGTAAGAGCAGTCTGAATGAGTGGACCCTAAAGTGTCACAGATTTTTTTAATGCGCACGACCGAGAGAGTGCCTTTCTTGTTTACCTTTCATATTGACGACGTTATTGTCCAGTTGAAATATTATCGATTATTTAGGCTAAAAACAACCTGAGGATTGAATATAAACATCGTTTGACATGTTTCTATGAACTTTAAGGATGCAATTTGGATTTTTTTGTCTGCCTGTTTTGACTGCGTTTGAGCCTGTGGATTACTGAAGAAAACGTGCAAACAAAACGGAGGTTTTTGGATATAAAGAGACTTTATCGAACAAAAGGAACATTTATTGAGTAAATGAATGTCTGCTGAGTGCAACCATATGAAGATCATCAAAGGTAAGGGATTAATTGTATCTCTATTTCTGACTTGTGTAACTCTTCTACTTGGCTGGTTACTGTTTGTAATGATTTGTCTGCTGGGCTATGTTCTCAAATAATCGTACGGTATGCTTTCGCCGTAAAGCATTTTTTAAATCTGACACCGTGGTTCGATTCACAAGAAGTTCATCTTTAAACCTATGTAAAATATGTTTTGTTTTCTGAATTTTTATGAGTATTTCTGTATTTGAATTTGGCGCCCAGCAGTTTCACTGGCTGTTGAAGAGGTGGGACGCTAACATCTCACGTACCCAAGAGAGGTTAATGAACACGCGCCTGTGGAACGGTCGTTAAGACACTAACAGCTTACAGATGGTAGGCAATTGAGGTCACAGTTATGAAAATGTAGGACACCAAAGAGGCCTTTCTACTGACTCTGAAAAACACCAAAAGAAAGATACCCAGGGTCCCTGCTCATCTGCGTGAACGTGCCTTAGGCATGCTGCAAGGAGGCATGAGGACTGCAGATGTGGCCAGGGCAATAAATTGCTATGTCCATACTGTGAGAAGCCTAAGACAGCATTACAGGGAGACAGGACGGACAGCTGATCATCCTCACAGTGGCAGACCACGTGTAACAACACCTGCACAGGATTGGTACATCCGAACATCACACCTGCGGGACAGGTACAGGATGGCAACAACAACTGCCCGAGTTACACAAGGAACGCACAATCCCTCCATCAGTGCTCAGACTGTCCGCAATAGCCTGAGAGAGACTGGACTGAGGGCTCGTAGGCCTGTTGTAAGGCAGGTCTTCACCAGACATCACCGGCAACAACGTCGTCTATGGGCACAAACCCACCGTCGCTGGACCAGACAGGACTGGCAAAAAGTGCTCTTCACTGACGAGTCGCGGTTTTGTCTCACCAGGGGTGATGGTCAGATTCACGTTTATCATCGAAGGAATGAGTGTTACACCGAGGCCTGTACTCTGGAGTGGGATCGATTTGGAGGTGGAGGGTCCGTGGTCTGGGGCGGTGTGTCACAGCATCATCGGACTAAGCTTGTTGTCATTGCAGGAAATCTCAATGCTGTGTGTTACAGGGAAGACATCCTCCTCCCTCATGTGATACGCTTCCTGCAGGCTCATCCTGACATGACCCTCCAGCATGACAATGCCATCAGCCATACTACTCGTTCTGTGCGTGATTTCCTGCAAGATAGGAATGTCAGTGTTCTGCCATGGCCAGCAAAGAGCCCGGATCTCAATCCCATTGAGCACGTCTGGGACCTGTTGGATCGGAGGGTGAGGGTTGGGCCATTCCCCCCAGAAATGTCCGGGAACTTGCAGGTGCCTTGGTGGTGGAAGAGTGGGGTAACATCTCACAGCAAGAACTGGCAAATCTTGTGCAGTCCATGAGGAGATGCACTGCAGTACTTAATGCAGCTGGTGGCCACACCAGGTACTGATTGTTACTTTTGATTTTGACCCCTCCTTTTGTTCAGGGACACATTATTCAATTTGTGTTAGTCACATGTATGTGGAACTTGTTCAGTTTGTCTCAGTTGTTGAATCTTGTTATGTTCATACAAATATTTACACATGTTAAGTTTGCTGAAAATAAACGCAGTTGACAGTGAGAGGACGTTTCTTTTTTTGCTGAGTTTAGTTCTCACTGATCAACCTGTGACTAACTAACTTGGCAAATGGGTCCCTACTGAGGGCGTCAGCCACAATGTTCTTTGTACCTGCTATGTGCTTCAGATCGAATGATTAGGGCACCAAATTGGCTACCCAGTGTTGCTCGTAGGCGTCGAGTTTTAGTTTTGTCATTATGTACGTGAGGGGATTATTATCAGTCCAAACTGTAAATGAATGTCCCTTGAGCCAGTGGCTAAACTTTTCACACACACTCCATTTCAAGGCCAAAAACTTGAGTCTGTGGGCAGGATATCTATTTTGTGAGCCACTCTGTGTTTTACTGGCAAAAGCTCTATCTTCACCAGCAGGTATTTGAGACAGTACAGTGCCCAACCCGTCCAGGGAGGCATCAATTAACAGGATCAATGGCCTTGTGAAATCCGGATGACCAAGAACAGCACAGTTTAACAACTTCTCCTTAAGGCTGTTAAGTGAAGAATCACACTCATTAGTCCAGTCAGTAGGTTTCAACTTTCTGAAGCTGCCAGCTTGCTTCTCAGGCTTTACCTTCCCCCTTCTCTTCTGACCTGCAGTGAGAGCGAAGAGCGGCTTGGCAATTGCAGGACAGTTTGGAATGAAATGTTGATAGTAGAATATCATTCCTAAGAAGGATTTGATCCTTCGTACTGAAGGTGTGCACCCATTTTCCTCCATTAGATCAGACGTTGTCATCTTGGATATCACATCCACCTTTGTCGGGTCCACAGCCACCCCGTCACCATTAATGACATGACCCAAAAATCTCACAGACTTCCGCAGGAAATTGCATTTTTTGGGCTCAGTTTCAGGTTGTGCTGCCTCAGTCTCTGGAACACCAGCTCTAATCTATCCAAGGCTTCTCTTTCGCTTGGCGCAAACACCAGGAGGGTGTCTAAGTAACACAGCAGGCTACTGAAGTTTAGGTCATCCTCATAAATTAAGCTGAACTGCGGCATTCGATTGTATTCATGCAGACCCAGTGGGGTAGTGAAGGCTGTATACTTTTTGTCCTCTTCACACATAGGTATGTTGTAAAAGCCTGACGTCAAGTCCATCATACACGTAGGTGTTGCCCCCTAAGGCTGCAAGACAGTTAGATTGGTGTGGAAGTGGGTGTGTATCTTTGAGTGTCCTTGCATTTAGCCATCTGAAATCTGTAAATATACGAAGCCCACCATCTTTCTTCCACAACATTACTAGAGAGGAAGCATATTCGCTGACGGATTTCTTGATTATTTCCTGTTCCTCCATTTCCGTCAATACTTGTCGTAGTTTCTGGTAATGAGCAGGCGGAACCTTACGATATGGTAGGTGAAACGGTCTGTCATCTGTGAGCCGAATGCGATGATCAAAGCCCTTGGCTTCGCCACAATCCAAAGCGCTCTTGGGGAACACATCATTGTAGTTAGTAAGTAACTGAACTAATTCCTCTCTTGATGCTTGACTGATTTTACAGGATTCGATGTCAACCTCTCCCAACCATACATCTAGCAGTCTCTGCTTCAAATCCACAGAGTCGGTTGTGATGGGCTGCTTTCCTAGAGTTCCCCCTTCCATCTTGCAGGAGCCTTGGAAAACAGTGAAGTCCTCCACAGCCAGACAAGGAGACACATCAGCCAGCTTGCAGTTTCTCTTTAGAGTGATAGGTTAGTGACTTTCATGGGCACCCACCTGTCACCCCACATGTGTGTGATGACTCGGCTCACCATGATGTTTCGTGGCATGGTCTTGGATGAAGTGGGTTTGACCACAATAGTGCTCCCTGGAGACATTGGCACACTGTTGGAAAGCCTCCCCATACTAGATGCTCTTGTTTCGCAAGGAGTGTGACAGCCTGGTGGAGTTTGACTGTCCCTATTTTTCTGGGCGTTTCTTCACTCTGCCAACATGTCAGGCTAGTCATCATGTTCAAGAAGTATTCACCTGCAGGTTATGGCTGCGAAGTACATTCTGATAGGAGTCTCCAGTACTCGTCACTACCCTTCATTTGATGCATAAAGTGCTTTATCAAGTTTGTACTGAGAATGAGATCATCATGCTGACCTGGGACTATGAGCACAGGAACTAAACAACTAATCCCATACACGTTAAGGTCAACTTCATACATGCATTTTGGTTGTGCCGTTTTCCCCCCTACATCAACAAGAATGACTGGCTCTGATAGTGGCTTCTTCTCTAGACTAATATTTTCCGCAAGCATTCTTTGTTCTGCTGCTTCGCTTAAAGTACAGGCCATGGAGCCGGTGTCAAGCATCCCTTTCAATTGGAACTGGTTATTTACAATGACTGGGGCATAAAACAAATGGCATTACTCTTTGTATATTCTTCGCTAGGACCCGAACCCCTTCTGGTGCTGCACTACATGCGTTCACATATCGTCATTCTAAATCTTCATCACACTCGAGGGTTTGTTTCTCTTGAGCCAAAAAACTGACCATCCTACTGATCCTTGACTTCGGCGATGTCATTTACAAAATAGCCTCCATCACTCTACTCAACAAATTGGATGCAGTCTACCACAGTGCCATCCATTTTGTCACCAAAGCCCCATATACTTCCCACCACTGCGACCTGTACGCTCTCGTTGGCTGGCCCTCGCTTCATACTCGTCGCCAAACCCACTGGCTCCAGGTCATCTACAAGTCTCTGCTAGTTAAAGCCCCACCTTATCTCAGCTCACTGGTCACCATAGCAGCACCCACCCGTAGCACGCGCTCCAGCAGGTATATCTCACTGGTCACCCCCAAAGCCAATTCTTCCTTTGGCCGCCTCTCCTTCCAGTTCTCTGCTGCCAATGACTGGAACGAACTACAACAATCACTGAAGCTGGAAACTCATATCTCCCTCTAACTTTAAGCATCAGCTGTCAGAGCAGCTTACAGATCATTGCACCTGTACATAGCCCATCTGTAAATAGCCCACCAAACTACCACATCCCCATATTGTTATACATTTGTTTGCTCCTTTGCACCCTAGTATCTCTACTTGCACATTCATCTTCTGCACATTCTACCATTCCAGTGTTCTAATTGCTATATTGTAATTACTTCGCCTCCATGGCCTATTTATTGCCTTACCTCTCTTATCCTACCTCATTTGCACATGCTGTATATAGATTTTTCTACTGTATTTGACTGTATGTTTGTTTATTCCATGTGTAACTCTGTGTTGTTGTATGTGTCAAACTGCTTTGTTTATCTTGGCCAGGTCGCAGTTGCAAATGAGAACTTGTTCTCAACTAACCTACCTGGTTAAAATAAAGGTGAAATAAATAAATAAAATATCCAACCTCCAAATGCGGGCCTGCTAGCTGCATGGGTTGTTTGTGTGGGCTCAATATATCTAGACCCAGACTTCTGAGAATTTTTCTACCAGTGACCTGACTCAAAGCATGACAAACACAGACCCTCCCTTCTACAGTGTGCAAGCATAGAGTGGTTTGTACCGTTACACACCTTGCAGTATTTCCTGTAAGAGTACTCTTGGTGAGGTGGGTGCTGCAGTCTTACTGTTGTCTGAGTGTTCTGCGTTAGCACACGATCAAGTAAGCTTATCAAGGTTTGCATGCAGTTTCCCTCAGTTTGATTAGAGGGTGTGACAAGTACCTCACTCTGGCTAGGAGACACTGGACAAGATGGCACTTCATCTTCAAGTACAGGCGTCTGGACATGTGTGATCACCTGTCTCACAGCAGCAGGGCGCATTGACCTGGTCAGCATTTTAGCTATCATTTCAGACTGATACTCGTCTAGACGTTCTTGTATCTCAGCTGCCGTCTACTTATCAGCTGTTTTGAACTTTAAAACCGCAGAAAGAAGGATCTGGGCAGTGTTTCACAAACATCATCGTTACCTCTCGGCTGGAGTCCTCGATGCTCCGACCCTGCCTCCTCAAACACTCATTGGCCACATCTACTGCCTTGTTCAGACGGAACCAGTACTCCATGGCATTTTCTCCTAATACTGGCAGTGTTCGGCAAGAGGCATGGATGAGTATGTCAACTCACTGAAATGCTGTTTCAGTATATCTATTATCACTTTAGGGTTCTCGTGAGGTTTCAGAGATGTATTGCTGTGGAGTGTTATCTTTATGTAGCGTGGTTCGTTCTGCGTTGTGTGTTTTCAATTAGGACGCTGCCACAACTGACGGTCTGCTCGTTGAACTCTTTTTATTTGCCCTGCACACGAAGAGACAACACACACGTTACCCTTGGTGCAGTCACAGCTCTCCGGCACCTTGCTAGCCGAGGGTCAGGCAAAAGAGCGCCAAAAGGAATTAACAGGTGCTGCGTGCACACACTCGCTGCACAACAGCATATACAAGTAAAACTATACAGAACATAATTCTGACAAAATAAAAGACATACCTGCACACGAAGAGACAACACACACGTTACCCTTGGTGCAGTCACAGCTCTCCGGCACCTGCGCGAGCACATGGACACTCACTCAACCACTGTCACAAGTACTCAGAAGTTACAACAGATACCCCAGTCAGTGAGCTCTGTGAAACTTGTTAACATAAATTCCTACACTGTCCACACTATAACAAACGTATGGTTGCAAAACAGTACATTATATAACCTTATGACGGTTTTATATTAAACAGTTTCGGAGCCAAGGACAACATACCTTGCTAGCCGAGGGTCAGGCAAAAGAGAACGATAAAGTGGTATGGGAATACAGATAACCCGCGATGGGCCAAACCAAAATATACAAAACTTTTACAATCACTTGTATGTACAATATTGGTATGAAAAAGTGTTTGTACACCAAATAAAAACATTAGCTATGCAGCTGTAATTAAATAAAAAAATACACTGAATTATTATTATTATTATCAGATTATTAACATCCCCTCTTGACCTGGCCTATTTGAATTGGTCCTTGTGTGCAATTTGGTGCGTAATCTAGGGGAACAACATCACACTGCTACATTTACGATGTCTCTAGCTCTCCCCAGAAGCTTGGACATGATCTCCTGTGACTGTTCTATGACCGGCACACCCCTCTTTCTCAGGTAAACATTCATGAGCTCCTCCCATTCATGTACTGAGTACTTGTCAGACCCATCCCCTCTGAAACATGGGGGCTCTCTCACGTCAGACTGCATTACCAACTTCATACCAGATAAATGAAGGGAAGGTGTGTCAGTGAATGTCTGGCCTGTACTGGTGCTCTGAGCATGTGCGCCTCTATCCTCCTTCCTCTCACCTTCCTTCCTAATCTGAGCTGATATAGGCTGTCCTATCTGATGAGCGAGTTGTGTGATAAGATTTCCAAAGTCAGGATTGGCCACCTCTGAACTATCTAGGCATAATTATAGGAGCTGAGGGTGTGTCGTTAGGTACCTGAGTAGAGTACAAATTTGGTGAATCTACAACATCTATAGTTCTAGCTGGGGTCTGAGGCAACTCCCTGAAAAACCTCCCTCTCCCAAGACCCAGTAAAAGCTCATCACCGAAAACACAGTCTCCTTTTCCAACAATATAAGTCATATTCACTAACAATATACACAAATAAAATGAAATATATGTATCAACAATTTCAAATTAATCAGTTAATCTAAGAGATATACCCAACAAACATTCGTTTTTTTCCCTTGTGTGTGTAAGATATTTCACTTCCAACCTATTTATAGCATAGCAACTCCCGGTGACCAAGCTGGTGTTGATCAACGCCGATTCACAATGATCCATGTTGATCCGGGTCACGGCACCAATGTAACCGACTCTGTACCGGTACCTTTCTGCGTTGTGTTCTGGTGTAGGTGGAAGATAAGGCTCTGGACACAATTCTGCAGGTTGTCTGTCTTTTAATGACTGCATGGAATGGGTACAAATACAAGGCAAAATGTAATGCTGCCGTTTGGACTCCCTTACAAGTATATTTGCCTCTCATCACGCTGTGAGCAAACTGTGAGCAAACATCAATGCGAGCTGTGGCAAGAAGGTTTGCTGTGTCTGTCAGCGTAGTGTCCAGAGCATGGAGGCGCTACAAGGAGACAGGCCAGTACATCAGGAGACGTGGAGGAGGCCGTAGGAGGGCAACAACCCAGCAGCAGGACCGCTACCTCCGCCTTTGTGCAATGAGGAGCACTGCCAGAGCCCTGCAAAATGACCTCCAGCAGGCCACAAATGTGCATGTGTCACCATTGATGTGCCATCCTGGATGAGCTGCACTACCTGAGCCACTTGTGTGGGTTGTAGACTCCGTCTCATGCTACCACTAGAGTGAAAGCACCCCCAGCATTCAAAAGTGACCAAAACATCAGCCAGGAAGCATAGGAACTGAGAAGTAGTCTGTGGTCACCACCTGCAGAATCAGTCCTTTATTGGGGGTGTCTTGCTAATTGCCTATAATTTCCACCTTTTGTCTATTCCATTTGCACAACAGCATGTGAAATTTATTGTCAATCAGTGTTGCTTCCTAAGTGGACAGTTTGATTTCACAGAAGTGTGATTGACTTGGAGTTACATTGTGTTGTTTAAGTGTTCCCTTTATTTTTTTGAGCAGTGTATTTTGTTTATTTAAAATCCGGCAGTCGTGGACTTGGTTGTTAAAGTGTTCCAACAGGAGAAACATTGTAGACTCCTATACAAGACTCTTGTATTTATGTCAATTGTTGGGCTCATTGCAATTACTCAAATGCAACACAGAAGATAGACTCTGTGTGTGTAATAATAATTATAATGAAACAACGAGGGGCCATGCATCAGAGCTTTCTCACCTTGCCAGGGTTGCCAGGAAGCTTTTGTGCATCCCAGCAACCAGCGTGCCATCAGAGAGAGTGTTCAGTGCCAGCGGGCACATTGTCTCCCCTTGCAGATCACTACTTAAACCGGACAAAGTAAATATGATGACATTTTTACATTTCAATCTCAGGTGAACAAAGATGCATACATACAGGATGTTAGGCCAGCAGCACCTTATTTCTTTATGAAGGAGAGAACGGACATACAACCAGTGCTGTTCATTTGGTTTGTTTACATATTTTGTGTTGTTATTTTAACGTCAACACCTACACATTGGATGTGTTTACATATGGTTGTATTGTTCTTACATGCACATTGGATGTGTTTACATATGGTTGTATTGTTCTTACATGCACATTGGATTTGTTTACATATGGTTGTATTGTTCTTACATGCACATTGGCTGTGTTTACATATGGTTGTATTGTTCTTACATACACATTGGATTTGTTTACATATGGTTGTATTGTTCTTACATGCACATTGCTTTACTTGTGTTGCTTTTATATGCACATTTGATTTGCTTACTTAAGGTTGTGTTCATTAAAACCTGCACTAGGGAAACTTTTACCTCTCATGGCCACATGGTGCCATCTTTAATGTTAATGTTTATTAGTTTAGTGTTTATGCACAATGCAAAAAGTGCATAGTGCTGCTAATTTTATTTGTTGTTTGTTGGTTTTAAATATAAAACTTGGTGAAATTATTTCAGAATGTGTATCAGTACTTTTTTAACATTTCCAGCATATTTTAACAATACCGCGATAATACTGATAACCGTGATAATTTTGGTCACTATAATCGTGATATGAAATTTTCATACCGTTTCATCTCTACTTGTGACATGACATAAAACAAATTTGAGTGGCAGCAATACGCCACCGCACCATATAACTCTACTAAGAAAATTAAAAAGAGCTCTACTAACTTCTAACAGACCTTCCCCCATCCCCCAAATAAAAAATTATAATTTTTGCTGTCACATTAATTGTTCTTCCTTTTATAGCATTTCAAAATATACAGTGCCTTCCAAAAGTATTCATACCCCTTGACTTATTTCACATTTTGTTGTGTTACAACCTGAATTCTAAATTGATTGAATAGTTTTTTTTCTACACACAATACCCCATAATGACAAAGTGAAAACATGTTTCAAATTTTTTTTTTGCAAATGTTATGAAAATGAAGTACAGAAATATCTCATTTGCATACGTACATATTTGTAGAAGCACCTTTGGCAGCGATTACAGCTGTGAGTCTTTCTGGGTAAGTCTCTTAGAGCTTTCCACACCTGGATTGTGCAACATTTCTTCTTTCTTTTTTTTTTTAAATTCTTCAAGCTCTGTCAAATTGGTTGTTGATCATTGCTAGATAACCATGTCAAGGTCTTGCCATAGATTTTCAAGCAGATTTAAGTATAAACTGTAACTCTGCCACTCGTGAACATTCAGTGTCTTCTTGGCAAGCAACTCCGGTGTAGATTTGGCCGTGCATTTTAGGTTATTGTCCTAGTGAGAATACTTTCTGAAGGCATTGTATATTTTTTTTATGGAATGTTTCTGGCACTGTGTTCATAATAGGCTATACTGTTGTTCAGGCATCATTCAAACCAACAAATAATCTTTGCTTCATATACTTAGCTAGCTGTGGAAGGTCGGCAGCTGAAATGACTATACATATAATGAAATGTGTGAATACTTTCTGAAGGCACTGTATATTTTTAAATGGAATGTTTCTGGCACCGTGTTCATAATATGCCATGCTGTTGTTCAGTCATCATTCAAACCAGCAAATAATGTTTGCGTCATATACTTAGCTAGCTGTGGAAGGTCGGCCGCCGAAATGACTATACATATAATGGGAATTCTATGACTTACTAAAACCACGGTGAATCACCTGTTACTGAATCACAATAATAGGTCAAAGTAGGCTTGCTTTGATTTATTTACATTCCTCCACCCTTCAACTTGTATTTGTCATTCAGCTTAGGTTTGAATGTTTGGTTACACTCAAACATTACTCGAACCAGTGGATGTCTTCAGTGCACATCAGCTTAGAGAGGAGCCATCCAAAACACCATCTTCTGTGTCCATGGCTTTCAGAAAACATCTCCACTGAGAATTATAATTAGACAGTCATACTTTCTACAACAATTTACCAGAATATAATTCCTTAAGAAGTAGAGATAAACTTGTTGAAAGCAAATACATGGTTCAAACCTGATGAGACCTCAGAAGATGACTCCCTCTGCATTTTCTTCAACCGAATTATCCTTTCTGACGGTGTGATATGAATTCCTCTGTGAGAGTGCTGTATTGACATACAAACGCATGGTTAAATCCTTCAGCTGTGAAAGAATGTGTACAAAACTGCATAAAATAAAGTGTATGACATTTTAAGTCAAATAAACATGAAGTCACTTCAGTGAAATTTATGTTTGATAGTTTGGGGAATTTCCAATCTGTTACTGCATAAGCACCTACTGTACCTTTTTTATTTTCACACTCAGGACTGTGTGCCTTCTTCTGCCAGTGTATGTTTGACCTGGCATCTGTAGTAGGCCCTTGGTAGCAAACACAGTGGAAAGGCAAGCCCTAGGTGACAAGCCCTTGGTTGCAGAAATGGTGGAAAGGCCCTTTGGTACAGTGATGTTTGACTGACAAGTGGGCCAATCTTCGTAATTTACTTTGCTGCTCACTACACATGGTTGTGTTTGACTCTCAGGTTGACGGTGGGAACCTGAGTCTACTTCAGGGGAGCTGCCATTGGTCTGATTTGAGATCAACAGCAGGGTCTCTTGCACAAGATGAGCAACAATGAAGTAGCTGAGAGCCTCATCTTGGGCATCCAGGGCAGAGCTTAAATTGTAGCCCATGAGGTTAATCTGAAATTGCAGGCACTCCAGAACACGACCGCAGATTAACTCAATGGCCTGTGGATGGCGGCAGACGTCACAGATAGTCTCATCAGCACATACTGTTACCCCTGGAGACTCAGACAGCTTATTTATAGCACTATGAAAAAGATCCTGAGCATAAAGGTGGGGCTTCTCTTCCATGGGCACGTTAGGACAAATCTCCTGCAGCAGTCTGGAGATGATCTCCCACACAGCCTTGCAGTTCACTATGCACTCACTGGCAGATTGAGGAGCAGCAAGCTCAGGTGTGAGTTGTCTGTTACTGTGGCTTGTAACAGGGCAGTCATCTTTGTGGCTGGTTTGGTCTGGGAGATATGTGGAGTCTGACTCCTGTTCTGAGAAGAGCTTGTACACTTGCTTTGCCACTATATCAGCCAATGCTGTGACTACAAGCTTCCTTCTGAGCTTGAGAGCGTCTTGCAAAGCCTCAGCTGAGCCAGTTTCCTTTACCATCTTCTTATACACTATTCTGGCAGCTTTCTCCAGATCTGTAAGGGAGGGTTTGCACCATTTTTGCTGGTGCTCACCTACTGGAATCGTCAGCATAGCTGTGTTAGTGAAGAGCTCCACCATGACTGCATCCATGAGATCTCCGGTCATGTCAGTGGAGCATCGGCTCTGTGGCCCATTCCAGGTGCTGTCTGGTGACCGACAGTATGATATGAAGTCTAGGATTCTGAGGACAAGATCTTCAGAGATGTCGGAGGCTGCACAGGACACCGAGGAAGCATTTGTGTCCGTTCTGGGGCCGGGTGAGATTGGACTATCAGTGTGATCGACACTAGTGTGATAGACAGCCCCAATCCTGCTGGTTACTTTGGACACCTCCAGAGAGATTGAGCTGGAAATCTCTTTCACCATGTGTCCCGAGGATACAGCCTTCCACAAGCTTTCTTGGGAACCAGTGCAGGAAAGCAATTCTTTGTGAACACTCTTGGCCACCTGATGTTTATAACTAGATGGGAGGACCAGAGACTCGTCGGTATGTAAACCAAACAGGTCACTTGGGGTGTTCTTTAGCTCATCAACCACATTATCAATGAGGTCCAAAGCTGTTTCACTCAGGCCAGGAATGGCGGTGTCTAGTTGGGTACCTGTCTCATCGTAATAGATTTTGCCTATTAAGCAGGTCACAATATCATCAATTGTTTCAACTTGCTGAGCGTGTTGATTCTCAAGAAAAGAAAATAGACTGTCGTCATCTGGTGTCATCTGTTGGACCCTCACACTCTGCCGGGCTGACTTTGTCCTGGGTTGGTTCTCAAGTACATTAAACCATCCTGCCTTGTTGCTACAGTCAGGTGTTTGTGGTGCAGTTGTTAAGGTTGGCTCCTTATTGGCTGGGGATTCCAATGCACTTTTAATTTGCTCCTTGGTTCTCTGGGCCCATATGGGTGTCTCATGGTGTTTGGCCTGTGACTGGCTGGGGTTTTCCTCATTCTGGGTGGCTTTGATGTGTGGCTCCTGTTCAGTGTGCACGGCGGTCTTGACTGGTGACGTCTTCCTAAAAGACCTTCTCACACTGCTGGCAGCCTTACTGTGCCAGGGAAGCTCAGGTTTCACGCATTTAGACCACATGATCCTTTTCACATCTGAAAAACACAGGGGTAAGTGAAACGTAATCTGTGGTGTTGAAGTCATACAACATGGTGACCAAATGGCCACCAAGCCAATAATCTTCTTTAACATGACTAGTGTACAGATCATGACAATGTTGCAGCTGCGATAGCTTCTATTTCTATTTTGTTTGAAAAGGTTTTCAGTGGATACGTTTCTCTTACCCTCAGGAAAAAATGATCCAGTTATTGATAACCATCTCTCTGTTATAATAATGCCACACTGACGAACCGTTTCTATGATGTAATAGTGATGTAACAGTCACTATCTTTATGGTACCAATGCACATGATGTAATAATGCATCGGATTTATCCAAAATCTCTTTGGTCACTTTCAAATAAACTACCAGTTTCATTTTTTAAGTATATTTTTGATTAACCAAATAGTTTATAGGAAATAACATTGTAGCCTTAATTTAATAAAAATGTAATTACTACTGATCAATGCCCACATGTTTTTTTGTGTGATTATTCTGCCCTTGAGTTGCGTTCCCATGCAAAACTAGACAGATAGCTAACAACTAAGTCTTCAATAAAACTCCCAAGGCGTGACTTTTCTTGAATGAATATATTGTAAACGTTTATGTTGTAAAACTGCAAAATACAGAAAATAATATACTTTAGTATTCAATTCACACCGACATACTGTAGCTGTACATTATACAATTGAAGTTGCATAAATACAAAGCACGTGCTAAGGCACCATGCATCTGGCATGATGCCAAACCATATAGCTAATTGTTACTCATATGGTAATTGGCTAACTCCTTTCATTACTCTAATAATGTACAACCATCTATATAGAATAACAAAGCATATTACACTAGAAACAGTAAGAAAACTACAGTATTGTATATTTTACAATTCGTTTGCATGACGCACGAGCAAAGTAATACAGCTAACGGCATACATGAAAGGCATTGCAATTTGTGAATAAATGCAACCAACCAACATTGATATGTAAGCAACTCTATCAATAACAAGATTATCATCATTAGCTAAATGCTTGAATTGAATTTACAAACAAATATTTTCCAAGGCTGAAGCGTGACAAGAATAACTACACTGAAAGACCTGCACCGTAGCGTTGATTTTAGCTGCTTCTATGCGTGCAGAACGAATTCTCTACTTCCTGTTTGCGTAGTCTTTCTAAGTACCAGAAAGCTCCACCAGGGGGCGAATAACATCATGAACACAATGAAAATCCATTTTAACCATTGTAATAAAATAATCTGTTACCTTCTAACAGGATGGCAGCACACTCCCCGCCTGGTATAATGAAATTGTGCCACTATGAAATAAAACATATCAAGAAACAAATAATGTCCTTTCTATTATTATCTTTTGTCTCTAGGATGCTTCAGAAAGAAGAACAATCTCTGAGATTGGTCTCAGAAACACCTTAGCAGCTCCTTGCTTTTTTAGTTCTACTTTCCTAACCTTTTTGTCAGTACTGGGAAAGTTTTTTTTGAATGTACTTTGTTTTGGGAACTCTTTTCCTTTTTCAAGGCATTTGAATTCCTCTCTGAAGGCTTCATGTTGCACACAGTGAATGATTGCTGTTTTGGCTTGTGACAACTCACTTGTACCGCATGGTTTATTACAGTCATGCCAGCCTCTGCAGCTGGTGTTGTCCGCACCTTCATGGAAGGATCTGGCAACATGAATGAGTCGTGCTGTGGCTCGATTGAGAGCTTTCCAGCTTGAGAACCTCTCAAAGCGATGAGAACCGAGTTGAGCTCCAGAAACCTTAGAGGCAAAGACAGTGATGTCTGGTCGAATCTCTGCGTCTGCGTGAGGCTCTACAAGGTCAAAATGTATGTTCTCAGGCTCACTTGAGTTTGTTTGGGTCAGGAAAGGTGGACCTGAGAACCAACTGGTGTACTTTAAGAGCGCAGCAAGTATAGGCCTGGTTGCATGGTCTGCTGGATTGCTGTCAGTGTTTACATAACACCACTGATCTGGATGGGTAGACTTCCTGATGCGAGTTACTCTATTGGCAACAAACACATAGAATCTTTTGGTGACATTGTGGATGTAACCGAGAACTATCTTACTGTCTGTGTAGAACTTGGCCGCATTTACACCAATGTCAATTTCGTCTCTGATCAGTTCATACATCTCAACAGCTAGCAAAGCCGCACACAGTTCTAGGCGTGGGATAGTGTGGGCCGGACGAGGGGCCAATTTTGATTTCCCCATGACAAATCCAACATGGCATTGACCTTCCGAGTCAATAACTCTCAGGTAGGCTACCGCTCCTATGGCTACTGTAGAGGCATCCGAGAAGATGTGTAGCTCTCTTCTTCGAGTGGTAGACAAGGAGACTGGGATGTAGGTCCGCTGAATATACATATGTTCCAACTCCATCAAAGATTCCTTCCACACTTTCCATTCCTCTTCTTTTTCTGTAGGAAGGGGGGCATCCCACTCACTCTGATCAGAAGAGAGTTCTCTGATTAAGGCTTTACCTTGCATTGTTATTGGAGCCACGAACCCAAGGGGGTCATAAAGCCTATTCACTGTGGACAGGATGCCTCTCCGCGTAAAAGGCTTCTCATTGTGGGACACCTGGAATGAGAAGCTGTCTGTTTCCAGGTCCCAGGAAAGTCCCAGACTCCGTTGAAAGGGGAGAGGATCCACTCCTAGGTCCAGATCTTTTAAGTCTTTTGCACGGTCCTCCATAGGGAAGGCTTCCATAACTGTTTTGCTATTGGATGCAATCTTGTGTAGTTTCATGTTGGACTCCGCCAACATTGATTGTGTTTTTCTTGGAATGTTGATAGCTTCTTCTGTAGTAGCTACTGATGTCAGCCCATCATCGACGTAGAAGTTCCTCACTACATATTGCTTGGGTTCTGACCCGTGTTCCTTCTCACCCTGTAGCGCTGCTCGTCTCATGCAGTAGATGGCTACGGCTGGTGAAGGGCTGTTCCCAAATACATGTACTTTCATCCTGTACTCAGTTATGTTTCTATTTGGGTTGTTGTCTTCATACCAGAGAAACCTTAAGTAATCTCTGTGATCCTCACGTACACCAAAACAGTAAAACATTTGTTGCACATCTGCCGTTAGTGCAATGCAATCCTTGCGGAAACGCATTAGGACACCCAAGAGTGTGTTGTTTAAGTCTGGACCACTGAGCAGAACATCGTTAAGTGACACGCCTTGACACTTAGCACTGGAGTCAAACACCACTCTTATTTGTTCAGGCTTTTGTGGATGGTAAACACCAAATATGGGCAGATACCAACGTTCTTTGTCTCCCTCTAGTGGCGGTGAAGGTTCGGCTTGGTCGTTATCCAGCATCTTTTGCATGAAGTCAATAAAATGACGCTTCATGTCAGGCTTTTTGTCTAAAGTCCTGCGAAGTGATGTGAGACGGTTCATGGCCTGCTCCCTGTTATTAGGAAGGCGACGTCTAGTGGGGCGAAAGGGTAGTGGAGCCACCCAGTTGTTTCCATCATCCTGGAAAACCTGTTTGTCCATAATGTCCAAGAAGGCTTTGTCCTCCACTGATGGTGCTGGTTTATCATCGTCTTGTGTTTTGTCGAACACGGAACATCCCAGGCTGTCTGTGTTCACAGTTGTGCTTGGATCTCTCGAGTGCACTGTAGAGGGAGAGATGTGTTTCTGAGCTACGCTGTTGTAGTTCTCTTTTACCTGGATGATGTCAGGGCAAGGACTCAGATAGGATGTGCGACCATTTTGAAGTATGTTTGTCCTGAACACGTTAACATTGGCTGGTCTGTGAGCCGTTCCCAGCAGACCTCACCCACAATGACCCAGCCGAGGTCGAGTCGCTGTGCATAAGGAGTGTCGTGGGGCCCATTGATTTGCTCTCGTACCTTGTGTACCCTTAAGATGTCTCGTCCTAAGAGCAGGAGGATGGGAGCGTCTGGGTCCACAGCTGGAATTTTGTCCATAACTGGTTGCAGATGGGGATGATGATACGCAATGTCGGGGGAGGGAATCTCCATCCTATCGTCTGGCATCATATCACACTCTATCAGAGTAGGTAGAGTGACCTGCATGTGCCCATCTATAGACTCCACCATGAAGTTGACGGCTCTCCTGCCTGAAGTCTCTGTTACCCCAGAACAGGTCTTCATGGTGTATGGAGCAGAGTTGTCATTGATGTTGAAGAGATTGAAAAACTCTGTCTTGGCCAGAGATTTGTTTGTCTGTTCATCAAGCGCTACATACATTTTGACAGCTTTCTCTCTTTTCCCAGCCGAATAAGCTTTGACTAGGCATATTTTTGAACATGATCTTGGATTGACTGCTTCACCACAGATCTCCGTACACTTTGAGGTGACAGATAGAAGAGCATCGTCACCTTGCTCACCGCCATGCTCTGTCTCTGCTGTAGCGGTGTCTGTATTTGAACGGGCTGGGCCTGGATGCAGAGCAGCAAGATGGCTGTCGCACTCAGAGCACTTGATTGACACCTTACAGTCTTTAGCTCTGTGCTGAGTTGACCCACAACATCGGAAACAAATGCCATTTTCTTTGAGATATGATTTGCGCTCATCTAGAGTTTTGTATCTAAACCCACGACACTTTTTAAGAGGATGAGGCTTGTTATGTATTGGGCAGTGATGGTCAGGGTTTTCAACCTTTGTCTTACTGGGTTTGGTGGTCTGAGGCCCCAGATGACACATCTGTTTTGTATACAGTCACAGGTGTCTTGCTGCTGTACCTGGCAGGTTTCTCACTTTTCATAGACACCTGGTTAGTTGAGATGTAGAGGGTGAAACTGGGGTCGTTTCTAGTTTTCGCCTGGTTCCTGATGAATCTCGAGAAGAACGAGAATGGTGGGAATGCTACCGGATAGTCCTCCTTGTATTTGGATCCCTGTGCAATCCATTTTTCTTGTAAACTGAATGGAAGTTTCTCTACAATAGGGTTTACCCCCCGAGATGTGTCCAGATAAGCGAGGCCTGGAAGGTACCCTTCTACTTTAGCAGACTCCAGTTCGAGAAGAATGTCACCTAGTTCTCTTAGTTTGTGATTGTCTTTGTTAGCCAGTTTTGGAAAATCATCAATTTTCTTCAACTGTGCATTCTCAATCACTTCGGGTGTACCATAGCACTCTTCTAGTCGTTGCCAGACCATGTTAAGCCCTGCTGTTGCGTTGAAAATATGGACAGATCTAATTCTGTTTGCTTGCTCAGACGACTCTAACTCTTCCCTGGCTGATAAATTCAAGTCTCTAGTCACATTGAGAAAGGATGCTTTCCATGCCCAATAATTTTCAGGGCGATCATCAAACTTCAGGAGTCCGGAACTCACCATCTCACGGCGTAGGAGGTACTTGATGAGGTCTGGTGCCACTTGTGACTCAGGGACGCTTTGTGTGTGTGACTGGAAGTGGGCTTGTTTTCCATTTACACCATGCTGCTGTTCATTTCTTTTGAACGGAGAGTCTCTGCTCATGCTCTGTTGTTTGCTACTTTCTGGATTATGGCATGTAGCTGGGTCAACACTAAGCTCTTGTTTCGCCACTTCAAATGGAAGTTCAGCAAAGTAGGGCCTAGCATGTTGTTGCACATACTCACATATACGCTGGACTGGACTTAAGGGCTGTGTCTCTGTGTCTAGTTCTTTGCGAAGCTCTCTGCGTTCTGATTCTACAGCTTCTTCAAAGGCTGCAGCTTCAGCCAATGCAGCAGCAGCTGTTCTCTCAAATTGGAGAACATATAAACTTGCCTCTATTTCTGCCTTTTGTTTCATCACAGAAGCTTCCTTCTTAGCATAGGAGACTTGTGCACGCGCTGCGTCTGCCTTGGCGCGTGCTTTGATGGCTGCAGAACTCGCGTTGAGGATCTGCTTGACTGTTTTGATGATCTTGATCTTGTAGATTGAGACTTGGTCCCAATGTGCTGAAGAGGCTCCTCCATCTCTCTCTGTCGAACACTTGGCTCTGGTTGTTGTACCGTAGACTGCTGGTCTTCCACAGGAACAGAGGCTTTCTTGGCTGATGAACGTAGAAACATAACCACCGTGTGTGGTTATTCTTGTGCTTGAGCCCGCCGTGATGATGTTTTTTTACTATTCTGCCCTTGAGTTGCGTTCCCATGCAAAACTAGACAGATAGCTAACAACTAAGTCTTCAATAAAACTCCCAAGGCGTGACTTTTCTTGAATGAATATATTGAAAACGTTTATGTTGTAAAAAAACGAATATTTTCCAAAGCTGAAGCGTGACAAGAAATAACTACACTGAAAGACCTGCACCGTAGCGTTGTTTTTAGCTGCTTCTATGCGTGCAGAACGAATTCTCCACTTCCTGTTTGCGTAGTCTTTCTAAGTACCAGAAAGCTCCACTAGGGGGCGAATAACACCATGGAACACAATGAAAATACATTTTAACCATTGTAATAAAATAATCTGTTACCTTCTAACAGGATGGCAGCACAGTGATCAATTACTGCTCAATGCTCACAACATGTTTGATGTTTTTCAATTAACTTCCATTCCATAAAAGCA
The DNA here is from genome assembly GCF_016432855.1 of Salvelinus namaycush. NCBI lineage: Eukaryota > Metazoa > Chordata > Actinopteri > Salmoniformes > Salmonidae > Salvelinus > Salvelinus namaycush. The sequence goes on along the minus strand of NC_052343.1, from coordinate 1,037,910 downwards.
GCCTATTTTAACACCTACATAACATGAATCATAAAAGCATAGACTACAAATTATTAACATGGAACAGGTGCTAATATATATTTTATTCTCATACTTAGATATCTAATTTCTATTGAGGGAATTCATTCTGTACTTATTAGTAAAGGTTAATGTGAGTAAATACACTCAAGGCCGTGAACGCACTCTCCGGGGGATATGCAAAAAACAAATTTCCAATTCACACGTGTATTAATACACACTGGTACATGTGTGAAATAGGAAAAATATCAGCACCCACCAACCCTCTCCATAAAGGATACATTTGCTCTACAAAAACTGAAGCTGTGGTAGGCCTATGTAATAATATAATTTGGTTGGTCAGAAAAGTGCCTCGCCAATAGAGAGGCGTTAACTTTTTACCTTTTAAATAAGATGATAGTTGTGGACTTACATGTGTTGCTTGTTGAGGCCTGGGGAGAGTTATCCCACAGCAAAGAAATCATCACAGACTTGGTCACAACATCACAGAGTGAAGGTGATGAATCATTGAGCTCTTTGTGTTCATCTTCAGCTCCTCCCCTGATGCCTGAAGTTCAGACTGATCAGCAGCTCAGCGTCACCACTCTAGGAAGGCTGCTTTTCGCTCATAGCACTCCCTACTCTGACTGACATGAGAGGATGTCCGGTAGCTTGCACTGATCCATCACCTTCACAAACTTCTCCACTATGGACTTGAGTAAGTACATGGAGGATATTGTTAGCTTTGCATGTAGTTTCGCTGACAGGTATCTGTAGTACGACTGCAATCAGTGTCAAGGGCCGCTTGTTCTCAGGGGCCACTGCATTGTTTGAGGTATTGTCTTAGTCTTGACTTCAGACAAAGGATGTTTAGCTTCCTGGTTACACTCCTTTGTGTGTCCATGTGCAATAGGGGACAACGCCTCTACTGTAACTCTCTGTACAATGATGTCTATGCTATTTACATAAGGCTGCATCACTAGGTTATTTTACATACATGTAAGGCTGTATCACCAGGTTTTCAAATCTTTGATATGAGATGCAGGCTGGAAGTTCCCTTTCCATCTTGAGGTTTGTGGATCGCTCACCATATGTCTCCTTCAGAAGAGACGTAGCTGACTTTGAGAGCGAGTCACGGAACTTGGCCAGCTCTGTGCTAGTCACGCAGGGAATTAGAGAGCAGGTGAGCTGTTTTATTCATAAACTTTTTTTTATTCAGGGTAGCCCAATTGAGACCAGGGTCTCATTCATTCGTGATGTTTACTAGGTATCTTTGCATTGTCTTTATGGAGGCGAGTCTCACTTGTGTGTTTGAATAAATAAGTTCTAAGATATAGAGGAGGATACATGGTCAATAGCCTTTGGCCCATACTGACTAATGTCTGACCCTGGACCTTTGAGTGTCTGTAAGATTTCTTCAACAAAATCCTGAGCTTCACATGGAAAACCAAACTCTGTTTGTTCCCCTGAATTACTCAAACTCCTGACTGATTATCTTTTTTAGCTTTCCAACAATGTTTTGAAGTATTTCCTCTGACACCAATTCAATTTGAGACCCTGATAAGTCTGTCGGAAGAGATTCTGGGTTTTTGGAAGACAATGCTCGGACAAGGTTCTTTATCTCCATGTGACTTGAGCTGTTTTACCACCAGAGGTCTCCACGAGCTTATTCAGGACCACAGATATGATGTCGTCAGCCAAAGAAGAGAGCACTCTCCAACTCCTTACAGCACACATGGAAACTTTTGGGCTGCAGTGGTTGGATGGTAAGTTCAGCGATGGAATGTCTTCCCTGGAGCTGCCAAATTTTGCCACAACCTTTTCGAGGACAGCCCTGACTGGCTAAATTGAGATCCTTTTCATCTTTAGTTTGAAGTTCTCTGATATTCCTTGACTCCTATTAGAAGCGTCTGTCTCAGAGGAATCCCTCCTCACATGATCATCCAGCTTCTCCAATGCAGTTTCAACAATCTCTAGAACAAGGATGCCATCCACCTGCTCTTTGCTGTCCACCCGTCTGGATATCGCCCTGCTCTATCTTGCCAGGATGCATTTTGATCTTCTGGAATATACTGTGAGCTACCTTGACTGCATGATGGCGTATTTGGAAGCCTGAAAACACAAGATCGCTACCAATGTCTGTGTGGTGTCACTTGTCTGATTTTCATGGGCTCATTCTTCAGTTCACTTACACCTTCGTCCTCAGTATTTTACTCAATGTTCTGCAAGATTACACTGATGATTTCATCAGCATAAGGTTCAATCTCACCAGTGTCGGTTCTTCTTTCAACGCTAGGGGTGTAGGAGAGGTCATATTGGAGCAATGTCCGCCCAGAAGCTTGCAATCAGAGCTGGCGTCCTCCTCTGCCCTCTGTGGTGGGCCTGGCCATCTGACACACAACAAAGTGCCTCGTCTGAGGTCAAAGGAACAGGATGATTGGCTGGATGACCTGCTAGATGACTGGATGGATTTCTCAAACTCAGCCATAGAGATTACCTCAATTTCCTCCTTGGCAATCATAGAGCTAACCTTCTCCAGCATGGTTTACCAGCTCATTGGACATCAAGTTTGTCCTGGACATGCTTATGGGACATACATGTTGGCTGGGGCTCGCCTCCCTATCAGAACTGTCAAGATTGCTTTCATATGTACTCTCTGTCTTTGTTTGTGCCCTATGTACATGAATTATGTTCTCAGCATTGTTGGCTTTAGGGCCAGGCTCCATAATAGCATTGACATCCCTGGGCTCTCTACTCACTTTGTTTTGTTTTGTATTTTGTCTCCTCTGACATATTAGTAACATCATAGGGTGGCAGGTAGCCTAGCGGTTAGAGCATTGGGTCAGTAATTGAAAGGTTGCTGTTTCGAATCCCAGAGCTGACAAGGTGCAAAAAAACTGATGTGCCCTTGGGCAAGGCATTTAACCCTAATTGCTTTGGATAAGCATCTGCTAAATTACTAAAATGTAAATCCTTCACTGCCCTCCAGATGACCCCCAAAACGATGCTCTCAAACTTTTTCAGTAGATTGGATTTTGGAGACTCCATGGAAGAGCTAGTAGGAGATATGGGTGTCCTACTGTTCTCATTTTATTTTACCTTTATTTATACAGGTTTTTCTCATTGAGATAACATTTCTTTTCCAAGAGAGACCTGGTCCAATAGCAGCAGAGGGAACAATGTTTCAGACAAAACAACTTACATACACTAACACAACATTAAACAAAACTATAAAAACACACATACAGTACAACAATTACATATTACATTAAAAACACGAAACTCTTGACTAAAAACAGCTGTCCTAAAACAATTACACTCTTCTGTGATATATACATCGATCAAGTGTTTAAACTCCACCAATGAAACTAGATCATCAAATTTTAAAATGTTCAGGAGAGAATTCCAGGACCATGGAGCTAAGTAACTAAAACTATTTCTACCATGACCTGTTCTAAGTTCGAAGCAAATGAGAATGGGACCGTAATTGATATTTATTTACCGACCTGACTAAAAAAGAGATAAAATGGTATTTTACCCAATATGGCCTTATAAATCAGTGTATACCAGTGTTAACGCCTACGCAAGGTCAATGATGACCAGCCAACAGCGCTGTAGAGATCACAATGAGACATTTTTGATTTGTAATGAACCTGAGGGCTGCATGATACACTGAATCAAGTACTCTCAGGGTAGTGGTTGAGGCCTGCATATATATAACATCACTAAAATCTAAAACCGCCAGTAATGTACATTGTACCAGCTCCTTCCTGGCCTCAAAAGAAAAACAAGCCTTATGCCGGTAATAAAAACCTATTCTCAGCTTGAGCTTCCTTATCAAGTTCTCTACATGCACAGTGAAGCTCAGCTTATCATCAACCCACACACCCAAATATTTGTACACTTTAACTTGCTCTATAGTATGTCCGGCCAATGTAACAATGACATGATTAGTAATATGCCTGGCATTTGAAAATACCATGCATTTTGTTTTACCCGAATTTCGAACCAGCTTAAAATCATACATATTCTGTTGTATGATGTTAAATGTTCTTTGGGCATTTTCAAAAGCTAAAGATAAACTACTACCACTTGAATAAAGAACAGTATCATCTGCATAAAAATGAACAGTGGGCCAAAATAGAACCTTGCGGAACACCTGAGCACACCTCTATGGACTCAGATTTACAACCATCCGCCATTACACATTGTTTACGATTTGATAGATCATTTATAAACCAATCTAGAGCATGACCAGTAATTCCACAACATTTTAATCTTTGCACTAATACAGCATGATTATTCCTGATTATTATTTGACCATGCTTGTCATTTATGAACATTTTGAAAATCTTGGCTCTCTCTAATTCTCTCCTTCTCTCTTTCTTTCTCTCTCTCGGAGAACCTGAGCCCTAGGACCATACGTCAGGACTACCGGGCATGATGACTCCTTGCTGTCCCCAGTCCACCTGGCCTTGCTGCTATTCCAGTTTCAACTGTTCTGCCTGCGGTTATGGAACCGCCACCTGTCCCAGACCTGCTGTTTTCAACTCTTAATGAAAAGCCAACTGAAAATTATTCATGATTATTATTTGACCATGCTTGTCACTTATGAACATTTTGAACATCTTGGCATAGTTCTGTTATAATCTCCACCCGGCACAGCCAGAAGAGGACTGGCCACCCCTCATAGCCTGGTTCCTCTCTAGGTTTCTTCCTAGGTTTTGGCCTTTCTAGGGAGTTTTTCCTAGCCACCGTGCTTCTACACCTGCATTGCTTGCTGTTTGGGGTTTTAGGCTGGGTTTCTGTACAGCACTTCGAGATATTAGCTGATGTACGAAGGGCTATATAAAATAAACTTGATTGATTGATTGACTTGATGGTCCAAGGTGTCAAAAGCCTTCGACAAATCAATAAAGACAGACACACAATGTAACTTCTTATCAAGAGCACAGTGAATGTCATTTAAAACCTTCAATGTTGCTGAAACAGTGCTGTGGCCAGACCTAAAACCTGATTGCATTCCATTTAAGATGTTGCTCTCCAGACAGGAGTTCCAAACTACCAGAATGCTTATTCTGCATTGGAGGTGATGGGACATGTGGAGGGTACTGTAGGCCAAAACAAAACGAGGCAGGATCTTCATAGTAGTTGAAGTCATACAGGCTACCACTTGCTCCCATAACCCTACCCCATATCCCTACTCAAAACCTGCTCATCTAGCCTGCTTATGTTTGTCACCACCCTGATCAACATCGATCTTCAAAACCGCAGTCACACCCTTACTGAAGAAACCCAACCTTGACCAGGATATCATATCCAACTACAGGCCCATCTCCAACCTCCCCTTCCTCTCCAATAGGAAGAAATGCATCACTATTGGAGAGTCCAGATCGGAGTAGTCTGCAGACATGCGGCATCCCACAGGGGTCAGTGCTGTGGCCTATCCTGTTTTTAATTTACATGCTCCCTCTCGGGCCAAATCCTCAGAGACTAACATCAACTGCTACGCTAACGATACCCATTAACACCAAACTGGACACCATCTCCGCTCCAGTAAAACTCAGCAGCTGCCTAGGGCATGGATGAGAGAGAACTTTCTTCAGTTGAACAGTAGCAAGACTGAGGCTATGCTTATTGGGACACCCAAGCAGGTCACCAGTGCTGGAAACATCTTCCCTACAATCAACGGCCAGGCCATCTATCGGTCCTCTCATCTCCAACCTGGGAGTCAAGTTTGATACTTTTATGTCCTTCGATGCCCACATAAAAAAATATGTTATAACATTTTTCCTTCTAAAAAACATTGCCTGGGTCATACATCACTCTCCTAGACAGATGCAGAGAAACTCATCCACGCCTTTATCTTCTCTCGGAACGACTAACTAATCAAGAACAGTGCTGCCAGGGACCAGGACCAAGAAGTCAGACCATATCACCCCGAACCTGGTCCAACTCCACTGGCTACCGGTCAACTACAGGATCGACTTTAAAATCATCCTGCTTGTATTTAAAGCCTTGAACGGATTGAGCCCCACCTACATCACCGACCTCACCGAGCCACCTTGCAATCTCCGCTCCAGCCAATCCCTACTGCTTCAAGTCCCCAAGACACGTCTCCGAACTATGGAGAACAGAGCCTTCTGCTCCCTTTGAAATACTCTCCCTGTCCATCTGAACTTTTTTTAAACGGGCCTTGAAGCCCAATTCTACAGACTCCATCTCATAGTCCTAGTCCCATCTGAAAGGTATTTAGCGCCATCCCACTATTGCTATTTTACCTGCCTTGATTCTAAATGTGTTTTATTGCGGAATGGCTGTGGATGTTTGGCCTTTTCTGTGCCTCCTTGAGGACCGACGGGAGATGGGGGACCCACATAATCAATAGAAACTCAGAGCAGGGTGGGATGCTGGAGCCTCAGACACCCTCGAAGCCTGATGTGAGGGAGCCCGGGGGTAGAGGTGTGTGGTAGAAACTCCCTGAGCTGGACCCTCAGGAGACAGGGTAGATGATGGAGCAGGAAATCTCTGGAAGCAGGTGGGCGAAACGGTTGGTCAGCAGGATGTCCAGCTCAGACATTCCTCAATAAACTGAGTTTCCACATTGGAAATTTGGCCGGTCAATATTATCCTGGAACTGTGCAAAATAGGTGCAGCTCCTACATGGGATGAAACCTTCCAAGGCTACAGTGAACGTGGTAGCCGCCAATCTGGAAAAAAACATGATCATTACACAGGTGCACCTTATGCTGGGGACAACAAATGGCCACTAAAATGTGCAGTTTTGACAAGGCCACAGATGTCTCAGGTTGAGGGAGTGTGCAATTGTCATGATGACTGTCCACCAGAGCTGTTGCCAGATAATTTAATATTAATTTCTCTACCATAACGTTGTTTTAGAGAATTTGGCAGGACGCTTAACCGGCCTCACAACCACAGACTACGTGTAACCATGCCAGCCCAGGACCTCCTCATCCTGCTTCTTCACCTGCGGGATCATCTGAGACCAGCCACCCAGACAGCTGATGAAAGTGTGGGTTTGCACAACCAAACAATTTCTGCACAAACTGTCAGAAACCATCTCAGGGAAGCTCATCTGCATATTCGCCATCCTCAGCAGGGTCTTGACCTGGCTCCAGTTTGGCGTCATAACTGACTTCAGTGGGAAAATGCTCACCTTCGAAGGCCACTGGCACGCTGGAGAAGTGCGCTCTTCACGGATGAATCCCAGTATGGCATCGTGTGGGTAAGCAGTTTACTGATGTCAACGTTGTGAACAGAGTGCCCCATGGTGGCAGTGGGGTTATGGTATGGGAAGGCTTAAGCTACGGACAATGAATACAACTGCATTTTATTGACGGCACAGAGATACCGTGACGAGATCCTGAGGCCCATTATCGTGCCATTCATCCGCCGGCATCACCTCATGTTTCAGCAAGATAATGCACGGCCCCATGTCCTAGTTCTTCCATGGCCTGCATACTCATCAGACAGCTACCACTTCCAATTCAAATGAGCTTGAAAAAAGTGAATGACATTTGTTTTGTGACTACAGCGCCAACGCAAATATAGAGACACGTTCTAATTGAGCTAGGCGTCAAAGTGGACAACCCGCCCGCACGGCTTCGGTTGGGTCATTATAATTCAAAACAATACATTCACACTCGCCTTTGAGTTTAGACAGTCTGTTTTTAGACTCTCCATAATTATGTGCACTGCTCACCTTTCAAGTTTCAATGTCATTTGCTAGTAATGTTCTAGAGTAATGATGCAAGTTTTATCAGAAGGTCAACTACAGTAGCATGCATGGTCTGTATAAAATACAGCAAGCTCGCTAGCTAGCTTCATTTACTTAAGATCGTAACTTTCTAGGTCTTTCAACTAGAAAGGCTTGCTGTCGGTGGTGCTGAAATCAATGGTTGAAATACTGCAAGCAGAATCTATCAACAAACGCTAATTATTTGTGATGCATACTATTTTAATTAACTTAAAAAAAACACAGCAATACTTTATTACACAGTATCTCTTTAGTAAACAAAAAATACAATAACACATGCACTTAAAGCACAAACTGCACCCTGTACATTTTCAGAGACAATTTGATATAATGGAACCTTTAAGTGAATGGAATAATCAGTGCATCAATGCTGGATTACGAATCAATCCAATGTTTTTCTTGTTAAAGAAATACGCAATTTTCTGAAAATGAGATGAGTGCAAATAAAACGCTTGAACCTTATTGCCTAACACTAACAGAGGGGAGTAGCCAGTTGCGATCTCAAAACGGAACTGTCTATTTATGAAGCAGGCAGAAAATGACACGCTTCAGAGCTATTATTATTGCCCTCAAATAGTATTTTGTGCACACTTCAGTAGAAAGTGTCAGGTCAAGTCCATGGTAAGAAGTTACAGTGCAGTGCCAGGCCCATAAGCCAATAGGAGATGAAGTACCCTAGAATCCATCGTGTGGGAATAGAGCATGTCTTCCAGCGGGACAGTAGATGAACAATGGGGTTTTGGGGTAAGTACAAGAAGACAGTCCTAGGTGTCCCCCGCTGCTGCCCCTTATTGTATGTGGGTGGTGACCTTCGCTGAAGGAGGGGCTCGTAGAGTAAGAGCAGGTGGGCACTGATCCAGAAAGGTACAGGGGAGGAGGAAGACAGAAACCGGGTCAAAACCTGGAGAAATCAGTAAAAGAGAATAACATTAACGGAGTAGACGAGCTGCCAGTATTTCATAGAAATCTTCAAACGCAGCAATTTGTTTAACATAGTGACTGTTGTTCCCCCACTAGACCTGTTAAAATCCCCTTACATAAACATTTTCCACTGATTAGTTCCTTACCTGCACATGCATGCAGAATGTTCCAAATCCCAGGAGCATTGTAGCATGCACCACATACAAAAACACCCTGGGGCTGTAAAATCCAGGTGTGGGTTTGTCTGGACGTTTATTTGCCCCTCCGTCCCACAGCCCCAGTCTCAGACACCTGGCTGGGTTAGCCCTATAGTATATGTAGGCCGCCGCTATGCCCAGAGTTGCCATGGGCAGCGCCAGCAGGAAGTTGGGTATCTGCTTAAGCTGGAAGTAGCGCAGGAAGCCCACATCCCAATACACATCCTGGATATGAGAGTAGAGCAAGGGGAGGGGTCGCAGGCACCAGAGGGGTGGGGGCGCGTTTTCGTCAGGGACCCTGTAGCCTTTATCCTCAGCAAGCTGGATGAGGGCAGGGGAAACCTGCTCCAAGGAGAGGGAGGGTGTACAGAACACCCTGTACCCATAGTACTGGAAGACCAAGAAGGGGAGCCCAATAACTGCTGTGCCCAATGCAGCCGTGAACAGGAGACGAGCGACGATCCAGGTGTAGTGGAGGCATTTGTGGTGCCTGTTATTGTCCTTACGCAGTACCCAGATCTTAGACAGGGCCTGTTGCAGGGGCAGATACAGCAAGAATCCTACATTCACAAGTCCATTGGCTCTCGCAGCAGTAGCTATACTCAGAGCCAGGCAGGCTCTGAGGGTGTATCCTCTCTCAAGGAGAAAGAGGCCACCGAAGGTCAGTGCAGCAAACAGGCTCTCTGAGTAACCAGCCATCATGAAGACATTGGCAGGGGTGAGACAGTAGAGCAAACTTGAGACAAGAGCAAGACGCCGGTCCTGCAGCACCACACGGCCGAGTCCATACAGTGCTACCACACTCAGCAGGAAGAGGGCGCTGTTACCAAAGGCAACAGCCAGTAGCAGGCGTCCACGCAGTGTAAGACAGCCACTGAGGGGCCGTAGTATAGTCTCTGCAAGCCCCCGCAGTATGACAGGGAACAGGGGGAAGAAGGCGTAGTTGTGCTCATACAGGTAACCCCTCTCAGCAATGAAGAGGAAATGCTCTGCATCCCAGTGGGAAAGGCCCCCTAGAAACCATTGCACTGCAGGGTCCAGAAGCCGAGGCTCCTCTGCACGTGGAGGAGTGAATGCATCAGCTTCGTGATCTGGGATTGCAGCATTTAAGAGAGCCTGAAAGGGAGGCATAGCAAACATGTGATGACAAGCACACACCAATGACACTTTTCAAATTGATTAACATCCATGTCCTCCAGTCTGTGGACGTCATGTTGTCGTTAACCAGCAACTATTGAAAATAAATATATTACTATTACTGACCTGTATTAGTAGTGACAAGCCTCTTGTGGTGGCGGCGAATTGCAGAACCGTCTTCACGTCCATCTGTCATTACAATGAACAGCCTTTCCCATAACAATATCTAGCGCGAGCTAGCTTGGTGTGGATGGAACGAAGGCAACACAATTTTCAGCCTCTACAAACACTCGAAATAGACGGTGGCAAACGGGACGAAACGTTGACATTCACACACGGTCTATTTTTTGCTTTAAAAAAATGAAACGTTACACATATCTTTACCTTTTGATTAGAGGAGCCAGGTCAGAACCCTAGACATTAAGGTCAGAAACCTTCATATTCTATTGTTGGAACTGGTTGGTCCGCTATATTTTACTTCCGGTGGAATTTTCTTTATTTCAAAATAAAAGTTCGAGTGAAAAAGATCGTCTCCAGCTGTTAGAGGGGAATAATATTTGCTTTGAATGATCAGTTATCATTATTGCATAATGAAATACTACAATAAGTTATGACCTTAAATAAATATACTAATTACGTTACCATATAAATGATAGATTTATCATTTATCTACAATCGACTAGTTTGTCTTGATTCAAATCCTAGAAACTAGTCAGTCATAACCAAGGAAGCTGAGACAAAGAGGATTGCACACCAGTGTGCAGGATTTTATCCCAGCCCAGTTCTAACATAATAACCTGATTCAGTTTATCAAGCTTGGCGATTAGTTGAATCAAGTGTTCTAGTACTGGGCTAAAATAAAAAAAATACATGTACACCCAGTACTTTCACAGGGTCAGGGATTGTAGAAAAATTGTGAAAGACAAACTGCTTTTTAATAAATTGTACATCTGAGAAAGACACTGCAAGTCCAACGGAACAAAACCAAACATCTTATGAAGATTTAATGTACATTTATTCTTACCACGTGGAACATATAGTATAAAGATTTCATACTGAATTGATATTCATTGAGCCAAAAAAAGGAAAAGGAGGAATTTACATGTTTTTAGCTACATAGTTTGAAATACAAATATGCAGAATCCTGGAGAAATGAATTGTCAAGTGTGTTTCTTCATCTAGAGTTTTTTTGTGGTACCAGGAGGAGATAACAGATTTGATCTGAGTCTGCCGTACTAAGGAGCCGTGGAGTGAGAGGCCGGAGAAGGGTCTATCAGCAGGGACTGGATGACAGGAACCAAACTCATGGGTCACCTTCCATTCCTCATCAACAAAATGTGTGGGAATAGTGACACAGAAACAGACACAGAAAGGAAGTGTAATGTACAATATCATATATATACACCACAGCAAAGCTGCATCTGAAGTTGAAAACCAATCCTAAGAGGTGATTTATTTTACAAGGGTCAATTCATACAATCAAGGGCTAAAGAGAGGAGGTAAGGGTGTTGTAGTAGGTTCTCGGTACTTTGGGGAAAGCCTTTTTAGCTTTTAACATGAAAACTAAAATGACCTTTTAACTCTAGTAGAGCTGCATTGGCAACGTTTTTCTGTGTGAAACTTTTTTACAGAATGCCTGACACTCGAGCAGTACGGTAGAGAAAATGCCCTACAATCTACTGCACAGGCCTCCCCAGCGAAGGCGTCTCAACAGCCTACTGAGTGGTAGGCTGACTGGTAAGCATCCAATTACAGCAACTATGCCATCAGATCAGGCTGTTCCTCAGTCTGCTTTACCTCCAAACATGAACCAGTCTGCCTCACTCACTGTGCTCGAGGGGCACACAAGGGCACACATTATCCCCAAATCTCCTGTAAACGAGACAGCAACTTTGGTTACAGTTTGTTTTTCAGCTATTTATCTTTATTAAAAATACACCCCCCCCCCCCCCAAAAAAAATAAAACATGTGGAACACTCCTAAACCCAGGTTCTCCACTCTGTCATCTAGTTGGCATTAATGTTACAAGTTGTGACAGTTTGTGGAGTCTCTGGTTTGTAAATCCACCACTGTAGCTTTGTGACGTCCCTTCTCCTTGAGTGAGAACAGCGAAAGGGGGCTCAGAGTGGAATCTGAAGGGATAAATTGCATAAATTAAAAACAGTCACTTGAACTTTCCCTGCCCCCTACACACATACAAGCCAGGTTGTAACCAGGGGGTGAGGGGGGGGGACGAAACCAAGAGGAGGTGGAGCCAAAGCTCCCTACAGCTGTCATGACTGGCCAATCAGAAAAAGTATATCGCAGATGACGTGAGACACCACCGAGTTCATGAGAGGTGACACGGAGAGGTCGAGGAGGCGTGACTCGTAGAGTGTGAACTCTGAGTGGTTCTCCTCCACCTTGGCTAAGGCGTGCAGGGCCCGGGCCGCCCGCCGCATCATGTCATTACTGGTGGGCTCGAAGTGCATCCCCTGCAGGTGCAGCAGAGAGCTCTGACTCTGCTGTAGCTGGGTGGCTGCCAGGCTGTCCTCCAAGAAGCCCAGGAGGTTTCCCACGCTTCCCTTCTGCACGGCAATGGCGCGCGCTGCCATGCTGTCTCCCTGGGCCAGGTTGGCCAACAACACCACCGACATCTCCCTGCAGACGGCCACCTTTCTCTCCCCAACCAGCCGCACCAAGGTCCCATACAGCTTCTCTAACCGACCCAACGGCGGCGTGGCCAGGACCAGGTCCACATTGTTGTCTTGGATGCTCAGCTTGCTGAGGGTCTCCAAGACCAGTCTCTGGGGGGACATTGCGCTGTGTGGCCCCAACGTGGGGAAGGGGTCCTGGGCCTCAGCCGAGGGGCACACAGCCCAGTGGAGGAGGCCGTCCAGCAGAGGAAGGCAGATGCTCTCGGGGTAGATGGAGAGGTCCAGCTGGCCAGAGATGTTGGCCAGAGTGACCAGGCAGTTCTCCCTCAACAGCGACAGGCAGTCCCACCACCACTCATCCCTCTGGCCAAGACAGTCATCAGACTCCTCCTCCTTCTCGTAGGTGAGCGGGGCCTGTTTCCTCTCAGGGTGGCGGTGGTGCAGCAGCACTAGGCGACCCAGCAGCAGCATGAGGCCAGGGTGTTTGGACATCTCCTGGTCGTTGCCAGGCACGAAGGAGAGGCTGCGCACGATGTTGGAGACGCAGACACAGCGGCGGGCCAGAGCATCCTGCCAGTTGGCCAGTGTAACCAGTGGGCCCTCGTCCTTGCTGTGAGGCTCGTCCTCCACCACACGCTGGGGGACTTGCTGACGAGCGGGTCCGCTCGATTTGTCGTGCTCCTGCTGGCTCTGGGGCTCTTCCGTCTGTGACATTTCCTCTGTCTCAGCGTCCGAGTGCTCGGACTTCCCTTCCTTACCGTCGGTTGTTGTTGAGGCGTTCTCTGTGGATGATGGCTGGGAGGGCCTCTGATCCTTCCCCCCCTTCTGCTTGTCTTTCTCTGTGGGGGTAGCATTGTCCTTGTCCCCCACCTTCTCTGGTTCTGGCCTTTTCCTCTTGGCTGTGGGGACGACCAGCACTCGTTCTCGTGGGACCAGGAATTCCTCCCTCCTCTCAAAGTGGGTCTGGATGTGTTCCGTGCTGTCTCCACCGCCGGCACTCCAGTGGAGCAGCCCACTGTCAAACTCCTGCACTTTTCCTCTCTGGGTTGCCCTGCCTGCCGGAAACGGGTCCTTCTTCCGTACCATCTTCAGGGGGAGCTTGTCGAACTTGCTAGCCTGTTTGGGTCTCTCCTGGGGGGTAGCCGGGCCAAGGCCAGGGGGGTCCGATGAAGAGCTGGGCTGCTCAAAGGTAGAGAAGCTCTTCTCCTTATCTTCAGCATCCTTCTCTTTCAGAGTGTCCCGTTCTGAGCACGACTCCTGCTCATCCTCTTGCTTCACCTGAGCCTGTCCCTCAATTGTCGTCCCGGCCGGCTGTTTTGAACACTGCACCACCACCTCTTCTTCCTCCTCATTGTCATCATCCTCCTCATCCTCTCCTTCTACCTTCATCTCCTCCACCCCTGGTTCCTCATCTTCCATGCAGCTCCAGTCTCTTTTCAGGGCGTCAGGGTCCAGTAGAGTCCTCTGGCCGGGATCGCCCACCTCGTACTCGCGCAAGATCCCAAAGATCTCGATGAGGCAGCGCCGGAAGTACTCCACCACCAGCTCCAGCAGGCCAGGCAGCTGAGGAGAAGATCAATATTTTGCATTGTATGATATTATGTGCATGACAGAAAATCTGGAAAAGGGTTTGGGAATAGGTCAAATGTAATACATTTGTGAAAGGATAAATGTAAAAACAAAAGAAAAAGCCCTAAATCAAAAAATATTACATTTCTGATTGGATAGGTTTACCATGTAGGGTTTTTATTAAAACCTCTATCCCACATTGTGGCCAGTGTAGTAATAATAATTTAGTGGGTGCTTATATTTGTCCTATTTACACTTGTACAAGTGTGTATTAATGTGTTTTGTATAGCAGACTCTCCCCAAGACACCCTCAGAAAGTGGGGTCACATCTAGGGTCTGGCAAAATTAGGTTTAAGCACCTTACTCACGGGCACCATCAGATTTTTCACCTTGTTGGCTCGGGATTTGAACTAGCGAACTTTTGGTTACTGGCCCAAACCTCTACCCGCTAAGCTACCAGTCTTGTTAGCTCACCGAATTGAGGTTGAAGGTGGAGATGCTGTTGTCGTCATACAGGAGGATGTTGATGGTGTCGAGGGCCCACGTGCTCTCAGCCAACAGGCCAGACTTTAGGGACATCATCACCCTCCAAGCCTCTGGGGTCCCTATGGAGATACACAGTATTTTAACTCAAGCGGATACCCTTCACAGTACTGATGGACCACACAATACAAACTCGTTCATAGAGAGCAGAAGCAACCTATCATTGTAATGTCCAAATGTGATCCCTAAATACTATATAACGCATGTATAATAACATTGATTGTTGGTGGAGTTTTGGAATGTGATAGCCATACCGATATCTTTCGTTGTGAGGCATCGGCGTGGTTTTAGGATGGGGTGGGTGGCCTCCACTGAGCCTGGGGGAAAGGGCATGTCTCTACGGATCAGAGGGGACTGCACAGACTGGGGCACTATGTGAGAGGCAGGAACCGGGGGCCCTGCCTTTTGCATCTTGATGCCACTGTGCATGTAGGGAGATTTACTGGGCGACGTCCGGCTCTCCATGGGGCCCCCGCGGGGCATGGGGGAGGGACTGGACACCTGTGGAATGTGGTTCTGCATGGCCTGAGCAGATTGGTAGTTGGACTGTAGGGTGCGGGTCATGGGCGGGCCCGTCCCTCCAGGGCCGTAGGGGGGCTGCCGAGGGCCCATCTGACCTGGCCCCCATTGGCCCTCGTGGTTCATGCGCTGCTCTGATGACATTTCCTCCGAACCGCGGTTCATGCCGGGGTGGCCAGGTCCCTGGGCTGGGCCCCCTGGGGGGCCACCCTGCCGGTTGGGGTAGTTGCCGGGATAGTTCATCTCCCCGCGGCCCTGCCACACGCCACCCGGGGGTCCATCAGGGCTTGGCTGCATCATCTGAGGGGGCATGGAGGGCTGGGCGTTGGGCCCCGTGGCAGCCTGCATGCGCTCTCTGTTGAAGGGGAAGGGGAACTGGCCCTGGGGACCAGGTAGGCGGCGGTCAGTGCCGGTGAAGGAGCCGCTGCTGTACTGGGGTTGGTACATCTCTGGCTGGCCAGCAGGGGGTGCAGAGGCCACCCCTGGCTGCTGCTGCGGTTGTTGCTGCTGCTGCAGCCCTGCACTGAAGGGCGCACTGTACATCTCCCCCTCGTGACGCTTCGCTGGTGGGTAGCCCCCTTCCACGGGACGCTTGTAGTTCTATATAGAGCAAATATGCTTAGTTTCATCAGATGAATGTTGATGGCTGTTACTCATCTATACAGTAAGTACTACTTTTTGGGGTAATAACACATGGCTCGTGGTTACCACATTAGTTTGATTTCCAGTGCTTACACAGTGGGTTAGAGCCATCACCTGTTGTTGCTGTGGGTACATTCCTGGCTGTTGATTGGGATAGGAACCACCAGGGGGAGTACCATGGCCAGGATATTGATTACCATAGGAATCATTCCTGTAAACAACCACAATACATCAGCATGACATTCCAAATAAGCCGAGTGCCTATGTACCTAATATTGCTACAGTACACTGCTATTGGGCCAATAAACCCTCTGAAAAACAACCCAATCTTTACAATATTGCAAGACTATAAATGCTGAGACAGTCAGTACATGGTGTCTGTCTGCACAAGTTTGTGCCAGACCTCTCCTGAGAGAGAGTGGTGCTGGGTGGTGAACTTACCGTGGCTGCTGCTGTGGTGGGTAGCGGTTTGGCGAATACATCCCCGTGTCGGAGTTGACGGGCATCAGGTTTGGCTGCGATGCACCAGATCCCATGCTGCCCTCTGGGCCCATCCCCTGCTCTGGCCTGGTAAACAACACCATACAGGACAAGGTTAAAAAAGGAAATGAGCAGCCTTCTTCGCAGTCAAAGATGGTGGCTGTATAGAAATAGAATTATACTCAATATGGCCTCCAGTCCCCCCATCATAGACATATTGACTTGAATGTGGATGTCCTTTATAGTAATTACATTTCTACGATCTAAGCGTGTGTAGGGTCTTACCTCCTTTCGTAGCCTTGTCCGTAAGGTCCTGGTCCGTACTGTTGTCTCTGAGCCATCGACATGTTCCCCATAGCACCTGGAGGAGGCCCACGGTTAAACTGTTGCTGCTCAGCCATCCCACTGTTAGGACCCTGACTGGCAGGCAAGAACTGCTCCCCAACTGGAAAGAAATACACACTCCGTCAGCAAGGGACCCAACTTCCCAGCACCATCAGTTTCTAGGGATCTTTCTTGTAGCCTCTTCTACCCACCTTTCCGCATGGCACCAAAGGGGTCTTTGTTAGGCCCTGGACCCTCGTAGGGCCCTGGACCCATGCGACCTGGCATCTCTGGGGTACTCATGCCAGACTGGTAGCCAGAGTTAGGGGTCATGGAGTTCCTTCTGGGGAAAGCAGGGTCACTACCGTCAGCAAATGGGTCCTGCAGCGCCACATTGCTCCTAAAAGATAGAGGGACGTTTAGGGAGTAAATAGGGGTTTATCAAAGCGGATAGCAAAGTTGGAGTGAGTTCCATTTAAATTCAATAAGTAAATTAAAATTCCAATTGAAGAATTTAATCTCCTGAATGCAATTGATAACTCAAAGAGGATGAGATTGAAGCGCTGCAACTCACCTGGCCCCGGGTGGCATCTGGGTGGGGTGTGGGGTGGAGGCGGGTGTGGGGGGCTTGAGGTCGCTGCCCTCGGCCATGGAGCTGCTGGTGGACTGGGGGGTCTGAGGGCCCTGGAGAGAACCTGACCCAGCTACCGGAACAAAAGAGGGGCATTTCAGTTAGAGAGAGTTGACTTTCATCGGGTGGTTTGAGCCCTGAATGCTGATTGTCTGAAAGCCGTGGTATATCAGACCATATACCACAGGTATGACAATGATTACTATTTACTGGTCTAATAACATTGGTAACCAGTTTATAATATCAATAAGGCACCTTGGGGGTTTTGTGGGATATGGCCAAAATACTAAGGCTACACGTTGCGTCGTGCCTAAAAATAGCTCTTGACCATGGTATATTGGCCATATACCACACCTTCTCAGGCCTTATTGCTTAATTATACAGGTCATTCAATTGACATTTCTACCGATACTAGACTGTGGCGACATTATCTATATGAATACAGCTGCCAATTCATTAAAGCCGTTAGATGCATTTAACATAGCGCACTTAATTTTATTATGGCATCAGGTTCATTCTTTACCAGAAAGTAAGCTGGCCCTCTTCGAATTCAAGTAGGTCGATTCAGTGCTTTCTTTTTATTTATAAAGTTCTCTAACAAAAACTCCCGCCGTACTTAACTTCGTTAATAACGAATAATAAGTATGAGTTACCATACCGGGTCTCAGGGATGGCTAACTCTGGAAATCTCTTCAGTCTCCTCAGAGTTAGGTAAATCTGCTTTTATTTTCTTTGCACCCCATGTATGGAACAGAGTTCCCCTACAACTGGATGTTCTGGTGCCTCTCAGGCAGTTCAAAATGTTGATTGGGGACCTCTTTGCTGATGAATGTGATTTTTTTTACAAAAATATAGATTTCTATATTGTATTTTGTAAATTATGCGTATGCAGGTCTCCCTTGTGAGAGATCTTGGTCTCAATGGGACTCCCTGTTCAAATCAACAAAGGCAAAAAATTGTAACGTTTTGCAACGAAAATGAGCTTTTCATATTGGACAAGACCAGGTAGTACCAACCAGTTTCAGTCCGCTTTCTTTCGTTTGATGCCTAGTAATTACGACCCAGCATAGTGTGGATAACCGTCTGGCACTGACCTGGGGAGGGTGGCTGGACCTTGGCCTGGTTGGCCTTCTTGTTGTCAGTGATGATCTCAGGAGGGGGGTCCTCCCCGCGTTCGATCTTGCACTCGAAAGCGTACAAACACTGGATGTACTGCTTCTTCAGGGAGCTGGCAGCGCTGCTCGACGTGCCAACGTTCAGGTTGGTGGACAGCTCCCGCCACTTCTTGTTCTTGTTCACCTGGACATAGAGCATGAAGACAGGGACATTAAAACAGGGACCAGAGAGAAGGGGATGAGCAAATAATAACCAAGAGATTGTGCATGGTGTGTTTGTGCATGTGTTAAACTTATTTATTGAACCAATATTTATCCAGGAATTCCCATTGAGGTCAGAAGACCTCTTTTATAAGGGAAACCTGGCCAAGAGGGCGCCTCAATAGGGAAACACATAGATCAAACACACTACAGTATATGCATGCATAGTACAGCACAAACCTACACTGACCTGTGCGAAGCCTCCAATCTCCTTGACCGAGACGTAGAGTCTGAAGAGGTCTAGGGGCTTGCGGCCCACAGCAGGCAGATTGGTCATGCCCATGGCTTTCTCCTCGATAAAGCCCAGGTAGCGGTCCACCCACATCTTCCTCTCGAGCTCGGGGCCCAGCTCATACAGACGCGTGATCTTCTCGTTGGTTGTCGTGGAAGAGCTCGACTTCTGTAAGGCGTCAAGAGAACACAGGACGTCAAGAGAGCCGTCATGAGGGAAAGGGTTGGGTTATAAACCCATTGGTCTTATTTCCCTTTAGTAGCTAGCTCATTGGCAACTGTAATAACCATGGAATAATGTCAAAAGTATGATCGTAACACGTGTGTTAACAGTTTACAAACAATATGGTTTATAACGTAGTTTCTTTTAACGTACACACAAGCCCTTAAACAAAATTGTCCCAAGTGGACAGACAAAGCCATTATCTTATCACCTTGGATTTAGTCGGTTCTGCTTTCGGTGTTCCGTCCACTTTGTTGTTCATCTTCTGGCCCTGATTCATTTTCCCATCCATACCAAACTCTGGACTGGGGGCCAAACCTAGGTACAAGGGTACATTGTGGGGTTGAGCACTGTTCAACGGCTTTTGAACAACAATTCTCGGGATCAGGACATATAACAAACAACTGCTGAACGAACAGAGGCAGTTGACATTTTTTTGTATTCTAATTTCAGAGGAATACAGACTAACAACAAAGTTTCCCCTATAGAACTTATTCATACCGCAGCCATTGTTCATTGACCAACGTTATCTTCAAACAGGATAGGAAGTGCTCTGGTGAAACCAATGCAAAACCTTTCCTCAAGTGTGACTTAGATTAACAACCACTGCACTAAAACTATATTTGTTTTACTTAGCTACCGCACTATCCGTCTATGCTAGAACTTTCAGATTAAAAAAAGGTCTATTGTGAAAACACTGCAGACAAATTGCGTCAATCCTTACTTACTAGCCACCCCAATGCAAACCTATGCCACTGACCACCGTCCCAACCAAAGTCATCCTGCCATATCAGAAATACCTGGGGCACCATGGAGCAACAGTATTGGACTACAGTACTCACCACTGGAGTTATTGGCCATGTTGGGCCCCATAGGGAAAGGCGGGCCGCCCTGCGCGTTCATCATGCCAGGCATGTTGTTCATGGGAGGGCCATAGGGGGCGCCAGAGCCCATCATGCCAGGGGACATGTTGGGGTAGCCAGGCATCCTGAACGATGAGGGACAACCACACTTTTAGCATGTAGCATGATATCAGAGTGAAAAATATTCCTCTCCTGCTGAGAAATTAAACTCTTATGCTGAAAAACAATCAATCAGTTATGCAACAATATCACTAAATAAGAAAGAGTGAGTTATGAGTGCCATTGCAAGGGGGAATTGTTTGAGTTCTTGATATGAAAAGGTCTAGTGACTTTGTACACATGTGAAGACTAAAGAGAGGGAAAATATGCTGAACCTGCATCTGAATTCTCCAATGCATTTCATGTTTGGATGTAATGTGAGAGCCAGGTATTCCTCGTAGTGACAGCGGCCGGATGATCATCTCGTCTGCCTTTGCCTGTCTACCTCTCAGTAAGTCTGTCCTCATCTCATCTGCTCTCTCCTTTGTTTATTTCCTGTTGCTCTAATCACTCCTCTCACTGCCTTCACTGGACCTTCAACGTAGAGGAAAATCTACTAGTTAGGACCAGATAAGGCATACGCAACACATTAACAATGATTTAAAAAAATATTGACTGGAGGCACACACCTGTCTATATAAGGTCCCACAGTTGACAGTGCATGTCAAAGCAAAAACCAAGGCATGAGGTCGAAGGAATTGTCGGTAGAGCTCTGAGACAGGATTGTGTCGAGGCACAGATCTGGTGAAGGGTACCAAAAAAAGTCTGCAGCATTGAAGGTCCCCAAGAACAGTGGCTTCCATAATTCTTAAATTAAAGTTTGGAACCACCAAGACTATTCCTAGAGCTTGCAGCCCGGTCAAACTGAACAATCGGGGGAGAATGGCCTTGGTCAGGGAGGTGACCAAGAACCCAATGGTCACTCTGATAGGGCTTGAGAGTTCCAGAAGGACAACCATCTCTGCAGCACTCCACCAACCAGGCCTTTATGGTACAGTGGCCAGACAGAAGACACTTCTCAGTAAAAGGCACAAGAGCCCTCTTGGAGTTTGCCAAAAGGCTCTCAGTCCATGAGAAACAAGATTCTCTGGTCTGATGAAACCAAGATTGAACTCTTTGGCCTGAATGCCAAGCGTCACGTCTGGAGGAAACCTTGCATCATCACTACGGTGAAGCATGGTGGTGGAAGAATCATGCTGTGGGGAAGTTTTTCAGCGGCAGGGACTGGGAGGCTAGTCAGGATCGAGGGAAAGATAAACGGAGCAAAGTACAGATAGATCCTTAATGAAAACGTTCTCCAGAGCGCTCAGGACCTCAGACAAAGGTTCACCTTCCAACAGGACAACGACCTTAAGCACACAGCCAAGACAAAGCAGGCGTGGCTTCGGGACAAGTCTCTGAATGTCCTTGAGTGGCTCAGCCAGAGCCCGGACTTGAACCCGATCGAACATCTCTGGTGAAACCTGAAAATAGCTGTGCAGCGACGCTCCCCATCCAACCTGACAGAGCTTGAGAGGATCTTCAGAGAAGAATGGAGAAACTCCCCAAATACGGGTGTGCCAAGCTTGTAGCGTCATACCCAAGAAGACTCAAGGCTGTAAACGCTGCCAAAGGTGCTTCAACAAAGTACTAAGTAAAAAGTCTGAATACTTATGTAAATGTGATATTTCAGTTCTTGTAATAAATTTGCTAACATTTCTATTAAAAAAAACAGTTTTTGCTTTGTCATTATGGGGTATTGTGTGTCGATTGATGAAGCAATTTAACCCAATTTAACCCAATTTAACCCATTTTAGAATAACATGCTGACCACACTGCCCGCGTCGCATAATAAATGTACATATATATGTTATTCAATCATTGCATTCACGCCATTGCGCGTCAACGAGCGTACGCGTAGCCAGACGCTAAAATAGAACTTAGTTCTATTTGTGACGCTTGACGCCCTGCCTCTCCCATCTCCTCATTGGTTTGTAGGAGCATATACCCACATGGGTGATTGAAAGATGAACTGAGGTCCACACTCCAGTCGGTAGTGGTAATGCACCTTAAAGTTGATTGCCATCCGCCATATAAAGTCCAAAGAAGAAGCCTGAAGGAGATTACTAGAAAAAAATGATTTGGTTTACGGTTTTATCTGTGGATTAATTGTCGGAGTAGAGGACCTTGTGTCTTTCAGGTAAAATAACAACCCAATGTTTATATCCCAGGACAAATTAGCAAGCAAGAGCAAGGTAGCTAGCTAAATTGCCTTAAATGTTTAATGCTTTGGACCTGTCTCCAAATTAATATTGTTGGTTCAGTTTGTTTTGATTTTCAACCTGCTGATCACGTCTAGTGTGGGTGGACAAAATCAACAACTGGTCTGGTCAGCATGTAAGGCTGTAACGTGACAAAATGTGGAAGAAGTCTGAAGGGGTCTGAATACTTTCCAAATGCACCGTACATGTGTAATATGGGTTAGAAAAGAGTATAGTGTACCTGCTGTGTATGGAGTTGGTAGCAGCGTGTTGCATGACTACAGCTGCAGCCTCCTGGGCCTTCCGGTTGAGGCCGGGGGGAGGGCACATCCCTGAGCCCACCTGAGGTGGCATGTTACCCATATTGGGTGGCATGTTGGGCCCCATGTTAGGGCCATAGGGACGCACTCCCATCTGGCCCGCAGGCATTCTACCAGGGGGGATGCCTGCGTACGGCAGCCCCCCTTGCCCAGACATGGGGTTTATGGGGTTGCCCATGCCAGGGCCAGGGTTCATGGGGTTGCCCATGCCAGGGCCAGGGTAGTTGGCATTGGGCATGTTGTTGTATCCAGGTTGCCGGGGGTAACCTGTAATAAAATTAACAAAAACAGTGTGTAAAAAATGTGTAAAAAAATAAATACACTGCTCAGGTGACATTGGGAAGACTAGTTATAAGCGCAAAACAACAAACTAAATATTTAATCAACTTGGGGTTTTATTGTGAAAGGTGTACTTGACTGCTAATGTCTGTTGAAGTTGTGCAAGGCACTATACTGAGCTGGCAGTGGAGCTGTGCACACTGAGCTAATGAGCCTGCCATCACAGTGGCAGCTCTACTGACAGGGGGGGGGGGGGGCTCTGCTATGTCAGCTGACTGTTCTCCATGGCTAAAAATAGCTGCACTAGGCTCAAAGAGGGAGGGATGAGCTGATAGGATGGAATTCCTATGAGGCAAAAATACATATTCCATGGATTTGGCTGGGGGAACAAACAAGAAGCAACTTCAAAGGATGGTGAGATAATTAAGTGGGATGCATTTATACATTGGCAGTCAGAGGATAACCAAAATGTTAAAGATCAAAATGATTAAAAGTCTATTTGGTATATCAACTGAGTTGTTCTTTTTCAAGTGTACCAAATTTTGAAATTTTAACATAGAAGTGAGTTCTATTCTATTGAAGCAAAACTAAACCAAAGGATCCTTTAACTAATTGCCACCAGCCCCTCTCCTTTGTTGCACAGTGTAACCCACAGAACTCACCTTGTGGGCCATACTGCCCACCCTGAGGTCCATAGCCCACCATGGAGTTGTTCTGCTGCTGATAAAGTCCCATCCCAGGGTGCATCTGGCCTCCAGAGGACTGTCGGGGTGACAGGGGAGAGGCAGACTGTGGTGAACCGTATGGGGGCATCTGGGGGTTTCTCTGTATGAACCCTGGCAGGGTCAGAGAAGAGAGCGTGAAAGAGATGTTAATCCTCCAACACTGGAAATCTCTCATAAAACACATCAGAGGGCTTTGGTACAGAAATGAGACAGTATTTACTTAGAAAGTACATGGTAAAATGGCAATTACATGTAATATTATTTGAAGTACCAGAAAGTACCCATTGTTACCACAAAATGTTCAATTAAGTACCAGGTAAATACCAGTGGTACCATAAAATAAAGTGCAACCAAAGTTTCTTTAAAACAGCACACTGTCAGTGGTCCCTGCAGAGCGGGGTAGTACTGTGTGAGGGGATTCTCAGTCAGGGTGAACTCACCTCTCTCCTGGGCCATCGGAGACTGGCTCATGGCGGGGTGCAGACTCCCATCAGACTGTACACTCGATGGTCTAGGGGGCATCTGGGTCCCTAAACAACAGAAGGGTCGTCTCAGTATGTAAATAACAAGTCTAAGTAGGAACAAGGCCACTAATGTCACTACTTAGTTAACTTAAGTGTCCCTTAAATATTGTTAATCCAACAAAATTCCCATAGATTGAAACAGTGGAGCTACTGCAGGCAAGCATCATACGGTTCTAAAAGGTGCTTTGCTGCAGTAGTTCCATTGTTTCAATCTATATTAATATTGTTGTCATCGTGTATATGTATAACAAATGGCATGTGTGCGCACTCTTGTGTACGTGTGTTCACCTGGCATTGTGGCGGGTGAGAGGGGCCCCGTGCGGGAGGTGGTGGCACTGGCGGGGGAGCCGGCGGGTGACGGTGAGGGCCCTCGGATGCCTGGCAGGTGGGGAGAGGTGTGGGGCGAGAAGGGCGACTGGGCCAGGTTGCTCTGCTCGCCCTGGCTGCTTGACACACCTGAAGTGCTCACGCCAGGACTCAGAGCGCCATCCGTGCCCGTGGGCAGGTCATCGATGGAGCCTGAGAGATCCTGCAGACACACAAGACAGGAGACAGCGGGGCCTATGGTGAGGAGACGCTGTGGAAATACGCCGGCCTGATGGAATCGACACGACAGCTATTAGCTGACTGTACAGTTAGCAGTGAGACGTCTTGATAACGACTCCATGCATTTCCTGTAGCTCTGTCTACTAGCACAACAGAAGCACATTCAGGATGCAAGCACAATTTAATCTCCTCAGTTTTAGAAAGCATGACAGCACACTTTCTATTAGGTTTGGAGACATGTGACACACACACAGTTGTTGTTATTGATCTTGTCGAGGAAAAGAGGGCATATTAGAGCAGGGGGTTGTCATGGTTACGGTGGACGTGTGCCGACTCAGCGCGCCGTAACCCTGCCATGTTTGAATCTGATACACGCTCTCACACAGAAGCTAGGCGTGTGCGCCGTCACTTTTGCTCTCGTGTTATCCAGGCCGGAGCTCTGCTCAAATTTACTAATATTCATCTCCCAGACAATATTTCTGCAAGTCCACAAAACACGCTACGCATACCCAATGACATCTACAGACACACACACTCAAATGATATACACAATAAACAGGGGTAGCATTAATTAACCACAACTGCACACACAACGGTTTTACTATGTTAAGTCTAAAATGGGTCACACGGAATCATGCAAACGTTTTTCAATGCATTATGATTTTAGAACAATGTAATAATGATTTATAGATGTATAGTATACCTTTGCACAGGTTGGGTGAGGACTCACCGGTAGGCTGGACGGCTGGCCTTGCATGCTGACGTCCTCCGAGACACTTTTGGGCTGGTTGGAGGGAGGGGCGCTAGACTGGGAACTGAACGAGTCCTGGGATATCTCCTGGGGGAGAGAACGAGACAATCAGTATTGAAGAGCATACACATATATGCGCACATGAGAATACACAGTGACAATACATTCCATCTGGTGAGCAAGTATGGCAACCGGTACTGAACGTTCAATGACGATATCAAAGGTACCTCAATCATAAAACATCAATTACGCGCACACATACACACCAAACTTAGTTGTACCTGCTGTGGTGGAGGAGGGAAGCGTTGGTAAGGTGACTGCTGTTGCTGTTGTGGAGGATTCTGGGAGTAGGATGCAGGCTGGCCCTGTGGATGCTGGCTGTGACCTGGTGGTTGCTGAGGGGGTTGAGAGGGTGTCTGGGGTTGCTGCTGCTGCTGCTGCTGCTGTGTGGGGGGCTGCTGTGGGCCCTGCGTGGGTGGATAGCTAAGCTGGGGCTGCGACCCTGCTGGGACCTGGGAGCTAGCCTGCTGTGGAGGCTGGCTGGGAGGCCCCTGCTGCTGGGGGTAAGGAGGCTGACCAGACTGGGCCTGAGCCTGGGCTGGGCCCTGGGAGTAGGGCGGCTGAGACTGCGGGGGCCCTTGGGATGGACCTGGCTGCGGGCCCTGGGACTGGGGGGGCATGTGGGGCTGCGGATAGGGCGGCCCACCCTGGGCATGTGAGGCTGACGTCTGGGGAGGGTGGGACTGCTGAGGGTAGGGTGTCTGACCACCCTGCTGTCCCAGAGGTGCCTGGGGGTAGGGCCCTTGCTGCTGGCCTGGGTGTAAAGCCTGGCCCTGTTGGCCGTAGTAGGGCCCTTGGCCCTGAGGCCCATAGCCTCCTGGTCCCTGCTGCCCATAAGACGACATCTATACACAAATACAGACGAAAGTTAGAAAACAAGAAAATGGTTAGGCATATGACAAGCAATCCATATAGTAGTGTGTGAAGAGGGCTGATTCCGGTGTGAGAGAATATAGGAATAATTCAGCTTTATGACACCACTGACCTGCTGCCCGTACTGCATGCCCCCCATAGCCCCAGGGGTGCGGCCCTGCATGACCACCGGGTATCTCTGGGAGCCAAGGGGACCGTAGCCTTGGCCCGGGTATGCGTGACCCTGCTGGGCTCCTGGGGGTGGCCCCTGCCCAGGTTGTTGGGAGTATGGACTGCCCCCTCCGTACGTCTGGCCTCTCATTTTAGCCATCGGATCCATTGCACCTGGGGGCTGTGGAGCAGAAACAAAGATGCAATACATGAACAACACTTCATAACATGAACACTATTTTAAAAAATACTGAGAAGTGCGGTTGACCGGATGTACCATAGATCACAAAAGACTTGTATACAGGCAGATGACTATACTATATATTATAGGCACTTTAATTATCTAGCAGGGGTCTCACATGCAAGCCAACTCACACATTTCAAGCTTCCCAACACAGCAAGAGCTATAGGTATGCATTTTCCCATCCAGATAGGCACAAAAACTAAAAACATGACAAAGGGGAAGTCCATAGAACACGTGAGAGCATTACTAGAGCAAAGGGAACGAGGAGTTTTTTTCCTTCACATTTCCCACGGTCATTAACCTGACTTTAACCTTTTTTGTGCCATATTTACGGAAGTCAGAGCTATAAATAAATATATATATATATATCTCATCTCAAATGGAGGGCAGTCTGCCCAATCTTAAACACATCCCAGCTGTGGTCCTGTTTGGCTTGCAAGCCGGTTTCCCTTCTGGGGGGGGGGGGGGGGGGGGCAATTCTGGCTCTGAATGAATGACATCAGAAATGGAAGGAGAAGTAGCCTACTCAATATACTGTGTTATGATGTAAACACAACTAACTATGAGTAAAGTATCCTCTCAGTGGAGAAAGTTCTTAAATCTCTAGGCCACCATCTCAACATTATAATTTCACTCTATGTAAATCACTAACCCTTAGGTCTATCAGTTTATCTTGCTCAACTCAAAACAACCTAAACAAGGGTCGTCAAAATATTCCATGTTGATAACGTTAATAACAACAAATGGACAAGCTAATGAAAACATAAGCATTCATTTACCACAGTGGATTCTTATGGGCTTTGTTTCTTTATCTGTACCCTTGTCAATGCACACTGCTCTGAGACTTGAGACAGCTCTGGCACGTCACTGCTAAACAAAGGCCTTTAGAAATGGAGGGCAAAAAGCCTTTCTTGACATTTCCCAGCTTCCAGATAATTAATTGAAATAAATAAAAGCAGCACATGGCTAATCTGCATAAGACAGAGTGGAGACTCCCTAGGTGGGGGAGAGGCGGCTGGACTGTCTCTGTGATTGGCCAAGGGGGGTTAGAAGGAATTCTTAGTCACACACAGAGAGACAGAGTGGCACATGAGATACAGCAGCTACTCATGTCTCACACACACACGGCTCATGTTCACCTCGCTATGCAGGGTCAACACACAGCAATGCCACAGGATGTAGACCTAACCTTGCCTCAGGAATACATCTGTATGTCATTGATAGATGAACCCATCAAATGGGACATAGTGGATGATGTCTCCCTAACACATTAACATTGGCATGCATTACCATCACCAACCTAACAAAGATCCTATTGATGACCAAAACATTGTCAGGTAGAAGTTTTTTAGGGAAAAGTAAAGGTGCATGAGTATTACTGCTTTAATATGCTAGTGAGCTATGGCATGTAAGCAAAGACAGCTGAGCATACATCAGATTGGCCACACTGTAGTCTCGAAGTATGTACATACATTTCATGACAGTTGGTTAGTTCTGGGTGATATTCATGGGTAGATAGGTCGTCAGAGCAGATTTCAGCTTTCCATGATATTTACAGTGGTCACACCCAAATATGATTGCTCCAGATTGTGTTCTCAGGTACTGCAGCAAGATCTTGTTGTAGCCTACATAAGGGTTTCCCAAACTTGGTCCTAGGGCCCCCCCTGGATGGACGTTTTGGTTTTTGCCCAAACTCTACACAGCTGATTCAAATAACCAACTCACCATCAAGCTGATTATTTGAAATCAGCTGTGTAGTGCAAGGGCTAAAATGTGCACACAGGGGTGCCCCAGGACCGAGTTTGGGAAACCCTGGCCTACATGGGTCAAATTCAGTTGCTTCTAAATGTGAAAAACCCCTGTCAAAATAGAGTCGGTGCAACCTGAACTTGTCAAATAATGTTAATTTAGCAATGTTTTTCTTTCAATTTCATATCACACCCACATGGTCTCATGGTCCTTCAAATTGTTATCATGATAAATGTTTCATTTTTGTGATATGGATTGTTTGTGATGGATTGCTCATCTGCCATCGACTGTACACATCTCAACCACTAAGAACATTTGCTTAGTTTAAGATTTGTAGCTTATAAATGCATGGTGCAGATACAAAAACGATTTAAAATGACAGTATAATAAATTATTAACTTGGGTGATTTATCTTGTCATTTTACTTTGACCCAACATGAGAGGAGATAGTATCTTTACACTCATTGTTAAGCACGCACTATGGCCATTTTCATCTGCCTTTCTTTATAGGTTGGTGCAAATACGGTTCCGAACTTATACATGTAGGCTACCGAGTTCCGCAAACTCTTCTATTTGCCATGTTGGTCGCGGTTGCGGTTGTTAATGAATATAGAAATTCAACAGGTATGGGTTAGGCTATACCATGTATAAAATAAAAAAAACAGTGGATCACAATATCAAACTGGATTGACAAAGGTTAACGTGAAATACTTGGTCAATGGGCCAAACTCTGACCATCTCTCCTTACTATAGAATGCATGTGGAATAGTGCAAACAGGCATGTCATAAGTGTGGGAAACAGATGATTGCAAAGTAGTAATTTAGAGAAATTGCCAAAAATGTGTATAGTATGAGCAATCATGGATTTGTGGTGTGCACTTATCAGAAACTGTTGTTGCTTTACAGCATATTCAATTATAAATGGCCAAGAGCGAAGGGTGAGGAGCCAATCAGATCTCAGCTAGCATGTCAAACCAAAACCAACTGTCAACTGGGTTTGACAGCAGGATTTTTACCTCCACAATTCAAATCCCAGAGAAAAGCAATCTGCAGTCAGTCACACAAATCACTAGGCCAATGTTTACAAGCAGAATGTGGTGGGGGAAGCAGTTCCTGGCAACAGAGGCGCCAAATGACACCGTTTCATAAATACATAGGCCAGTGTGTGTTGATTAAAATGTAGCATTTTACATCATTTAGTTACTTGTGCAGTCCACCTCAAATCACTTTCAAACACACACGAACACTTGAGTCTAGGCAACATCAGTGGTCTGGGCTTGCAAGTGTTGTGCATTTCCTTCACAATTTCCATAATGATCAAAACAGACTTGCCGACATAAAAATGTATAGTCTATTCATAAGCATTAAATTGTACTCCGAAACGACTGACGTTACCAGTACAAACTATAAGAAATACCCATATTATGGAATAACTGTTTAATTACGTTGTATACCGCCCTGCCGAGAAACAAGTCAGAGTAATGAATATAGGCCTTTAGAGCTTTTTCACCTCTTTCGAGATTCGGGCCTCCATTTTCTGAACGTTCGAAGTTTGATTTCATAAGGAGGATTACCGAAGAACAGTTGCCTGCAAGTGATACATTTCATACCAACTAAATAAATACTGTTTAATGAGGTGGTGTTGGAAAAACGAGAGGCAGCCATTTTAGAGTGTCTTCGCAAGCAAACTGGCAAGCAACAATGGCTGGCCTGCTACGTTTATGAACTACATACATAAGATTACACCAAATGTACAGCAATAAAGATTCGGTGGAACATTGGCCTTTACCTGGCTTCTACCTAGGGGTTGCCCTGTACTTCCAGGGCTCATAGGCGGCGGATGATGGGTCCTTTGTTGCCAACCCGGATTCCCCCCTCCATACTGACCGCTACTGCCCGTGTCTGTTGGTCCCTTACTAGCGCCTTCCTGATTACTATATTCACTAGATGGGTAATTTGGATATATACGCGTGGAGCTTGGAGAAGTTAGTAGCTGGTTGAGAGTTGGGGTAGACGTTGGCTGTGGATTCCCCATATTATATCTCTGGTTGTTGTAAGATGCAGCCATTGCTGTGGGTCCTCCTGCTGGTTGCTGCTTAACGTTAGCTGGCTGTCCCCCAGCTGCCGGAGCCTGGGTATTACGTGAGGGGTTCATGCCGTATCCTTGGCCAGAATGGGGAGTTCTGTTCGGGAATGGATTGTAATTGTTAAACTGGTGATTAGAAAAGCCATGGTCGTGCGAATTGGGTTGATATGGGTCCATCATATTACTCGACGGCACGGCTGGACCTGCAGCAGCTGCCATGCCAGGGCTTTGTTGTCCGCCATGTTGATGAAAAGGGGCCCGGCCGTAGTGTTGACTGTATCCATAAGAAGGTGGAGGAAAACCGGACCCGTGGTGGTGTACCATCCCGGGATGGTTATTCCCCTCGGATCCGATGGAATCATTCTGATTATTATTAGTCCTGGAAGGGTTCCCGTTCCCGTTCTTCATCTCAGGTTCCCCTCCTCCCCCTGCATTTTCAACATCGGCCCCGTCCTGCAGATCCCCCCGGCCCGGAGATCCGCGCTCTAATCCCGGCTGCTTGTTTTCCTGCTGCTTTTCCCCCAGTATAGAATCCTCATTTGGGTCTCGATCCGGTTTCTTTAGTTCGGAAGGCGGACTTGTGTTGAGAGTGGCGGCGCTGGCGACCTGAGCGGCCATAATACCCCCCTCTCTCGGCGAGTCAGTCACAATCAAACGCTAGCATTGAATATAAATAATTGTTTATAACCATTTATCCTTGTCCCGACTCATTCCCACCCCTTTCACCGGACCGAATCCGGTTTTGTCTCCTGATTCCGATGTGAAAATAATTGGACACGTAATAATAAACCTCAAGGATGCATAAACAGACATATATTCCGGGGGTTCTATTAGTGAGCGAGAATAGAGGCAAGGAACGGAGCGAACCAGCACGAGGCTCCGCGAGATACAGCCATTTTACTAAGCCGTACAGACAGAAGTAAAGTACGGATTTGAGCTAGGTGGGAACACGGAGTGGATTCGTTCATTTTCACATTGCATAAGGGCACAAGAGTGGTTGCATTCATAAAGTGGTGTTTGGGTTTTAAATGCAACGATTCTCAAAACATTAATCGTTGCTTTGTTCCATTCTATCGACTGTTTTTGAACAATTCAACATGCGACAGTCAAGCAGGCAACTGATGATTGAGTGGTCGTGTTTCATGATTTGGCAGTGTGAATAATAACTATTAGATACATTATTTCATTGTGATGTATCCACGATCAATGAATATTGTTTGGTTGAAAGACTCCTGCTCTGGGCCAGGACTGAGGGGTAGCATTTCACCAGTGTCGATGTGTCATCGTGTGCGGAGTGCATACTATGTGATGAGGTCGCCAGAATGAATGAGGAAGTGAAACAAAAAATAAGGTTGTCACACAAATCAGCTACAATCTGGTCATGTTAGCATGTTCTAAATATCAAAACCCAGTTGGGGCCTAAAATTGATATTAGCTCAGAATTTTACAGGGAAAACTTAGCCAGAACGAGACTACTAATGCACCCTCACACTAATTCGCTACCCACCCCCTCTCGGTCTGTCTCTCTTTCCTAACGGCAGCAGCGCTAGCAGAAACACTCCTCTTGTGAGTGTGGGGGATGGGCAGTGAACACAGCTTTCTCAGCCACCAACATTGAACTACGCTGGCTTGCCAACCCTGACCTTGCTTGCCCTGAAGCAGGCAACTGATGATTGAGTGGTCGTGTTTCATGATTTGGCAGTGTGAATAATAACTATTAGATCCCACTCATATCAATAGTTACTCAGAGTCAAATGTAAAACACATTTTTATTAACATTTTAGATCTTGTACTTTGAGTGTATCACAATTTCTTAAGAGGAGAGGGGAGGGGGGGGGGGTAATTGTGTTGTTGCATTTAAGCCATATTCTGATCAATGTGAGGTTAATCTACAGTTCCCCCCATACACAAACACAGTTGTACAGGGGGCGCTAAGGGAAAAGGCAGTAAGTGCCAGTCAGGAGGCACACTCACATGTATAAACATTCACAACTCAACCTCACATTCTCCCTGGCACACCCACTCATAGCCTGAGAGTGATGATCAGTCCCAGACTCAGTACCAGACCATCACATATGTAACAGTATAACTTTAGACCGTCCCCTCGCCCCGACACGGGCGTGAACCAGGGACCCTCTGCACACATCAACAACGGTCGCCCACGAAGCATCGTTACCCATCGCTCCACAAAAGCCGCGGCCCTTGCAGAGCAAGGGGAAACCCTACTTCAAGTCTCAGAGCAAGTGACGTAACCGATTGAAACGCTATTAGCGCGTACCCGCTAACTAGCTAGCCATTTCACATCCGTTACACATACACACGTAAACACACACATTGTCTGGAGTGTGCTGAGGAAGGAGGTGCCACTCTATGACACATACACACACTAGGGAATTCTCGACAGAAGTGCTACTCTGTAACTGTAGAAAAGGCCCATGGAGTTGGTGGAAGAATCCTTTAATTCTTGGCCACTTGCTCAGCTGGGCCAGGGGTGCTTTAATTAGGTCAGGTGGAAATGTCCGACAGCTCTCAACTCCGTAAAAGGAGGAAATCTCCATCGCCCGATCTCACTGCTTTCTCTTCCTTAACTCCGTCTAATCCAGAAGTTCTGTGCGTCCATGAATCCACGTAAGTCCACCGAATCTGTTACCTTTCATCTGAACTATCTGTTGCGATCGGGAGAGTGGGCCATCAGTTATTGTTTATAGTTATTACCGTGGAGCGGGGCTTGGAGAGCACGCTTCAAACCTATTGTTGTAATGTGAATGGGCAATGATCACGGCCCTACAGATCATCAGAGGCCAATTATGCCATTGATATATGGTTAATATGTAATGAAATTACATGTACATATTAAGACACTTGAAAGGGTGAAATATGAAACGTCATTGTTTGCTGAACTGATCGATTCTGATATCAATCTAATGGGGATTATAGATTGAATAACCGATCACTGTTTGTATTATTCTTCTCATGATTATGATAAATAGTTACGAGCCTAAATGACTCAAGGATGATTCCTATTGACTTCTTAATGAACTGGATTGCTGAGGGAAATCGTTGAGGCACTCTAGACAGAGTGAGAGTTCGACAAGTGGATACCCCTTTGGAAGTGGCCATGGCAGCCGCCATTCACTAGCCCTCAGCGATTCACAGACCGCTGTCCTACGAGAGAGGATGAAACTACTAGCGTTGGATGAAATTGAGCATCAGATTGAGGAGGAACGACAGGCTGACGAACGATGTCACCTATTGGATGTGCAGGTCCGTAGAGCTCTGCAGGACCGGGAATTCATTGCCAAGGACCTGGCACAGCAGCGACGGCACCGCCAAGCAAGAAGGGAATTGGAGGAGGCACAAATGGTCTCATCCTTCCTGGAGAGGAACGAACAGGGAGTTGACCTGACCACCCCTCCACATGGACCTGACCTGTCTGCCTTTCTTTCCCAATCTGCTCCTCTGGTACAGCATGGCACACAGTCCCCGGAGGCTCCAAGGTCAACAGCCAACACGGAGCACGGGGGACAGGCCGCTCCGCCAACGCCCTCTATGCCAGTGACACAAGTTAGCATTCCTCCTTCATCTAGACAAAGCATCACTCCTTCGCCTTTCCACCAATGACCAACCACGGCAAATCGTTCCTCTCGTCCATGGCCTGGGCCAGGCCAGTCATCAAACATCAGGTGGGAGGGCTCTCATCCAATTCCGGCTGCCACCAATGGAGGGTCTGGGACAGTAGGTGACAGGCCCAATGAGCTCATCAGCAGTCCCAGGTTTATCCTTCACGCAACCAGAAGAGGGAGCCAACATTATGAAACTGCTAGTAGCCTCAGCCTAAGTACTGGATACTTGGAGGATGAGGAGCCATTCGTAAGCATCAATACGCCTGTGTAGAATGTCAGAGATGGCGGGACGGAGCCACTGTGCCCAAAATGGCAGATTTACCCCCTGCTCGCTTGCACCTCCTCAAACCACCCTTCTGGTCAACAGGAGTAGATTGCTTTGGCCCCTTGACGATCAAGCGAAGTCGAGTGGAAAAGCACTGGGGCATTCTATTCAAGTGTTTGACAACTAGATGTGTCCACCTGGACCTACTGGAGAGTTTGGATACTGAAGCCTTCCTCATGGCCCTGCGGCGGTTTATCTCCCGACGGGGGAAACCCTACGAGATCCTGGCTGACAGGGGCACAAACTTCAAGGCAGGAGAAGCCAGGTTGGAGGAAGCCTTCCAAGCCATGCCTCCAGGATCAGCTGATGGACCAATAAATCTCATTTGAATTTAACCCTCCAGGAGCTCATGGGAGCGAGAGAAATCTGTAAAGACGGCCTTACGAGTCGTACTCGGGGGACCAAACTGTCACTGAAACGGTCTTGCGTACCGTCCTGATAGAGGTGGAAGGGATACTGAACTCCAAACCATTGGGATATCTCTCTGCAGACATCGCTTACCCCGATCCGGTTACACCGAATATACTCTTGATGGGATGCCGAGATGCATCACTTCATCAAGTCATGTATGCTGATACCAACCTCGTTAGCAGACGCCGGTGGCAACACAGTCAGATCTTGGCTGACCATTTCTGGGCCCGATTAATTCGGGATTACCTACCAAGCCTACAGCACAGAGGGAAATGGTGGAGAGAAATGGCCAGTCTGGAAACTGGCCAAGTAATAATGATTGTGGACCCTCAGCTGCCTCAAGCCTCCTGGCCGGTGGGCCGTATAACTAAAGATCATGCCTGGGACCAATGGTCGTGTTAGATCAGTGGAGATCCAGGTAAAGAACCGAACATATATACGACCAGTCGCCCGACTAATTCCTCTCACTGAGATGACAGAGGACGGGGAGCAATGAGCCTTTTTGAGGAGTGTGAAATTTAACAGTAACCCTTTCACAGACAAGAGCACATCGACAACACACTCTTCATGAATGATGGTACTTTGCCCAGTACTCTAAAGCTAAATCTGCCAATGTGCCCTTGAGCAAGGCACTTAACCCTAATTTGTTCCAGGGTTGGCGTAATACTGTGTCTGATCCTGTAAAACAACACATTTCACTGCACCTATTCGGTGTATATGACAATAAAACATCTTCTAGATTTGTATACCAGACAAGCTAAATTACTTCTATGCTCACTTCGAGGTAAGCAACACTGAAATATGCATGAGAGCATCAGCTGTTCCGGACGACAGTGATCACGCTCTCCGTAGCCGATGTGAGTAAGACCTATAAACAGGTCAACATTCACAAGGCCGCAGGGCCAGATGGATTACCAGGACGTGTACTCCGAGCATGCGCTGACCAACTGGCAAGTGATTTCACTGACATTTTCAACCTGTCCCTGACTGAGTCTGTAATACCAACATGTTTCAAGCAGACCACCATAGTCCCTGTTCCCAAGAACACTAAGGTAACCTGCCTAAATGATTACCGACCTGTAGGCTCACGTCTATAGCCATGAAATGTTTTGAAAGGCTGGTCATGGCTCACATCAACACCATTATATCAAAAACCCTAAAACCACTCCAATTTGCATACCACCCCCAACAGATCCACAGATGATGAAATCTCTATTGCACTCCACACTGCCCTTTCACACCTGGACAAAAGGAACACATATGTCATAACGCTATTAATTGACTACAGCTCAGCGTTCAACACCATAGTGCCCTTAAAGCTCAGGACCTTGAGACTAAACACCTCCCTCTGCAACTGGATCCTGGACTTCCTGATGGGTTGCCCCCAGGTGGTAAGGGAAGGTAACAACACATCCGCCACGCTGATCCTCAACACGGGGGCCCCTCAGTGGTGCGTGCTCAGTCCCCTC
Source organism: Salvelinus namaycush (assembly GCF_016432855.1). Classification (NCBI taxonomy): domain Eukaryota; kingdom Metazoa; phylum Chordata; class Actinopteri; order Salmoniformes; family Salmonidae; genus Salvelinus; species Salvelinus namaycush. The sequence continues at coordinate 1,001,430 of NC_052343.1, read as the reverse complement.
CTGTACTCCCTGTTCACTCATGACTGCATGGCCAGGCACGACTCCAACACCATCATTAAGTTTGCTGATGACACAACAGTGGTAGGCCTCATCACCGACAACGACAATACAGCCTATAGGGAGGAGGTCAGAGACCTGACCGTGTGGTGTAACGACAACAACCTCTCCCTCAACGTGATCAAGACAAAAGAGATGATTGTGGACTACAGGAAAAGGAGAATCCCCATTGTCATTGACGGGCTGTAGTGGAGCAGGTTGAGAGCTTCAAGTTCCTTGACGTCCACATCACCAACAAACTAACATGGTCCAAGCACACCAAGCCAGTCGTGAAGAGGGCACGACCAAACCTATCCCCCCTCAGGAGACTGAAAAGATTTGGCATGGGTCCTCAGATCCTCAAAAGGTTCTACAGCTGCACCATCGAGAGCATCCTGACAGGTTGCATCATTGCCGGGTATGGCAACTGCTCAGCCTCCGACCACAAGGCACTACACATGGTAGTGCTTACGGCCCAGTACATCACTGGGGCCAATCTTCCTGCCATCCAGGACCTCTATACCAGGCAGTGTCAGAGGAAGGCCGTAAAAATTGTCAAAGACTCCAGCCAACCTAGTCATAGACTGTTCTCTCTGCTACCGCACGGCAAGCGGTACCGGAGCGCCAAGTCTAGGTCCAAGAGGCTTCTTAACAGCTTCTACCCCCAAGCCATAAGACTCCTAAACAAATGGCTAACCAGACTATTTACACTGCCCCGCTTCCCCTCCTTTACGCTGCTGCTACTCTCTGTTATCATCTATGCATAGTCACTTTAATAACTCTACCTACATGTACATATTACCTCAACTAACCGGTTCCCCCGCACATTGACTCTGTACCGGTACCCCCTCGCTATTGTTATTTTACTGCTGGTCTTTATTATTTGTAACTTTTTTTTTTTTTGTATTTTTCTTAAAACTGCATTGTTGGTTAAAGGCTTGTAAGTAAGCATTTGCCTGTTGTATTCGACGCATATGACAAATAACATTTGATTTGATTATAATGGCAGTCGGGATACGGCCTTTCAAGGTACTACAGTCTGCCATTATTTTTCCAATGTTAGCACCATCTGTGTCTGCGCCTACATCCCCAATTGATGAGAAGAGGCATCTATCTAGGAGGTCCATACTAAATATCAATCTTAAACGGGCATTTTTAATATCAGGGAACTATAGCAGAAAAACCTGGAAGGACTTTGACCTTTCACTAAGGACAAAAGGTCTGAGGAGAGATGGAAAGAATTGTCCCTGTTCTCTCAAAGCCACTTGTCGCGTTGGAAGACATGCAGGGCCTTCCCATCCCAGAGAACGGACACAGGGCCAGTTGTGCAGAAACACAGATTTAATGTGGCCCTCACCCCTCCTAACTTAGTTTTTTTTGGCCACCTGTAAAACTGGAGTATAATTTCTTAAGGGAAGGGGATTTGGATACACTGGTGCCATCTCCTGGTCAGAAAGGAACTTAAAAACAAATACAGTACCCTAGATGTCCTATTTATACTGTATTTATACTCAACAAAAATATAAATGCAACATTTATAGTGTTGGTTTCATGAGCTGAAATAAATGATCCCAGAATTTTTCCATACGCACAAAAAGCTTATTTCTCTCAAATGTAGTGCACAAATTTGTTTACATCCCTGTTAGTTAACATTTCTCCCTTGCCAAGATAATCCACCACTTCACAGGTGTGGCCTATCAAGAAGCTGATTAAACAGCATGGTCATTACACGGGAGCTCTTTGTGCTGAGGACAATTAAAGGCCACTCTAAAATGTGCAGTTGTCACAACACAATGCCACAGATGTCTCAAGTTTTGAAGGAGCGTGCAATTGGCATGCTGACTGCAGGAATATCCACCAGAGCTGTTGCCAGAGAATTTAATGTTCAGTTCTCTACCATAAGCCGCCTCCAACATCGTTTTAGAGAATTTGGCAGTACGTTAAACTGGCCTCACAATCGCAGACCACGTGTAACCACGCCAACCCAGGACCTCCACATCCAGCTTCTTCACCTACGGGGATCATCTGAGACCAGCCACCCAGAGAGCTGATGCAACTGAGGAGTATTTATGTCTGTAATAAAGCCCCTTTGTGGGGGGGGGAAACTCATTCTGATTGATTAAGCCTGGCTTCCCAGTGGGTGGGCCTGGCTCCCAAGTGTGTGGGCAGGCCCACCCATGGCTACGCCCCTGCCCAGTCATGTGAAATCCATAGATTAGGGCCTAATGGATTTATTTGAATGGACTGATTTCCATATATGAATTGTAACTCAGTAAAATCTTTGAAATTGTTTTGTTCAGTATACATAACTGTAAATAAAGGTATATTGTCACATTAGACCAGTTATGCTTGGCTCAGTCTCCTTCACCAGCCATGTGTTTTATCAAATCAAATTTTATTAGTCACAGGCACCAAATACAACAGGTGTAGACCTTACAGTGAAATGCTTACTTAACACACCCTTAACCAAGAATGCAGCTATGAAAAAGTGTTGAAGAATTGACTAAAATAAACTGAAGTTTAAACAACAAAAACTATTAAGGAGCAACAATAATATAACAGTAGCGAGGCTATATACAGAGGGTACCGGTACAGCATCAATGTCAATGTGCGGGGGCATCGGTTAGTTGAGGTAATATGTACATGTAGGTAAAGAGACTATGCAAGGACAATAAACAAAGTAGCAGCAGCATAAAAATGGGGGGTGGGGTAGGGACAATGCAAATAGTCCAGGTAACCATTTGATTAGCTTTTCAGGAGTCTTATGGCTTGGGGTTAGAAGCTGTTAAGAAGCCTTTTGGACCTAGACTTGGCGCTCCGGTACTGCTTGCCGTGCGGTAGCAGAGCGATCAGTCCATGACTAGGGTGGCTAGAGTTTTTGACAATTTTTAGGGCCCTCCTCTGACACCGCTTGGTATAGAGGTCCTGGATGGCAGGAAGCTCGGACCCAGTGATGTACTGGGCCAAATGCACTACCCTCTGTAGTGCCTTGCGGTCGGACGGCGAGCAGTTGCCATACCAGGCGGTCATCCAACCAGTCAGAATGCTCTCGATGGTGCAGCTGTATAACTTGAGGATCTGAAGACCCATGCCAAATCTTTTCAGTCTCCTGAGGGGGAATAGGCGTTGTCGTGCCCTCTTCACAACTGACTTGGTGTGTTTGGATCATGATAGTTTGTTGGTGATGTGGACACCAAGGAACTTGACGCTCTCAACATGCTCCACTACAGCCCATCGATGAGAATGGGGACGTGCTCGGTCCTCTTTTTCCTGTTGTCCACAATCAGCTCATTTGTCTTGATCAAGTTGAGGAAGAGGTTGTTATCTTTGCACCACACTGCCAGGTCTCTGACCTCCTCCCTATAGGCTGTCTCATCGTTGTCGGTGATCAGGCCTACCACTGTTGTCGTCGGCAAACTTAATGGTGTTGGAGTCATCCTTGGCCATGCAGTCATGGGTGAAGAAGGAGTACAGGAGGGGACTGAGCACACACCCCTGAGGGGCCCTTGTGTTGAGGATAAGCATGGTGTATGTGTTGTTACCTACCACCTGGGGCAGCACATCAGGAAGTCAGGGATCCAGTTGCAGAGGGAGGTGTTTAGTCCCAGGGTCCTTACTTAGTGATGAGCTTGGAGGGCACTATGGTGTTGAACGCTGAGCTATAGTCAATGAATAGCATTATCACGCAGGTGATTATTTTGTCCAGGTGGGAAAGGGCAGTGTGGAGTGCAATAGAGATTGCATCATCTGTGGATCTGTTGGGGGAGGTATGCAAATTGGAGTGGGTCTAGGGTTTCTGGGATAATGGTGTTGATGTGAGCCATGACCAGGCTTTCAAAGCACTTCATGGCTACAGACGTAAGTGCTACGGGTCGGTAGTCATTCTGGCAGGTTACCTTGGTGTTCTTGGGCACAGGGACTATGGTGGTCTTCTTGAAACAGGTTGGTATTACAGACTCAAATCAGGGACAAGTTGAAAATGTCAGTCAAGACACTTGCCAGTTGATCAGTACACGCCCTGGTGATCTGTCTGGCCCTGCGGCCTTGTGAATGTTGACCTGTTTAAAGGTCGTACATCGGCTAGAGTGTGATCACACAGTCATCCGGAACAGCTAATGCTCTCATGCATGCTTCAGTGTTGCTTGCCTCGAAGCGAGCATAGAAGTTATTTAGCTTGTCTGGTAGGCTTTTGTCACAGGGCAGCTCGCGACTGTGCTTCCCTTTATAGTCCGTAATAGTTTGCAAGCCCTGCCACATCCGACGAGTGTCAGAACCGGTGTAGTATGATTCAATCTGATGCTTTGCCTGTTTGATGGTTCGTCGGAGGGCATAGCGGGATTTCTTATAAGAGTCCGGGTTAGAGTCCCACTCATTGCGGCAGCTCTACCCTTTGGCTCAGTGCGGATGTTGCCTGTAATCCATGGCTTCTGGTTGAGGTATGTACGTACGGTCACTGTGGGGAAGACGTCATCGATGCACTTATTGGTGAGTCTTTAAGTAGGGTTAGTTTTGACTGCCAATATACTGCCAATGTTCTTGTTTTTACATGGAATAACGGTTTACAAGAAAGCAATTATCCATGGATAAAACATATCCACATTCATCTATTTTTGGTTCCCCAACAAGCCTTTGGACACTGCTGGTATGAACTTTTCTGAGCATATGAAAGTCAAGATTACTTCCACCTTTCTAGATGTACAGCAGCATTAGTTCCATTTAAGCTACATCTTTGAAAGGTTGGCAGACAACTGAGGACAAGACCTTGAAGTGTGACCAATACTTGATAGAACTCCATTTCATGTTTTGAAAACAGCTCTACTCTATGAGCTAGGTGAATTACTGACTCAGTTATGCCAATGCTTCTGAAGGTTACAAAGATGAAACACCAAGGTCGTTATAAGTGTATATTTTAAACCTCTGTGTATCATTTTACATCCTTAAAGCGAGCATCTAAATCAGGTTTGGTTAAGAATCTTGCCTACTATTTTGCACACGTCTGTTGTTTTAATCCGCCTGCGAGCTTCTTTCTGTTGGCTATCAGCTGCCACCTATGGAGAACAAAAGTTACCTGAATAAATTCTGGAGAGAAATGAAGGGAACAGCTGCATCAGGGGACCAGTACCTATGCTGCTGATCTGACTAAAGCTCCACTCTGAATTCTCCCTCTCTGCCTCTTCCTAATCTAAATGTGTCACAGGTCTGGTGTAGATAGGGAGATGATGATGCTCAGTTTGAGATAGTCCACCTCACCCTCTCCTGGTCTGCACCTAATACACTATAGGTCCATACAAACACAAGAGGGCACATCTGTACATGTATGTAAGACCAACTCTTCACAAACTTTATTCATGAAATGTAAAAAACACATTTAACAGTTGATTTTGCTGATCTGCAAAGGGATTCATACCCAATGTACACACCTTATAGACTGAAGGGCTGACCAAACTGCCCCACACACCAGTGTATTTCTCATTACAATATGTAAATAATTATCTGTACTCCAGAGCTCCTGGATTTGTCCATCTTTTTCACTGGCAGAATAAGAGATCAACATTTGCATCCAACTAAATAACACACTGTAGTCTGTACTAACACTAGCATTATAACCCAGCCACAAAGCCAAGGATATATCAATTCAAACTCTTAACCCAGATTGATCCAATTCTTGGACTGTGGGGTAAGAAGCAGTTGATTTGGATTCTATTTGCAGACTGATGCTTCTAACCCCTTCTCCACCCTTCTCTCCTCTCTATATAACCAGAGGCAGCCATATCAAGATAAAAAAAAGTTATTTACGTGTTCAGTCAAAGAGTGAAAGAAGATAACATTTGCTGCGTTTCACACTCCAATTCCACTGTACAAATGTTGTACCGTCGGTCCCTTGCTGGTCCAGTGCAAGCAACATCGAGGTCAGCAGCATCCATTGATGGGTGTCTGTCGATTTACAGATCCATCACCTCCTCCTCCACGGTCTTTTCACCATCTTCAACATACCTCTCTTGTACTCCTAGAGTACTAGGGGTAAAATTTAAGAAAATCTAATCAAAATGCTACTCGTCACATGCACCTTAAACAACAGGTGTAGACCAACAGTGAAAAGCTTAGGAGTGTTGACCAGTCATCTATGTTAAGCAGCACTCTACAGGCAGATCTGTTTACAGCAGAACACACTATTCAAACTCAAATAATTGTCACCACTTGCTGAGACTGCTTTAAAAAAAAAGTCGAAATGCAGCAGTTTTTAGCTCAATACCAAATCATTTTTGGGTAACAATTAAGTACCTTACAGATTCTTTTTGACCATTTTAAATAAAAACAAACAAAAATAGCTTCTTAGCAAAGATCAATTTCTCAAGCAAGAATTTTGCTAGGACTGTCTGGGAGTGGTCTGAGTGGGGAGGGGAAAACTAGCTGTTATTGGCAGAGGGGTTAGGAACTCTTATTGGTCTATTTAAGTGATAATTTCCGGTCCCCTAACCAATTGTGCTATTATGTGTTTTTTCACGTTATTTGTTACTTATTTTGTACATAATGTTTCTACCAGTCTCTTATGACCGAAAAGAGCTTCCAGATATCAGGACAGCGATTACTCACCCCGTACTAGAATATTTTTTATTTAACGAGTCAGACGCAAAGGATTTACTCCAGACATCAGACAAGGCCCTCATCCCCGTCATTCACAGGAGAAAGAGACAGAAATATCTGGGATGTAGGTCTGGGTGCATTGGAAGGATCTGACGGCGAGTGGGTAATCTGCCTTTACCATCGGTCCTATTAGCCAACTTACAATCATTGGATAATAAAATAGACGATCTACGAGCACATACAGTGGGGAGAACAAGTATTTGAAACACTGCCGATTTTGCAGGTTTTCCTACTTACAAAGCAAGTAGGGAGGAAGCGTCGTCTCCCACAGCCAGTCGAGTCGGACATGTTGCTGTTCACCCCTGATCAGATGGACAGAGTGAGACAGTCAATGTGCCCCAGTGACCTCATGTCATTCACACCTCCATCTAATAGATAGAACGAGCAACTGATGAGACCGATTTACTTAACTGCCGTTTTTCCCCCTCCATTTCGCTCTAGACTTGTTTTTAGTCTCTCAAAGAAAATAATTTGTTTATATGCATTGTTACTTTTTTCTAAACTCCTCTAATTGTCAGAAAAGTGTTTTTATGTAACTTCAGATTTTCAAGAATTTTCCTGAAATGTTTTGTGCTATGTCTATAATTTTTTATCATAGGTACACTTCAACTGTGAGAGACAAAAATCCAGAAAATCACATTGTATGATTTTTAAGTAATTAATTTGCATTTTATTGCATGACATAAGTATTTGATACATCAGAAAAGCAGAACTTAATATTTGGTACAGAAACCTTTGTTTGCAATTACAAAGATCACACGTTTCCTGTAGTTCTTGACCAGGTTTGCACACTGCAGCAGGGATTTTGGCCCACTCCTCCATACAGACCTTCTCCAGATCCTTCAGGTTTCGGGGCTGTCGCTGGGCAATACGGACTTTCAGCTCCCTCCAAAGATTTTCTATTGGGTTCAGGTCTGGAGACTGGCAAGGCCACTCCAGGACCTTGAGATGCTTCTTACGGAGCCACTCAGTTGCCCTGGCTGTGTGTTTCCGGTCGTTGTCATGCTGGAAGACCCAGCCCCGACCCATCTTCAATGCTCTTACTGAGGGAAGGAGGTTGTTGGCCAAGATCTCGCGATACATGGCCCCATCCATCCTCCCCTCAATACGGTGCAGTCATCCTGTCCCCTTTGCAGAAAAGCATCCCCAAAGAATAAAGTTTCCACCTCCATGCTTCACGGTTGGGATGGTGTTCTTGGGGTTGTACTCATCCTTCTTCTTCCTCCAAACACGGCGAGTGGAGTTTAGACCAACAAGCTCTATTTTTGTCTCATCAGACCACATGACCTTCTCCCATTCCTCCTCTGGATCATCCAGATGGTCACTGGCAAACTTCAGACGGGCCTGGACATGCGCTGGCTTGAGCAGGGGGACCTTGCGTGCGCTGCAGGATTTTAATCCATGACGGCGTAGTGTGTTACTAATGGTTTTCTTTCAGACTGTGGTCCCAGCTCTCTTCAGGTCATTGACCAGGTCCTGCCGTGTAGTTCTGGGCTGATCCCTCACCTTCCTCATGATCATTGATGCCCCACGAGGTGAGATCTTGCATGGAGCCCCAGACCGAGGATGATTGACCGTCATCTTGAACTTCTTCCATTTTCTAATAATTGCGCCAACAGTGCCTTCTCACCAAGCTGCTTGCCTATTGTCCTGTAGCCCATCCCAGCCTTGTGCAGGTCTACAATTTTATCCCTGATGTCCTTACACAGCTCTCTGGTCTTGGCCATTGTGGAGAGGTTGGTGTCTGTTTGATTGAGTGTGTAGACAGGTGTCTTTTATACAGGTAACGAGTTCAAACAGGTGCAGTTAATACAGGTACTAAGTGGAGAACAGGAGGGCTTCTTAAAGAAAAACTAACAGGTCTGTGAGAGCCGGAATTCTTACTGGTTGGTAGGTGATCAAATACTTATGTCATGCAATAAAATGCAAATTAATTACTTAAAAATCATACAATGTGATTTTCTGGATATTTTTTTTTTATTCCGTCTCTCACAGTTGAAGTGTACCTATGATAAAAATTACAGACCTCTACATGCTTTGTAAGTAGGAAAACCTGCAAAATCGGCAGTGTATCAAATACTTGTTCTTCCCACTGTATATCCTACCAATGGGACATTAAAAACGTTAATATCTTATGTTGACGACATGAAGAACATACAGCTGGCGGGTTTTACGTGCAGCTGGCGCTCCTAGTAGCCGGGGACTTTAATCCAGGGAAACTTGAATCCATTTTACCTAACTTCTATCAGCAGGTTAAATGTGCAACCAAAAGGAAAAGAACTCTTGATCCACCTTTACTCCACACAGAGAGACGCGTACAAAGCTCTCCCTCGCCCTCCATTTGGCAAATCTGACCATAATTCTATCCTCCTGCTTACAAGCAAAAACTAAAGCAGAAAGCATGCAGTCAATAAAAAAAGTGGTCAGATGAAGCAGCTGCTAAGCTACAGGACTGTTTTGCTAGCACAAACTGGAATATGTTCCAGGATTCTTTCGATGGCATTGAGAAGTACACCACATCAGTCACTGGCTTCATCAATAAGTGCATCGATGACGTCATCCCCAACGTAACTATACCAGAAGCCATGGATTACAGGCAACATCCACAATGAGCTAAAGGGTAGGGCTGCCGCTTTCAAGGAGCGGGTCTAACCCGGAAGCTTATAAGAAATACCGCTATGCCCTCCGACGAACGATCAAACAGGCAAAGCGTCAATACAGGACTAAGATTGAATCGTAATACACCGGCTCCAACGCTCGTCTTATGTGGCAGGGCTTGCAAACTATTACAAACTACAAAGGGAAGCACAGCTGCGAGCTGCCCAGTCACACGACCATACCAGACAAGCTAAATTACTTCTATGCTTGCTTCGAGGCAAGTAACACAAACATGTATGAGAGAATCAGCTGTTCCGGACGACCATGTGATCACGCTCGCCGTAGCCGATGTGAGTAAGACCTTTAAACAGGTCAACATTCATAAGGCCTCAGGGCAAGACAGATTACCAGAATGTGTACTCCGAGTATGCGCTGACCAACTGACAAATGTCTTCACTGACATTTTCAACCTCTCCCTGACTGAGTCTGTAATACCAAGGTTTCAAGCAGACCACCATGGTCCCTGTGCCCAAGAACACTAAGGTAACCTGCCTAAATGACTACCGACCCGTAGCACTCACATCTGTAGCCATGAAGTGCTTTGAAAGGCTGGTCATGGCTCACCATTATCCCATTATCCCAGAAACCCTAGACCCACTCCAATTTGCATACCACCCCAACAGATCCACATATGATGCAGTCTCTATTGCACTCCACACTGCCCTTTCCCACCTGGACAAAAGGAACACCTAGTGGCAAGAAAAAGTATATGAACCCTTTGGAATTACCTGGATTTCCGCATAAATTGGTCATCAAATTTGATCTGATCTTCATCTAAGTCACATCAATAGACAAACTCAGTGTGCTTAAAATAATAACACAAATTATTGTATTTTTCTTGTCTATATTGAATACATATTTTAAACATTCACAGTGTAGGTTGGAAAAAGTATGTGAACCCCTAGGCTAATGACTTCTCCAAAAGCTAATTGGAGTCAGGAGGCAGCTAACCTGGGGTCCAATCAATGAGACGAGATTGGAGATATTGGTTAGAGCTGCCTTACCCTACAGAAAACACTCACAAAATTTGAGTTTGCTATTCACAAGAAGCATTGCCTGATGTGAACCATGCCTCGAACAAAAGAGAAGACCTAAGATTAAGAATTGTTGACTTCCATAAACCTGGAAAGGGTTCGAAAATTATCTCTAAAAGTCTTGATGTTCATCAGTCCACGGTAAGACAAATTGTCTATAAATGGAGAAAGTTCAGCACTGTTACTACTCTCCCTAGGAGTGGCCGCCCTGCAAAGATGACTGCAAGAGCACAGCGCAGAACACTCAATGAGGTAAAGAAGAATCCTAGAGTGTCAAAGACTTACAGAAACATGCTAACATGCTCTGGAACACACTAAACAAGAATGGTGTTCAATATTCTGTGGACAGATGAAAATAAAGTTGAGTTGTTTGGAAGAAACACACAACACTATGTGTGGAGAAAAAAAGGCACAGCACACCAACATCAAACCCTCATCCCAACTGTAAAGTATGGTAGCGGGAGCATCATGGTTTGGGGCTGCTTTGCTGCCTGAGTGCCTGGACAGCTTGCTATCGTCGACGGAAAAATGAATTCCCAAGTTTATCAAGACATTTTGCAGGAGACTGTTAGGCTATCTGTCCGCGAATTGAAGCTCAACAGAAGTCAGGTGATGCAACAGGACAACGACCCAAAACACAGAAGTAAATCAACAACAAAATGGCTTCAACAGAAGAAAATACGACTTCTGGAGTGGCCCAGGCAGAGTCCTGACCTCAACCCGATTGAGATGCTGTGGCATGACCTCAAGAGAACAGCTCACACCAGACATCACAAGAATATTGCTAAACTGAAACTTGTAAAGAGGAATGGTCCAAAATTCCTCCTGACCATTGTGCAGGTCTGATCCGCAACTACAGAAGAGGTTATTGCTGCCAAAGGAGAGTCAACCAGTTATTAAATCCAAGTGTTCACATACTTTATCAACCTTGCACTCTGAATGTTTACACGGTGTGTTCAAATAAGACATGAAAATGTATAATTGTTTGTGTGTTATTAGTTTAAGCAGACTGTTTGTCTATTGTTGTGACCTAGATGAAGATCAGATCAAATTTGATGACCACTTTATGCAGAAATCCATGTATTTCCAAAGTGTTCACATAACCTTTTTCTTGCCAGTGTATGTGAGAATGCTATTCATTGACTACAGCTCAGCGTTCAACACCATAGTGCCCTCCAAGCTCATCACTAAGTAAGGACCCTGGGACTAAACACCTCCCTCTGCAACTGGATCCCTGACTTCCTGATGGGCCACCCCCAGGTGGTAAGGGTAGGTAACAACACATCCACCATGCTTATCCTCAACACAAGGGCCCTTCAGGGGTGCGTGCTCAGTCCCCTCCTGTACTCCCTGTTCACTCATGACTGCTTGGCCAGGCACGACTCCAACACCATCATTAAGTTTGCCGATGACAACAGTGGTAGGCCTGATCACCGACAACGATGAGACTGACCTCCTTCCCTATAGGATGAGACCTGGCCGTGTGGTGCCAGGACAACAACCTCTCCCTCAATGTCATCAAGACAAAGGAGATGATTGTGGACAACAGGAAAAGGAGGACAGAGCACGCCCCCATTCTCATCGAAGGGGCTGCAGTGGGGCTGCAAACATCACCAACAAACTATCATGGTCCAAACACACCAAGACAGTCATAAAGAGGGCACGATAAAGCCTATTCCCCCTCAGGAGATTGAAAAGATTTGGCATGGGTCCTCAGATCCTCAAGTTATACAGCTGCACCACCGAGAGCATCCTGACTGGTTGCATCACTGCCTGGTATGGCGGCAGGCAGCCTAGTGGTTAGAGCATTGGACTAGTAACCGAAAGGTTGCAAGATCGAATCCCTGAGCCGACAAGGTACAAATCTGTTGTTCTGCCCCTGAACAAAGCAGTTAACCCACTGTTCCTAGGCCGTCATTGAAAATAAGTATTTGTTCTTAACTGACTTGCCTATTTAAATAAAGGTAAAATAAAATAAAAAATCTTGCACCTTTAAATGGACCAGAACTATTTTATTGAAATACAGTTGTCATGACTGTACAGTTGTCATTCACACCTACAGCCCTTTCAGTGAATTGGCTAGCAGAGATGTGAACAACCCCCTCTCCTGTTAGGAGGGGAGGGGGAGTTTTACAACTTAACCCCCACGCCATAAATTCCATATAGAGACTCTCCCTGCCCATGCAGTATGGAGAGAGTTTCACAGTAGAACAAAGGAACTTCTACATCATCACAGAATATAACTGAACAATATCCATATTGTGGTGAATGTGTAAACGGTCGGTGAAGCCAGCTACGACCCGGTCCGTTTTGTTTCATGTTTGTGACCTTATGAAAGGCAATATAGCCACATTACCCTAACTCTGTTTATACAGGTGCCTCAGTTATGAGGTTTGCATCTAATTATTGTATAAAATGAATGAGTAAAGATGAAACTATTTGCAAAATGATGTAATATGATGTTAACTTTTAAAATGAGAAAATCATCTTCCCTTTAAAGTTGAACTAAGTCAGGAGCCACCCCCAAGTGAATAGGCATTGGTTGGAAATTATGAACCAACCCCTTTTCTACATTTCTATAAAAGCCCCCAAAGTCACCTGAGTTCCAAATAACAGGAGGATTTGTCCTCATGTTTAAAAAGGGCTCATTCTAATTTCAACCCTACAGGCCAGGAAACATGAGAGCTTGCGCCACACATGAAATGGTATGAACTCTGAACTATTGATCACCTAAAGAAGTGCATACTAAACTAGCATATATCAGACTGCAGCTGAACATATGCGCAAATCTAGTACGAGAACACTGACTGACATGGACGAATCTCCAGAGTGAGATGAACCTCTCAGACCACGTGACCACACAACGACAAGATTCCACAAAGGACAAACCAGAGCCTCACATAACCAGCTTCATGTAAATACAATGCATTGCTTTTCCGAATGAGCGATCGATAGTAGCATATGTATTTATGTGAGAATAGCTTCCCAGGTCCGATAAAGACCAATGTTCCTTAGCCTTCCTTCCCAAAACCCATTCTCTTCTCTGAATCTATCGTGTTATAACCGAACTGTTTTTGTTTAGCCCAATAAGGGACTTTCCTATCCTTGTCAGTAACCAATATCTATTGTTTGTTTGTTTATGCATTTCTGTGATTATTTAGTTAGTTAATAAATAAATGATTAAGCCAACCGGTGTATGGATGATTCATGGTTTAGGCTGGGTTCGTGCAGATAACCAACAATTCACGACGATTGGAATGAGACTCACGTGAGGTAAAGAATAATTGATCAGATATTTAAATATCTGAAGAGTTATATTCGCAAAATTATAACTTTAATCTGAAGATTTTCCGTGGTGCACCGACATCCTAGTTAATTAAATTTACAAGATTAATTTAATCAGGTAATAATAATAACTGAGAATTGATTTGATAAAATAACAGTCTTCACCTTTAATGATGCCAAAGACACGACACAGTACCAGTCAAAAGTTAACACACTTACAAGGGTTTTCCATTATTTTAACTATTTTCTACATTGTAGAATAATAGTGAAGACATCAAAACTATGAAGTAACACATATGGAATCATGTAGTAACCAAAAAAAGTGTTAAACAAATCAAATATTTAACGTAGCCACCTTTTGCACAGTCTTAGCATTCTCTCAACCAGCTTCTTGGGGAATGCTTTTCCAACAGTGTTGAAGGAGTTCCCACATATAAGGAGCACTTGTTGGCTACTTTTCCTTCACTCTGCGGTCCAACTCATCCCAAACATCTCAATTGGGTTGAGGTCAGGTGATTGTGGAGGCCAGGTCATCTGATGCAACACTCCATCACTCTCCTTCTTGATCAAATAGTCCTTACACAGCTTGGAGGTGTGTTTTGGGTCATTGTCCTGTTGAAAAACAAATGATAGTCCCACTAAGCGCAAACCAGATGGGATGGCATATTGCTGCAGAATGCTGTGCTAGCCATGCTGGTTAAGTGTGCCTTGAATTCTAAATAATCACGGACAGTGTCACCAGCAAAGCACCCCCACACAATCATACCTCCTCTTCCATGCTTCACGGTGGGAACCATCCGTTCACCTACTCTGCGTCTCACAAAGACACGGCAGTTGGAATCAAAATCTAAAATTTGGACTCATCAGACCAAAGGACAGATTTCCACCGGTCTAATGTCCATTGCTTGTGTTTCTTGGCCCAAGCAAGTCTCTTCTTATTGGTGTCCTTTAGTAGTGGTTTCTTTGCAGCAATTCGACCATGAAAGCCTGATTCACGCAGTCTCCTCTGAACTGTTGATTTTGAGATGTGTCGGTTACTTGAACTCGGAAGCATTTATTTGGGCTGCAGTCCGAGTTGCAGTTAACTCTAATGAACGTATCTTCTGTAGCAGAGGTAACTCTGGGTCTACCTTTCCTGTGGCAGTCCTCATGAGTGCCCGTTTCATCATAGCGCTTGATGGTTTTTAAGACTGCACTTGAAGAAACTTTCGAAGTTCTTGAATTTACCAGATTGACTGACCTTCATGTGTTAATGTAATGGTAGACTGTCGTTTCTCTTTGCTTACTTGAGCAGTTCTTGCCATAATATGGACTTGGTCTTTCATCAAATAGAGCTATCTTCTGTATACCACCCTACCTTGTCACAACACAACTGATTGGCTCAAACACATTGAAAGAAATTCCAAAAGTGTACTTTTAACAAGGCACACCTGTTAATTGAAATGCATTACAGGTGACTACCTCATGAAGCTGGTTGGACCGCAGAGTGAAGGAAAATCAGCCAAAAAGTGCTCAGCATATGTGGGAACTCCATCAAGACATTCCAGGTGAAGCTGGTTGAGAGAATGCCAAGAGTGTGCAAAGCTGTCATCAAGGCAAATGGTGGCTACTTTGAAGAATCTCAAATATAAAAGATATTGATTTGTTTAACACTTTTTTGGTTACTACATGATTCCACATGGTGTTATTTCATAGTTTTGATGTATTCACTATTATTCTACAATGCAGAAAATAGTAAAAATAAAGAAAAACCCTTGAATGAGTAGGTGTCCAAACTTGTGACTGGTACTCTGTATTTATTTATAAATAACACACAGGAAAATCTAGTTTTGGACTGAACCTGGCCTTTAACACTTTTGACATTTAAAATTGCTTTGTTTCATAGGTTGAGCATGTGGAATAGACTGGTTTAATAACAAACACATAAATCAATATAGCAGCTGTTAGTAAAGGATACGAGGTGAACTGGAAGTCTGCTCCCACAGCGGCTGACATCATTGCTTGCAGGTTCCTCTCCTCCAGGTTACCGAAGCAGTAGCCGTTGGCCTTGTCCACAGTCCGCAGGACCTGCGTCATGCTCTCTCTGTCCTGGAGAGAAAGCACAGTGCAGGATGTCAGTGGTTAAGTGGCAAAAAATGTAAATGCAAGCTTCATCCTCCAGGTTGAGACTACAGTGTTTTAACCTTACCCCACCTGCTAAAATTGACCAGTATTTATTTAGAGTTTAGACAAAGTATTGCGGTTGTGTTCACTAGTAAGCACAAAGCAGAAGAAAAATATCTGAAACAGGGAGGTACTGAACTTCATGTCCCATAATAAATATAACCCAGAAACAGCAGATGCCCAAGAACCAGTGACCTTCTAAAGATAGCAGCAAAGTCTCACCTGCACATTGAGAGGCACAAAAGAGACAAGGCCATAGTCTTGTATGACCCCTGCAAGTTTCTCATTTAGTTTGAGGAACTTCCTAAAGAAAGGGTCAGCTGCCAAGTGATCCAGCAGATATGTCAGGTCCATAACATCTGTGTAGAAGTCCAGGTTGAAGGCTATCCCAGAGACAGAGAAAGTGCAAAAATGAAACAAGTCCCGCAGCTAAAGACAAACTGTCAAATCAAACACTTCTGAGGGAAACTGAGGGAATATAGCCATACAAAGCCCATATTCATCATCACCCAGGATGTCTCATCTCACCCAGTTTGCCGTACTGCTCGATGAGGTCCATCTTGGAGAGGACGTTGACGTGGGGTAGCTCCACGTGCAGCATGGTGGACAGGGAGGTGCACAGCACTGAGATGAACTTAGCTGGGTCAGCGCAGTAATGAGAGTCCACAAGGTGCACTGCAGTCAGCTGAGTGTTTAAAGAGGGAGTGTTAGTGAGACAGTGCAGGGATTCAACTAACGGGCCCAGGTTATCCCGGTGGGGTGAGTTTGCACAGGGTGAAAAATGATTGCATTTGTTTTGGAAACGGGCTGCCCCCTCGGGCGTGAGCCAGGTGCCCTGTTCAAAGCCTAGGCTAGATTAAGCATGTGGAGTAATGAGTAGGCTTCTACTTTTATTAAAAGCAAAAGTGATTGCTTTTAATAAAAACACTATCTGCCTTCCCAATAAAAACTAGTTTAAAAATTCGAACATATATTTTATGGAAAGAGATGCGTTTCTGGACAATGCACCACACTGTGATTTGAGAAGGGAGCTCCTCCCTCACTGATTTTGACCGTTAATGTCACGAGTCATTGACTGGTGCACCGCTGCTCAGGTTAATAGAACTCACCCAGTGATATGAGCACGACCTATAGGCACTATGACTCAACACTAATAAAGCACATGCCCATAAACACCCAATACAAATAGCTAGGCCTACTTGTCAAAGACCCAAATTCTCAATCAATGTGGCAAACAATACATTTCTTAAGTTAGCCTAAATGATACTGAATGTGTCATGCATGGATTGACATACTACACTAAGTGTTTATTTTGGGGAATCATTCATACTAGGAATCACAACATTCCAGCACCAATGGGCACAAACATCTTAGAATCCTGAACCATCTCACCCTGAAGTTCCACTTGGCCAGCTGAGCAAAGATGTTTTTCACTGAGTTCTGGTGGGTGTACAGCTCCACCTGACCAGGACAGTCAAACAGGAAGTAACAGTCACTATGTTCCTCTAACTTCGTTTCCAGCCAGTCCAGATTGGCCTCCAGGTACTCCATGCAGTACAGGAGTCCACCATTGGGCCCCAACTTCAAACCCTCCATCACGTCATCTAGGGTGACCAGCTCTGAAATATTCACGGCACAGGGGTATGGGAGCCCTTCATTTGCAGGGTCCATGTTCACCACAACTACCTTCCTTCCCAAGTGACTCAATAACTCCTGCATCCCCCGGCAGTATGTGGTTTTACCTGAGCCAGGAGGTCCTATGACCACCTGGCCAAAGCGTAAGGATGGAGGCTGCGAGGGCTGGGTAGCCATGATTACTTCTCCAAAGCTCTGACTTGTTAGATTCCCATCTGAGGAGAAAACAAATGGTACATACCCATCACTAACCACCACATATGGTCCTTGCCTCAGGTTAGCCCATTCATAGAAGCTAACTACATTTAGCGCCTATTAATGATGCATCATTTACGGTACGGTTTTGGAAACATAAGGTATGTATGTTGTATATCAGCAAGAAATAATTTTCAACAAATGAAAGGTTAAATTAGTACGCACCTTTATAGGGTTACGCTTCGAACACACCGACAGCGTTTTGCATTTTGGTACACCACAATTACACTCATTTCCAATGAAACACTGCGTTTCCGTTGCAAAGGCAGTGCGTTCGGTGTGGTGCATACATTGGATTTATCGAACATATGCGTCAAACTGTATGCGTGGACGGCTTGACAGAAATGGTAGCAGAAGGTGAATGTTGAACTTTTGTTACATACATATCCAGATGATGCTGCATACTATTTTTCGCAATGACGCTGTCGGTGTGTTAAATAGTATATTATTGGGCTAGCTGAGGAACGCTCAACTCCGTTCTCTTATCGAGGCGGAGTTGAGTTTTGATACATTTTACTAGCAAACATTCGCCTCGATTTAAGAGAACGGAGTTGAGCGTTCATCAGCTATTATGGGTCTAGCGCAGGGCTTCCCAAACTCGGTCCTCGGGACCCCAAGGAGTGCCATAACACTACACAACTGATTCAAATAATGAACTAATTATCAGGCGTTGTATCAGCTGTGTAGTGTTAAGGCAAAAACCAAAACCTGCAATCCTTGGGATCCCAAGGTGGACTGAGTTTAGGAAACTAGCCAGGTTAGCGCAGAAACGTGTAAAACATGGTTTGCTGACTAACATCTTTCAATTAACATGCACATTTTATAGTTAGCACCATTTGTGGAAAAGACACAATTGTCATACTTTAATAAAAGTAAAGATACCTTAATAGAAAATGACTAAAGGAACATACTACTTGAGTAAAAAACTAAGTATTTGGTTAAATATACTTATCAAAAGTAAATGTAATTGCTAAAATATACTTAAGTATCGAAAGTAATCATTTCAAGTTCCTTTTAATAAACAAACCAGATAGCACATTGTTTTAATTTACGGCGGATAGCCAGGGACACACTCCGAAGTCATTTACAAACCAAGCATGTGTTTAGTGAGTCCGCAAGATCAGAGGCAGTAGATGACCAGGGATGCTCTCTTGATAAGTGTGATTTTGACGATTTCTCTGTCCTACTAAGCATTCAAAATGTAACGAATGGGTGTCCGGGAAAATGTATCGAGTAAAAAAGTTTTTTTTTTAGGAATGTAGGGACGTAAAATGTGTCAAATCTAAAAAGTACAGATACCAGCCAAAACGATTTAAGTAGTACTTTAAAGTAATTTAACTTAAGTACTTTACACCACTGGTTAGAATAGCATTCAATGCGCAATGTCATGCGAAGTGATGATGCGCTAGTTAGTCATATTGCAGCTAGCTTGCTAATTAGCAGCGTAGCAAATGTATCACGACAAGTAGCTAAAATAGCTAGCAAAATGCTCCCCAAAAGACATGTTATAAGAAGAAATAAGTGTTGTAAATATTACATTCCGATACGAGTGAAATATACTAACCAGCGCCACTTGCCGCCGTTAAATGTGGTTATTGGAGAAGCTACCCAAAATCTAGACAACACTGCTGTGAAACAGGTAAAAATAACTAACTACTTCCGGGTCACGGTTTTTGGAATCCTTCAGAATAAAAATCCCGTCCTGTATACTTAGTAAAGGAATAATTAGGGCAAAAATGAGCACAATTATCAATATCTTTGACTTCTTATCCTACAAAGAAATACATATTTCTATAAGATATTATGTCATAAAATGTTAAAGCCTAAATGGTCAACAATGTTTTTCGTGTGTGTACACATTAATTGCAACTTTAAAAAGTAGCCGTATGTTGTGTCGCAGTAACTCTGAACTTACAATGGCTAGTCCCAAGTCACTATATTTTTTTCTTGTGCTATTTGCCTCATGACTCCTGCGTGCTTTGTTAACTATGAAGTTGGTTCTTTACCCAACTGTGGGACAGACTGTTTGTTCCCACACTCGAGACTCTGACTCTCTATTCTAACCACTTATTGCCGGCTTTTTATTCATGTTACCTGATAAAATGTTGCTGTACAATATGATCTTGTTGCCATCTAATGCACATTCAAATGTCCTAAATTAGCACTGCAGAGCTCTCCCTGTCCTCTGCAGTGCCCTGGTTGTATTACTGCTGATGATATCTGGAAATGTGCATGTACACCCTGGCCCATCTACTGTTGCTAGCCCCAATTATGCTCTGATATCTGCTTCACTGATTTCTGCTCTCGTAAAAGCCTGTGTTTTCTGCACATTAACACTAGAAGCTTAAAATGGATCAATTGAAAGTGTGGGTTCACAGCTCCAATCCAGATGTGTTGGTCATTACTGAGACATGGTTAAGAAATAGTTTTTTGAACACTGATCTTAACCTTTCTGGTTATAACCTATTTCAGCGAGACAGATCTCCCAAAGCTGGTGGAGTGGCAATCTTTACCAAGGTACAACCTCAGTGCTTGGTTGTCTCGACCAAGTCTGTCCCAAAACAATTTGATTTGCTGGTTTTAAGCATTAAAGTTTCAAATAGCTCTTTGTTGACTGTTGCTGGGTGTTATCGTCCACCAACAGCACCGGCCTGTACCTTAAATGCCCTAAGCTCTCTCCTGGCCCCTTATACTAAGTATGAATTTGTCCTGCTAGGTGACCTAAACTGAGACATGCTTAAACCACCTGACCAAGTCCTAAAGCAATGGGACTCCCTAAATCTTTCTCAGATTATCACCAATCCCACAAGGTATGACTCCAAACACCCAGAAAAGGCTACTCTCCTTGATGTTATCCTCACAAATAATCCTGATGGGTATCAGTCTGGTGTTTTCTGTAATGACCTTAGTGATCACTATTTTACAGCCTGTGTTCGTAATGGCTGCTCAGTGAAACGACCTGTCCTGATTTGTCATAGACGCTTGCTAAAAAACTTTAATGAGCAAGCCTTCCTTCGTGACCTGGCCTCTGTAAAATGGTATAGAATCAGCTTGAGCCCTTCTGTCGAAGACACTTGGACCTTCTTTTTTATATTTTCAGTGGTATTGTTAACAAACATGCCCCATAAAGATAATGAGAATTAAAAACAGGTTCAGCCCCTGGTTCGACCGTGATCTTGCAAAGTTACTCCACCTCAAGAATTCCATTTGGCGAAATGCTCAGCTGACTGGCTCTCGTTCAGGCAAATTCGAAATAAGTGCACTCAAGCTATCCGGAAGGCCAAAGTTACTTACTTTAAGAAGCAGTTCTCTCTTTGTGGGTCTAACCCTAAGAAGTTATGGAAAACGGTTAAAGACCTGGAGAATAAACCCTCCTAACAGCTGCCCATGGTTGTTACTGACAAGGACCACATGGCTGAGCTCTTTAAACACCACTTCATTAAGTCAGGATTCCTATTTGAGACAGCCATGTCTCCTTGCCCGTCCAACATTTCTTCATCTCCTACCTCTTCTCATGTGACTAGCCCCGATGCTTCTCCCTCTTTTTTCCCTGCCCCACTACAAAGTTTCTCCCTGCAGGCGGTCACTGAGTCCGAGGTGCTAAAGGAGTTCCTTAAACTTGACCCCCAAAAACATCTGGGTCAGATGGTTTAGACCCTTTTTTCTTTAAGGTTGCTGCCCCTATCGTCACCAAGCCTATCTCTGACCTTTTTAACCTGTCTCCTCTCTGGGGAGGTTCCCACTGCTTGGAAGGCAACCACAGTGCATCCTTTATTTAAAGTGGGAGATCAAGCTGATCCTAACTGTTATAGGCCAATTTCTATTTTGCCCAGTTTATCAAAAGTGTTGGAAAAACTTGTCAAATATCAACTGATTGGCATTCTTGATGTCTATAGTATTTTCTCTGGTATGCAATCTTGTTTCCCACTCAGGTTATGGATGTGTCACGGCAACCTTAAAGGTCCTAAATGCCCCTGACTAAGCAATGTTGTGCTGATATTTTTATTTACTTGACCAAAGCTTTTGATACTGTAGACTATTCCATTCTTGTGAGCCTGCTAAGGAGTATTGGTGTCTCTGAGGGTCTTTGGCCTGTTTTGCTACCTACCTCTCTCAAAGAGTGCAGTGTATAAATTCAGAACATCTGCTGTCTCCGCCACTGCCTGTCACCAAGCCTCAATCCTAGGCCCCACGCTCTTCTCAATTTACATCAACAATATAGCTCAAGCAAGGTGACATAGGCAAGATGCAGTAGATAGACATTTTTTTGCGTGGATTCCGCGAGTGCTAGCTGGCTGTACTACAGACACCTGTCGTCGTTGTAGGAAAGACTCATTGTTATCTTTTCGTAAAACAACTGGTTGCAGTAAAGAGCCAATCTGGATACTAAGGAGATCCTGAGGGAAATCGAAGAGTACCAACAGCTTTACGCTATGGAGGAACAATATACTCCTTCATGGA
Organism: Salvelinus namaycush; assembly: GCF_016432855.1. Lineage (NCBI taxonomy): Eukaryota > Metazoa > Chordata > Actinopteri > Salmoniformes > Salmonidae > Salvelinus > Salvelinus namaycush. The sequence goes on along the minus strand of NC_052343.1, from coordinate 979,258 downwards.
AAGATGCGACCACCTCACAAAATAACTTTAGCCCGACAAAAAAAAGAAAAACAGATTCATCTACAGACACAGGTGATTTACTTACCATTGAGGTAGAGGCTAGTGCTCTGGCTGGAATCCATGTAACACTGGAAAAGTTGTGTGAGGAGGTAGCAGGGCTGAGGGGGAGTTTGGAGTTCAGCCAGAGTGTAATTCTCACGCTCCAAAGAGAAAACAAGACACTCACAGCCAAAGTAAAAATCCACGATTCCAACATGGATTGTCTACTCAGGGAAAACAGGGTGATGAAGGAGTAGACATACAAAGTCGTAGCATGCGTGAAAATCTATTTTTTTCTGGGATTCCTGAGGACGAATCCAATAATCCAGAGGGCGCGATCAGAGAATTCATGCAATCCGCCTTGAAACTTCCTATAGAGACTGTAAACAAGGTGACTTTCCACCGAGTACACAGACTTGGAGCGACAAGACCAAGGGTCCCCGACCGATCATCACAAAATTTGAACACTACTGTTAGGTTCTTATTTTTCAGATTAAATAACCCACGGACACTAGAGAAGCTTTAACCAAGTAATAAAAATCCAAAAATCCAGAAAATCACATTGTAGGATTTTTTTATGAATTTATTTGCAAATTATGGTGGAAAATAAGTATTTAAAAAAATAAAAAATCCTACAATGTGATTTTCTGGATTTTTTTTTCTCATTTTGTCTGTCATAGTTGAAGTGTACCTATGATGAAAATTACAGGCCTCTCTCATCTTTTTAAGTGGGAGAACTTGCACAATTGATGGCTGACTAAATACTTTTTTGCCCCACTGTACGCACTACATGTTACACACATAGACACTCAACCATGCAAATTGGCAGAGTTATTATTTATTTGGACATCACAGATTATAGTCTTACTCTTATACAGACATCACTATATCACATCCAATAGCATACACATCAACCTACTCAGATTTGCTACACACATAATATCTTGTCTCAATTTTCTAACATCTGTGGCATTTGCTCACAGGCAAACAGGCAAGGGAATAAAACAAATATTGCTAGAACCTATTTCTTGAATTCTAAATATCAGACATTTGAAAGCTCTAGTTTTGACCTTCATAATACCTCTGATGGCAGTAACTTTACAAGCACTAATTATGGTCAATTTAGACTGAGAATAGTATCTAGTTATGGTAAGGGGTGAAATAAGTATAGCCAGTTATAATTGTAATGGTTTAGCAGATTTATAAAAAAAGATCAGTCTTTACATGGCTAAAAGAAAAGGAATATAACATATACTGTTTAAAGGAAACTCACTCTACATCCTTATATGAAGTTGCGTGGGAAAATGAATGGGGTGGTGAAATAATTTTCTGTCATGGACAAAGGAACTCAAACATTTCGATCTGAATGTGCAAATAGTCAGGAATGATTCGCAAGGAAGGTGGATCCTTTTGAATATGAAAGTGGATGAAAAAGTGATTTGGCTCATTAATTTATATGGTCCAAATCAGGATGATCCGCACTTTTTCGAAAACATTTATACCAATTTATTGAACTTACAGGCAACAAATGATCTAATCATTATGTTAGGAGACTATAACACAGTGAGAAGTACCTCAATGGACCGTAAAGGTAATCACTCTACTAACTATCATCACCGTGACCTTCAGGAAATCACAAATATTATGGATACATTAGAAAGAGTGGATATTTGGAGACTAAAAAACCCAGACCTAGTGAGATATACATGGAGACTTAATCAAGCTAGTCGTCTTGACTACTTTCGTGTCTTTTTCTCTCTTGCATCAAAGGTTTAAAAAGTTTTAATAGGAGACAGAATGCGATCGAATCATCTTCTAATTGGCATTCACATAACATATATTTTCCACGTGGACTTAGATATTGGAAATTTGATCAAAGTTTACTGGAGGACAACTTATTTTTAACTAAGACAAAATAATTTATAACTGAATTTTTTCCAGTATAATATACAGTAATATACGATTCTGCGGGTTGTCCTACTTACAAAGCATGTAGAGGTCTGTAATTATCATAGGTCCACTTCAACTGTAAGAGACGGAATCTAAAACAAAAATCCAGAAAATCACATTGTATGATTTTTAAGTAATTAATTTGCATTTTATTGCATGACATAAGTATTTGATACATCAGAAAAGCAGAACTTAATATTTGGTACAGAAACCTTTGTTTGCAATTACAGAGATCATACGTTTCCTATAGTTCTTGACCAGGTTTGCACACACTGCAGCAGGGAGTTTGGCCCACTCCTCCATACCTTCTCCAGATCCTTCAGGTTTCGGGGCTGTCGCTGGGCAATACGGACTTTCAGCTCCCTCCAAAGATTTTCTATTGGGTTCAGGTCTGGAGACTGGCTAGGCCACTCCAGGACCTTGAGATGCTTCTTACGTAGCCACTCCTTAGTTGCCCTGGCTGTGTGTTTCGGGTCGTTGTCATGCTGGAAGACCCAGCCACGACCCATCTTCAATGCTCTTACTGAGGGAAGGAGTGGTATGGTATTTATAGTGGATTTTGAAAAGGCATTTGATAAAGTAAGACTGGATTTTATTTCTAAATGCCTGGATTTTTATAGCAACCCCAGGTGTAAAATAGTAAATAACGGCTACTTCTCAGAGAGTTTTGAATTGTCAAAAGGAGTTAAACAAGGGTGTCCGCTGTCACAATATCTACTCTTTGTGGCCATCGAAATGCTAGCTATTAGAATCAGATCCAATAACAACATTAGAAGATTAGAAATCCAAGGCTTAAAAACAAAGGTGTCCATGTATGCCGATGATTCAAGTTTTATATTAAGTCCGCAAGCTAGATCCTTGCAATATCTCATTAAAGATCTAGATAACTTTTCTGTACTCTCTGGACTAAAACCCAATTATGATAAGTGTACAATATTACGTATTGGATCCTTAAAAAATACAACTTTTACATTAACCTGCAGTTTACCTATAAAATGGGCTGATGGTGAAGTAGACATACTCTGTATGCATATCACAAAATATATAAATAAGCTCTCCACAATGAATTTCAATAGAAAACTTGTAAAAATAGACAAGATCCTGCAACCATGGAGAGATAAATACCTGTCTATTCATGGAAAAAAATGCACTGATTAACTCCTTAGTCATATCTCAGTTTACGCACTTACTTGTTGCGCTGCCTACTCCTGATGATTCGTTTTTCAAATAATTTGAGCAAAAAATATTTTGCTCCATCTGGGATGCTAACCCAGACAAAATAAAACGTGCCTATCTATATAATGAATATGAATTGGGTGGGTTGAGATTATTAAATATAAAAGCACTAAACCTCTCTCTAAAAGCTTCACTCATTCAAAAGTTTTATTTGAACCCTAAATGGTTCTCAAGTAGATTAAAGCAGTCCATTAATTTTAGAACACATTCAAGAACCACCAGAAGCTAATTAGCTACAAGCTATTTAGTCATTGTTAGCCACTGCTAGCGGCTTTTACCTTCTGCAAAGATACCAGCCCTGTTTTTTAGTCTGGATAATACTCACCAATCTACCAGTATTAGACTATCTCTCCACTACAACGTCGGATTCCTGCCATAATCCCTGGACCACCACTTCTGATCTTCACAGCTAGCTAGTGGCTAACGCCCCTGCCACGAAGCTAGCACCAGTTAGCCGTGAGCCAGGCGCATCTCCCGGCTAGCAAACTAAATTCTTGGATCCTCTGTCGACACGGCGCCCCGCCGCACCACCACGACTGGTCTGCCGACGAATACTCCATCCGCTGTGCCTTCAACCGGCCTCCGTCGGAGCAGACGCTCCTACTAGCCCCGGGCTACTAACTTTAAACGCTGTGTCGCCCGCGTGCTAGCGTAATGGCGACTACTCCACGGCTTCCCTGTTCCATCTACTGCTGCCCCCTGGACACTATGATCACTTGGCTACATAGCTGATGCCTGCTGGACTGTCCATTAATTCACGGTACTCCATTGTGTTTATTTTTTTTAACTGTCGGCCCCAGCCGCGAACTCAGGCTCTGGGTGTAGTTATTCCGACCCTCTCTGCCTAGTCATCGCCATTTTACCTGCTATTGTTGTGTTAGCTGATTAGCTGTTGCTGTCTCACCTGTTGTCTTAGCTAGTGTGCATTGTCTGCCTTGTCCGATGATTGGAATTGTCCCAACCCGCCGAATTTCCCCCCCCCCATTGGGCTGTATATGCCTCTGTCAGGGCTTCAATCGGGATACAGCATTCCCGCTTCGCTGTACCGTCCATACCACCCACCACTGCGACCTGTATGCTCTAGTCGGCTGGCCCTCGCTTCATATTCGTCGCCAGACCCACTGGCTCCAGGTCATCTATAAGTCCATGCTAGGTAAAGCTCCGCCTTATCTCAGTTCACTGGTCACGATAACAACACCCACCCGTAGCACGCGCTCCAGCAGGTATATCTCACTGATCATCCCAAAAGCCAACACCTCATTTGGCCGCCTTTCCTTCCAGTTCTCTGCTGCCTGTGACTGGAACGAATTGCAAAAATCGCTGAAGTTGGAGACTTTTATTTCCCTCACCAACTTTAAACATCTGCTATCTGAGCAGCTAACCGATCGCTGCAGCTGTACATAGTCCATCTGTAAACAGCCCACCCAATTTACCTACCTCATCCCCTTACTGTTTTTATTTATTTACTTTTCTGCTCTTTTGCACACCAGTATCTCTACTTGCACATGATCATCTGATGATTTATCACTCCAGTGTTAATCTGCTAAATTGTAATTATTCGCTCCTATGGCCTATTTATTGCCTACATCCTCATGCCTTTTGCACACAATGTATATAGACTCAGTTTTTTCCTACTGTGTTATTGACTTGTTTATTGTTTACTCCATGTGTAACTCTGTGTTGTTGTCTGTTCACACTGCTATGCTTTATCTTGGCCAGGTCGCAGTTGTAAATGAGAACTTGCTCTCAACTAGTCTACCTGGTTAAATAAAGGTAAAATAAAATTAAAATAAATAAGAAAAGCTCATCCATTGTTTGAAAATGTCCTTTTTGCCTTTGTGCAGATTGCCATGTCTTATTTTCGATTAATTGAAAATTATAATTTTTTCAAAGTATCTCTCTTTTTCAAACAAGCATTGCAGAGCTGGCTACAATTTCGATTTCATCCCCCTGAAAAGAGAAAAATATTATGGCTGAACTCAAATGTGCTGGTTGATAAAATACCTGTATTTATGGGAAAGATGTTTGAAAAGGGTATTTTGTTCTTAAATTATATTGTAAATTGGAATGGTAGAGTTATGTCCTTCATGGAGTTATCAGAATTGTACGGAAAGGTCTGCTCAATCAAAGAGTACAACCAATTGATTACAGCATTGCCCCAAAATGGAGGAGGCGGGTGGCAGCGGGAGGAGGTAGGGAACTGGTCTGTATGCCCAATATAAAGGATCAAAACTGGCAGAGGAATAAAAATAGCATAAATAGGAAAGTATACCAGTTTCATTTGAGGACCAGGATGTTGACAACTGTGCCATACAGATTGCAAAATAGTTGGAAAGAGATTTTTGATGTACCGATTCCATGGTACAGGGTGTTTGAGTTGATATATAAAACAATGCAAGATTCAAGACATCGTGCTTTTCAGCTAAAATTATTATATAGAATTCTTGCCACTAATAACATTTTGAATATTTGGAGCATAAAATCATCGAAGCTCTGCAGATTTTGTTGTGAGGATACAGAATCAATAGACCATTTATTTTGGTATTGCCTGTTTCTGGTCTCAGTTCAGGAATGGCTGAAAATGCATAGCATTGATCTAAAATTAACCCTAGAAATAGTACTGTTAGGAGATCTGGAGAGACCGGGTCAGTCAATTACTAATACTCTTAGTAAAAGTATTTATCTTCAACTCGCAGTCTGTGGATTCTATTCGACTAGATCGATTGAAATTGTACATTAAACATCACAGTATAGTTGAAAGATATGTGTTGCGTAGAAACCCGAAGTGGGTGGTCAGTAGAGATAGATGGGATGGGCTGAGGGAAGCTGAGGGTTGGTATGTGTAATTGGAGACAAGTGGGAGTGGAGTTGCTGTGAGAGATAGAATGATGGTCAAAGATAAAAGTCAAAATAAATCATAATAAAAAGAAAATTTGAATGACACTAATTGGCAGTGTTTTTACAACTAATGCCGGTTTGCCTGAGGCTGATGTTGTGCAGGTGTTTGTACACATGCATATGCACTCACTCTCATTCAAATGAACACATACAAGAACACACACATACAGTGGGGAGAACAAGTATTTGATACACTGCCGATGTTGCAGGATTACCTACTTACAAAGCATGTAGAGGTCTGTAATTTGTATCATAGGTACACTTCAACTGTGAGAGACGGAATCTAAAACAAAAATCCAGAAAATCACATTGTATGATTTTTAAGTAATTAATTTGCATTTTATTGCATGACATAAGTATTTGATACATCAGAAAAGCAGAACTTAATATTTGGTACAGAAACCTTTGTTTGCAATTACAGAGATCATACGTCTCCTGTAGTTCTTGACCAGGTTTGCACACACTGCAGCAGGGATTTTGGCCCACTCCTCCATACCTTCTCCAGATCCTTCAGGTTTCGGGGCTGTCGCTGGGCAATACGGACTTTCAGCTCCCTCCAAATATTTTCTATTGGGTTCAGGTCTGGAGACTGGCTAGGCCACTCCAGGACCTTGAGATGCTCCTTACGTAGCCACTCCTTAGTTGCCCTGGCTGTGTGTTTTGGGTCATTGTCATGCTGGAAGACCCAGCCACGACCCATCTTCAATGCTCTTACTGAGGGAAGGAGGTATGCATGTGTACAAACACCTGCACGGCATCCCCAGCCGCGTCCTCAGAGCATGCGCAGACCAGCTGGCTGGTGTGTTTACGGACATATTCAATCAATCCTTATCCCAGTCTGCTGTTCCCACATGCTTCACGAGGGCCACCATTGTCCATGTTCCCAAGAAAGCTAAGGTAACTGAGCTAAACGACTACTGCCCCGTAGCACTCACTTCCGTCATCATGAAGTGCTTTGAGAGACTAGTCAAGGACCAAATTACCTCCACCCTACCTGACACCCTAGACCCACTCCAATTTGCTTACCGCCCAAATCGGTCCACAGACGACACAATCGCAACCACACTGCACACTGCCCTAACCCATCTGGACAAGAGGAATACCTATGTGAGAATGCTGTTCATCGACTACAGCTCAGCATTTAACACCATAGTACACTCCAAACTCGTCATAAAGCTCGAGACCCTGGGTCTCGACCCCGCCCTGTCACCCCGCTGGTGAGGGTAGGTAATAACATCTCAGGTATCACCAGTCACTTAAATAAACGGCACTTTAGTAATGTTTACATATCCTACATTACTCATCTCATATGTATATACTGTATTCTATACCATCTACTGCATTTTTTATTTTATTTTTTATTATTTATTGAATATTCTAAACATACAATATACTTGCAGTGAAGCCGCTCAATAACTACATCATACCAGTCATCCAACAGATTCCCATTCAGAGCGAAACACAGAAGCATCCAGGATCAATGCCCTGCTCAAGGGCATGTTGACCGATCTACCACCAGGCCAAAAAACGTGAACCTGAACCCTCCAAGACCCCCCCCCCACAGTTCCCCAATAGCTGTCCCTCAATCATTCGAGACCCCTCCCACAGTCACGTTTTTTGGCCAGGAAGAAACATTTAAAAATAAAATACAATTCATTCCATTCCCCACCACCAAGAACCCACCAACGCACCAACAACCAAGAGAATGAATTAAAGAGAAAAAAGGAAAAGACAGAAGAAAACCGCAAACAATGCTAAATAAATTAATACACATGCGCAACCCAGCGCATGTCCAGGCCCGTCTGAAGTTTGCCAATGACCATCTGGATGATCCAGAGGAGGAATGGGAGAAGGTCATGTGGTCTGATGAGACAAAAATAGACAAAAATAGCTTTTTGGTCTAAAATACACTCGCCGTGTTTGGAGGAAGAAGAAGGATGAGCACAACCCCAGGAACACCATCCCAACCGTGAAGCATGGAGGTGGAAACATCATTCTTTGGGGATGCTTTTCTGCAAAGGGGACAGGACGACTGCATCGTATTGAGGGGAGGATGGATGGGGCCATGTATCGCGAGATCTTGGCCAACAACCTCAAATCAAATCAATTTTTTTTTTGTCACATACACATGGTTAGCAGATGTTAATGCGAGTGTAGCGAAATGGTTGTGCTTCTAGTTCCAACAATGCAGTAATAACCAACGAGTAATCTAACCTAACAATTCCAAAACTACTACCTTATACACACAAATGTAAAGGGATAAAGAATATGTACATAAAGATATATTAATGAGTGATGGTACAGAACGGCATAGGCAAGATGCAGTAGATGGTATCGAGTACAGTATATACATATGAGATGAGTAATGTAGGGTATGTAAACAAAGTGGCATAGTTTAAAGTGGCTAGTGATACATGTATTACATAAAGATGCAGTAGATGATATCGAGTACAGTATATACATATACATATGAGATGAGTAATGTAGGGTATGTAAACATTAATTAATAAGTAGCATTGTTTAAAGTGGCTAGTGATATATTTTTCCATCAATTTCCATCATTAAAGTGGCTGGAGTTGAGTCAGTATGTTGGCAGCAGCCACTCAATGTTAGTGGTGGCTGTTTAACAGTCTGATGGCCTTGAGATAGAAGCTGTTTTTCAGTCTCTCGGTCCCTGCTTTGATGCACCTGTACTGACCTCGCCTTCTGGATGATAGCGGGGTGAACAGGCAGTGGCTCGGGTGGTTGTTGTCCTTGATGATCTTTATGGCCTTCCTGTGACATCGGGTGGTGTAGGTGTCCTGGAGGGCAGGTAGTTTGCCCCCGGTGATGCGTTGTGCAGACCTCACTACCCTCTGGAGAGCCTTACGGTTGTGGGCGGAGCAGTTGCCGTACCAGGCGGTGATACAGCCCGACAGGATGCTCTCGATTGTGCATCTGTAATAGTTTGTGAGTGTTTTAGATGACAAGCCAAATTTCTTCAGCCTCCTGAGGTTGAAGAGGCGCTGTTGCACCTTCTTCACCACGCTGTCTGTGTGGTTTACCGTGATGTGTACGCCGAGGAACTTAACTTTCCACCTTCTCCACTACTGTCCTGTCGATTTAGATGGGGGGGGGGGGGGGGGGTGCTCCCTTTGCTGTTTCCTGTAGTCCACGATCATCTCCTTTGTTTTGTTGACGTGGAGGTAGAGGTTATTTTCCTGACACCACACTCCGAGGGCACTCACCTCCTCCCTGTAGGCCGTCTCGTTGTTGTTGGTAATCAGGCCTACCACTGTAGTGTCATCTGCAAACTTGATGATTGAGTTGGAAGCGTGCATGGCCATGCAGTCATGGGTGAACAGGGAGTACAGGAGAAGGCTGAGAACGCACCCTTGTGGGGCCACAGTGTTGAGGATCAGCAGGGTGGAGATGTTGTTTCCTACCTTCACCACCTGGGGGCGGCCCGCCAAAGTCCAGGACCCAGTTGCACAGGGGGGGGGGGGTCGAGATCCAGAGTCTCGAGCTTAACGATGAGTTTGGAGGGTACTATGGTGTTAAATGCTGAGCTGTAGTCAATGAACAGCATTGCATACAGTTGAAGTCGAAGTTTACATACACATAGGTTGGAGTCATTAAAACTCGTTTTTCAACCACAAACTATAGTTTTGGCAAGTCTGTTAGGACTTACGGGGAATAATAATAAAGGTATATTCTTTAAAAAAGTATGTATGTCTATATAGGTATGTGTATGTATATATGTGTATATGTATGCATGCGTGTATGGATATATATATTTACCCCAAAAAATATGGGGGATTGGAAATGATGCAGACAATTACATTGGAAGCAACATTCTTTCCGCAATATTAAGCTGATCCACCCCTAAAAAAAAAAAAAAAAGTCTGGAAAAGTTGGCACACCTGTATTTAGGGAGTTTCTCCCATTCGTCTCTGCAGATCCTCTCAAGCTCCATCAGGTTGGATGGGGAGCGTCGCTACACAGCTATTTTCAGTTCTCTCCACAGATGTTCGATCGGTTTCAAGTCCGGGCTCTGGCTGGGAGACTCAAGGACATTCAGAGACTTGTCCCAAAGCCACTCCTGCGTTGTCTTGGCTGTGTGTCCTGTTGGAAGGTGAACCTTCGCCTTCAGTATGAGGTCCTAAGCGCTCTGGAGCAGGTGTTCATCAAGGATCTCTCTGTACTTTGGTCTGATCATCTTTCCCTCGATCCTGACTAGTCTTCCAGTCCCTGTCGCTGAAAAACATCCCCACAGCATGATGCTGCCACCACCATGCTTCACTGTAGGGATGATGCAAGGTTTCCTCCAGATGTGACGCTTGGCATTTAGGCCAAAAAGTTCAATCTTGGTTTCATCAGACCAGAGAATATTGTTTCTCATGGTCTGAGTCTTTAGGTGCCTTTTGGAAAACTCCAAGAGGGCTGTAGTGCCTTTTACTGAGGAGTGGCTTCTGTCTGGCCACTCTGCCATAAAGGCCTGATTGATGGAGTGCTGCAGAGATGGTTGTCCTTCTGGAAGGTTCTCCCATCTCCACAGAGGAACTCTAGCGCTCTGTCAGAGTGACCATCGGGTTCTTGGTCATCCCCCTGACTAAGGCCCTTCTCCCCCGATTGATCAGTTTGGCCTGGTGGCCAGCACTAGGAAGTGTCTTGGTGGTTCCAAACTTCTACCATTTAAGAATTATGAAGGCCACTGTGTTCTTGGGGACCTTCAATGCTGCAGAAATATTTTGGTACCCTTCCCCAGATCTGTGTCTCGACACAATCCTATCTCGGAGCTCTACGGACAGTTCCATTGACCTCATGGCTTGGTTTTGCTCTGACATGCACAGTCAACTGTGGGACCTTATATTGACAGGATGCGCCTTTTCAAATCATATCCAATCAATGTAATTTTACCACAGGTGGACTCCAATCAAGTTGTAGAAACATCAAGGATGATCATTGGAAACAGGATGCACCTGAGCTCAAATTCGAGTCTCTTAGCAAAGGGTCTGAATACTTCAAAAAACCTGTTTTCAATTTGCCATTATGGGGTATTGTTTAGATTGAGGAAGAAAATTAATTGAATCAATTTTAAAATAAGCCTGAAAATATCAGTGGAAAAAGTCAAGGGGTCTGAATACTTTCCGAATGCACAGTCATTTGGAAATTATGAAATTTCAATACTTCAGTCTTTTAAAATTAGTTGCTTATTAGGCTATATATCAATGTGTGCCTGATGCCGCCCTTCATCTCTGATTCTCTGCTGGGCACACAATATCAAGTGCGTCCATAGCCACGGGAAGATGTTTGCGGGTGGGGGTGCTGCACTTTTTTTGGCCCATGCTATAGCCGGCTATATCTGTCCACTAATACAGGACAGGTAAAGGCCCAGTGCGCTACTTTTGTGAGAAAAGTGTGTATATTTATACACTGCTCAAAAAAATAAAGGGAACACTTAAACAACACAATGTAACTCCAAGTCAATCACACTTCTGTGAAATCAAACTGTTCACTTAGGAAGCAACACTGATTGATAATAAATTTCACATGCTGTTGTGCAAATGGAATAGACAAAAGGTGGAAATTATAGGCAATTAGCAAGACACCCCCAATAAAGGAGTGGTTCTGCAGGTGGTGACCACAGACCACTTCTCAGTTCCTATGCTTCCTGGCTGATGTTTTGGTCACTTTTGAATGCTGGCGGTGCTTTCACTCTAGTGGTAGCATGAGACGGAGTCTACAACCCACACAAGTGGCTCAGGTAGTGCAGCTCATCCAGGATGGCACATCAATGCGAGCTGTGGCAAGAAGGTTTGCTGTGTCCGTCAGCGTAGTGTCCAGAGCATGGAGGCGCTACCAGGAGACAGGCCAGTACATCAGGAGACGTGGAGGAGGCCGTAGGAGGGCAACAACCCAGCAGCAGGACCGCTACCTCCGCCTTTGTGCAAGGAGGAGCACTGCCAGAGCCCTGCAAAATGACCTCCAGCAGGCCACAAATGTGCAAAATGACCTCCAGCAGGCCACAAATGTGTAAAACCAAAAGTTTTTAACAAATTAAAATATATTTTATATTTGAGATTCTTCAAAGTAGCCATCTTTTGCCTTGATGACAGGTTTGCATTCTCTCAACCAGCTTCATGATGAATGCTTTTCCAACAGTCTTAAAGGAGTTACCACATATGCTGAGCGCTTGTTGGCTGCTTTTCCTTCACTCTGCAGTCCAACTCATCCCAAACCATCTCAATTTGGTTGAGGTCGGGGGATTGTGGAGGCCAGGTCATCTGATGCAGCACTCCTTCACTCTCCTTGGTCAAATAGTCCTTACACAACCTGAAGGTGTGTTTTGGGTCATTGTCCTGTTGAAAAACAAATGATAGTCCCACTAAGCGCAAACCAGATGGGATGGTGTGTTACTGCAGAGTGCCTTGAATTCTAAATTAGTCACGGACAGTGTCACCAGCAAAGCACCATCACACCTCCTCCATGCTTCACGATGGGAACCACACATGCAAAGATCATCCGTTCACCTACTCTGCGTCTCACAAAGACATGGCAGTTGGAACCAAAAATCTCAAATTAGGACTCAGACCTAAAGGACAGATTTCCACCGGTCTAATATCCATTGCTTGTGTTTCTCGGCCCAAACAAGTCTCTTCTTCTTATTGGTGTCCTTTAGTAGTGGTTTCTTTGCAGCAACTCAAACATGAAGGCCTGATTCACGCAGTCTCCTCTGAACAGTTGATGTTGAGATGTGTCTGTTACTTGAACTCTAAAGCATTTATTTGGGCTGCAATTTCTGAGGCTGGTAACGCTAATGAACTTGCAGCAGATGTAAGTCTGGGTCTACTTTTCCTGTGGCGGTTCTCATGAGAGCCAGTTTCATCATAGAGCTTAAAGTTTTTTTTACTGCTCTTGAAATTTTCCATGTTGACTGACCATGTCTGAAAGTAATGAGTGGCTGTTGTTTTTCTTTGCTTATTTGAGCTGTTCTTGTCATAATATGGATTTGGTCTTTTACCAAATAGAGCCCTTCTGTATACCTTGTCATAACACAACTGATTAGCTCAAACGCATTAAGGAATGAAATTCCACAAATTAACACACCTGTTAATTTAAATGCATTCCTGGTGACTACCTCATGAAGCTGGTTGAGGGAACACCAAGAGTGTGCAAAGCTGTCATCAAGGCAAAGGGTGGCTACTTTGAAGAATCTCAAATATGTAGATTTTATGTCTTCACTATTATTCTACAATTAAGAAAATAGCACAAATAAAAAACCCTGTAATGAGTAGGTGTGTCCAAATTTTGACTGATACTGCATGTCCAATATGAAAAACGTATTGCATTTAAGGTGATAGGCCACTTTAAGGGCCGCAGACTGAGCAGTGACACTCCTTGGGTTGTACACTACGAATTTGGAAACTAGAAGTGCTCCTGATTTCTGCAACACAATGTACAGGAAATTGTGTACTATGGTGCAGTATGTCCAATATGGAAAATGTACTGAACATTGTACAAATTTAATAAGTTAATTGACAATAGGATTTAAGTGTTTTCTAAAGTTGATTATATTATTAATAGCATTTTGTCTTGTTACTGTTACTATGATATCTAGTAAATAATACTGTTAACAATGTCATTACTATAATATGTGCTATAAAAAGGAGATTAACAATATGAAAGAAGGAATAAGGGTAAACAAAATTCTAAGTCTACCAACATTTCCTCAAAATGTTACAAATTTCGACCATTGGTATAAAACATTTTACCATCATTTCGGGACTTTTATTTAGAAGGAAAATCGCAAGAGTCACGACCTTATTCTTGCAGGCGGAAGGCAGGTCATGCCAACTACTACTGCCTAAAATAATTACTTCTGTTTCAATCATACTATGGTCAAAATTACAAATGTGTAATTAATTTAGGAGACAAGACAAAATAATTTAAACAAATTCCTTGTATGATAAATGCTTTAATATAAACAAAGCATGAATTCTAATGGAAACAAGAGGTAATAGTAATAAGAAATTATGTAAATAGTGTTGTCATCTTCTTGGCCCAATGCTGCCACCTGGCTGCCAGCCTCTGTACTTCATGCTGGTTTGGGGATTGCGTCGCAATAAGGGGTCTCCTTGGTCTATGTCTTTGGGTTTATCATACACCGTGGATATGAACAAGTCTGGTTTGGCCTTTTTCACAAAGTAGGTGCTCAGCTTCTCTCCATGGTACCTGCACAAAACAGCATATTGTAATCAGGGTTTTTATTTGCCTGGATGTCAACAAGAATAACATGTAATATTCTTCAACTTTCCGTTACCTTCCTGTACATATTCAAGTTACAAAGGCCATAGATTTAATCGTCATAGTAATTGTTGCACTCACCCAAAGCCCCTCTTGCATTTGGGATGCTGTCCTTCATTCTCCAGGGCTTCTGGAATCCCTGCCTGACTGTTACCCAGGCCCTTTCCCTCCTTCCAGCCCTGCTTCTCCATCACCCGGCGACCAACACCCTAGACAACATAAAAAGATTAGTACTAGTCCTTGTACCAGGTACCAGACAGTGGAAAAAGCCATTCCTGCTTTTGAGGAATTCAGACCACACCAGTTACATTCTGCCTACTAAATGAGAACAGAGTACTAGGTAAATGGGTAGACATTCCAACAGTACCTTTAGGTCTCCAAATGAGGTCTCCAAATGACCCCTAGATCATAATGGTTAAATGATAAGCAGATTATTTATTTTTTTACATTTTAAAACGCATCTCCTGCAGTTCTACACAGTTTTACATGACTTGTGTCTTGATGAGTATACAGAGAGGTGGAAAGCCCCCTTGGTTTGCCCAGAAAGTCAGTTTGTCAAATTTCTGCCCTGCTAGAGCAGCCCCGGTAAACTAAGTGCTGTTATTTAGAAGTCAAAACATCTAGGAGCAACAACAGCTCACCCACGAAGCGGTAGGCCACACAAGCTCACAGAACGGGATCGCCGAGTGCTGAGGCGCGTTTAAATGATCTGTCAGTTGCAACACTCACTACTGAGATTTAAACTGCCTCTGGAAGCAACATCAGCACAAGAACTGTTCGTCGGGAGCTTCATGAAATGGGTTTCCATGGCAGAGCAGCCGCACACAAGCCTAAGATCACCATGTGCAATGCCAAGCGTCGGCTGGAGTGGTGTAAAGCTCGCCGCCATTGGACTCTAGAGCAGTGGAAACGGGTTCTATGGAGTGATGAATCACGCTTCACCATCTGCCCCAATGCATAGTGCCAACTTTAAAGTTTGGTGCAAGAGGAATAATGGTCTGGGGCTATTGTTCATGCTTCAAGCCCCTTACTCCCAGTGAAAGGAAATATTAATGCTACAGCCTACAATGACATGCTAAACTATTTTGTGCTTCCAACTTTGTGGCAACAGTTTGAGGAAGGCCCTTTCCTGTTTCAGCATTACAATGCCGCCCGTGCACAAAGCAAGGTCCATACAGAAATGGTTTGTCGAGATCAGTGTGGAAGAGCTTGACTGGCCTGCACAAAGCCTTGACCTCAATGAACACCTTCGGGATGAATTAGAATTCCGACTGCGAGCCAGGTCTAATCGCCAAACTTCAGTGCCCGGCCTCGCTCTTGTGGCTGAATGGAAGCAAGTCCCCGCAACAATATTTCAACATCTTGTGGAAAGCCTTCCCAGAAGCGTGGAGGCTGTTATAGCAGCGGGGTAGGGGCAGTATATTCATGCCCAGGGTAAACGGCCTGCTACAAAGCCATAAAAGCTAGAATATGCATATTATTAGTAGATTTGGATAGAACACTCTGAAATTTCTAAAACTGTTTGTATGATGTCTGTGAGTATAACAGAACTCATATGGCAGGCAAAAACCTGAGAAAAAATCCAACCAGGAAGTGGGAAATCTGAGGTTGGTCGATTTTCAACTCAGCTCCTATTGAAGATACAGTGGGATATTGGTAATGTTGCACTTCCTAAGGCTTCCACTAGATGTCAACAGTCTTTAGAACCTTGTCTGATGCTTCTACTGTGAAGTGGGGCCGAATGAGAGGGGATTGAGTAAGGTCTACCATGACCTGAACATGCGCTGACCATGCGCATTCATGTGAGAGCGAGCTCTGTTCCATCGCACTTCTGAAGACAAAGGAATTCTCCGGTTGGAACATTATTGAAGAATTATGTTAAAAACATCCTAAAGATTGATTCAATACTTAGTTTGTCCTGTTTTTACGGACTGTAATATAACTTTTTTAACTTTTCGTCCGTACTTTCCGCTGGACTTGCCCGCGCATCGTGAGTTTGGAAAGTGTACTGAACGCTAGAACAACAAGGAGGAATTTGGACATAAATTATTTACATTATCGAACAAAACAAACATTTATTGTGGAACTGGGATTCCTGGGAGTGCATTCTGATGAAGACCATCAAAGGTAAGTGAATGTTTATAATGTTATTTCTGACTTCTGTTGACTGCACAATATCTTTTAGCAATGTTTATTATGAGTATTCCTGTAAATTGATGTGGCTCTCTGCAAAATCAAAGGATGTTTTGTGACTTCTGAACGTAAGGCGCCAATGTAAACTCAGATTTTTGGATATAAATATGAACTTTACCGAACAAAACATACATGTATTGTGTAACATGAAGTCCTATGAGTGTCATCTGATGAAGATCATCAAAGGTTAGTGATTAATTTGATCTATATTTCTGCTTTTTGTGAATCCTCTCTTTGGCTGGAAAAATGGCTGTGTTATTCTGTGAATAGGCACTCACCTAACATAATCGCTTGGTTTAATTTCGTCGTAAAGCTTTTTTGAAATCGGACACTGTGGCTGGATTTACAACAAGTGTATCTTCCAGTTTCACTGGCTGTTGAAGAGGTAGGACACTACCGTCTCACGTACCCTAGAGAGGTTAACATCCTGTGTTTTACCATTGATATGCTCTAGGCTATTTTTAAACCTTAAGGTAAGGAGCATCCAGTACTGCTGGAATGTCTTCCAATGGCATGTCCATTTTTTGTGTGAGAAATTACTGGTCACTCAAAACATTTATAAAGTATAAATTGCCCACACTTTAGATAAGGCCACACAAAAAGACTTAACTAATGATTAGTAAACCTACATTAAACATCTTATAGAGTAATCATTAATAAGTCAACTATTTACTAATCCATTATAAATGCTTTATTAAGTGGATTGGCACAAGGATTTTCCTACCTTTGTGAACTTCTCAAAGTTGCCGATTGGCTGATCTTGTCCTCCAGATCGGTCCTCCAGGCCCTCCCTCAGCCTCTTCTCATACCGCATGCGGACGTAGTCACGGGAGTCCATGTCACCCCCGTCTGTGTGGAGAGAGTGGCCCCCACGAGATTCATTCTCTATGTACACCATTACTACCTTTTTGCACTTCGTGCTGTTGTCTGTGCCTAACAACGTCTGTACCATGTTTGTGCCGCTGCCATGTTGTGTTGCTGCCATGTGTTATCGTTTTAGGTCTCTTTATGTAGTGTTCTCATGTCTTTTTGTGTGTCGTCCTAAATTTCGAATCCCAGCCCCCATCCCCCGCAGGCCTTTTACATCTTGGTAGGCCATCATTGTAAATAAGAACTTGTTCTTAATTGACTTGCAAAGTTAAATAAAAGGTTAAATGTTCCTTCAAATGTCTTAAGACAGCATGCCTACCTAGTCCACTAGGATTTCAAATCAGTCAACCACGTTTCCATCCAGTTATGCCAGTAAAGTCTCGACAGCTGTGATGGAAACAGGAACTTTTGGCATAATTTCATAAAATGCCAAAATATAATTTGTTCGTTCGACTTGGTGAGATCTTTTTGTGTTGGTAAAATTAATTATGGGTTAGGGTTAGCTTGATTAGCTTGATGCTAGGGTTAGCTTGATGCTCCGGTCCAATACATATTGAGGGTCTTATTCCGGTGACATAATGATCGATGCTTGACTGCCGTTGTGACAAATCAAAACATTCTCGCTCTAATCTCATCATTTAGACTAGCCTAACCATACTGTATCTGCAAGCTGTTGGCTTGTACCAAGACCAGAGTAGGCACATTTGCTATTTAAACGCAACAATTTGTGACAAAACTATGCGATTGAAAGACATTAAATATTCAATGTTTTATTTAGTACATGAAAACTTAAGTGAAAAAGTAAATGTGCGCACTAGGTAATCACGCACGGATTTTTATTTGCAACAAGTCAGTTTGGTGGAAACACACGCATATTTTCTTTATCCATATTTTAGAATACTCACATGAAAATCTGTTGCAAATTGGATGGAAGCCTAGCTATAGATCCTGAATTGTGAAGGAAAACATGCTAAGTCAGGTTACCTTTTTCATAGTAAACGCTCATGTCCACATCCCAATCATCTGCAGTTTGCTCATCAAAATCTAACCGGAGAGAAAAAACAATAATCACTATTTGACTAGAGGGAAATGTATAATTATCCATTTTACAAGACAGAAATATTAAATCAGAAGGGCAGATCTTTAAGAGGGCTAGTGGAGTCCCTGTCATACCTCCTTCCTCCTCTTGCCAGTACTGGGCATCTGTGTAGAAGACCAGGCCCGAGCCTCCCTTCTCCCACTTCAGCTCTATCTCCTCCTCGTAGAGCCGCTCCTTGCTGCGTTCCTGGCTCGTCACATCCTCATGTAGGGCCTCATGGCGCTCCCACTCCTCACAGCGGTCATCGTCCTACAGCACAGAAGAACACAGGGATCATATGCAATACAAGAAAGGGAAAATGCATCTGTAAAGCCAGAGTTCACAGCAACAAGAATACTCTCATATTACCCAGCCATTGTTATGTAGGCTACTCAGATGTTTCTACATTGAGATGTATTTTTCTTTACTCGGGCTTTTTAACATTTTAAGCCCTTCCACTTTTCAACATGATTCCCTTATGAACTTAACACAGCAAGTGCTATAGCTCACAGGTTATAGGATATTTACAGTATACACAGTAACAAATTTAGACTCACATCATCTGCATTTGACTGGGCATCCTCGTCTTCCTCTGGTATTTCAGGGTCCCCTGAGGGGTCAGTGGGGCCCTGGGTTCCTGAGGGAGGGGCCACACTACCAGGACCTGATATTTCATGCCCACCAGCTGTGAAGACACTCTCCTCAGTAGATGGTGCCAAGCTGGTGTTATGGTACTGGAAGGGCACATTACCATAGCGCCGATTGCAGCTTGTCTTGGGGAAGGCAAGGCCCAGCTTGCGTATGAGGCGTGGGGGTAGGCGGCATGACTGAATAAGCTGTAAGAATACCTTTACGGTTGTACCCACATTACCAGCCGGCATAAGAGAAGGCGGGTTCAGCTCTGGCAAGCCCTTTAGGTCCGTCTCTGTGAAGCGTTCTGTTAGTGCCACGTGGCGCCTGTGCCCGGACTTTGTCTTGTAGGGGAATTCATCCTCATCTGAAATAAAAAAATGTAGATTCATTACATTTTATGAATAGAGAGGCAGATTTTATGGTTTTATATCTGACCTCATCCCCAGGCTATTGACTGATGCGCAAGACAACCCATGACAAGATTGCCCACACTAGAGTAATGGTTCAGTTACAGTGCCTTCAGAAAGTATTTTACACCCTCCCTGACATTTTCCACATTTTGTTGTGTTACAAGGTGGGATTGAAATTGATTCTAAAATTACATAAGTATTCAACCTCCCCGAGCCAATACATGCTAGAATCACCTTTGGCAGCGATTACAGCTGTGAGTCTTTCTGGGTAAGTCTCTACAAAAGCTTTGCACACCTGGATTGTACAAATCTTAAAGCTCTCAAGTTGGTTGTTGATCATTGCTAGATAGCCATGTTCAAGTCTCGCCATAGATATTCAAGACAATTTTTGTCAAAACTGTAACTAGGCCACTCAGGAACATTCAATGTCATCTTGGTAAGCAACTCCAGTGCAGATTTGGCCTTGTGTTTTAGGTGATTGTCCTGCTGAAAGGTGAATTTGTCTCCCAGTGTCTGTTGTAAAGCAGACTGAACCAGGTTTTTCATCTAGGATTTTGCCTGTGCAAAATTTTCCCTTCCTTTTCTTTTCCGATTATTTTTACCCCCCCCCCCCAAAAAAAAACTCCCTTGTCCTTGCTGATGATAAGCATACCCACATGATGCAGCCACCACCATGTTTGAAAAATAATAGTGGTACTCAGTGATGGGTTGCGTTGGATTTGCCCCAAACATAAAGCTTTGTATTTAGGACAGAGATTTTTTTTTTTTTTACACATTTGCAGTTGTGCTTTAGTTGATGCATGTTTTGGAATATTTTGTAATCTGTACAGGCTTCCTTCTTTTCACTGTCATTTAGGTTAGCATTGCGGAGTAACTACAATTTTGTTGATCCATCCTCAGTTTTCTCCTATCAGTTAGGAACGACGGCTGGGTATATTGATACACCCTTCAAAGTTTAATACTGTACCGTCACCATATTCAAAGGGATATTCAAATGTCAGCTTTTTTTTTACCCATCTACTAATAGGTGCCCTTCTTTGCGAGGCATTGGAAAATCTCCCTGGTCTTTGTGGTAGAATCTGTGTTTGAAATTCACTGCTCGACTGAGGGATCTTATGTGTAGGGTACAGAGACGAGGTAGTCATTCAAAAAAATCATGTTAACTATTAGCACACAGTGAGTCTATGCAATTTACTCCTGAACTTACTTGCCATAACAAAAGGGGTTGAAGCAAGACGTTTCAGCTTTTTAATTATTTGTAAAAAAATTCAAAAACATAATTCTACTTTGAAATTATGGGGTATTGTGTCTAGGTCAGTGACACAATCTCAATTTAACTTCTTATGGTTGCAGGGGCAGTATTGAGTAGCTTGGATGAAAGGTGCACTGAGGTGCCCAGAGTAAACAACCTGCTCCTCAGTCATAGTTGCTAATATATGCATATTATTATTAGTATTGGATAGAAAACACTCTGAAGTTTCTAAAACTGTTTTAATTATGTCTGAGTATAACAGAAAAAATATGGCAGGCAAAAACCTGAGAAGTTCCACTTCCTGTTTTGATTTTTTCTGAGGCTGGTAGATTTTCAACCAAGCTCCCATTGAAATTACAGCGAGATATGGATGAGTTTTCACTTCCTACGGCTTCCACTAGATGACAACAGTCAATAGAACTTTGTCTGATGACTCTAATGTGAAGGGGGGCCGAAGGAGACAGGAATGATTCACCACTGCCATGAGGTGACCACGCATTGAACACGCGCGTTCACGTGAGAGGCAGCTCCGTTCGATCGCTCAACTGAAGTCAATGGAATTCTCCGGTTGGAACGTTATTCAAGATGTATGTTAACAACATTCTAAAGATTGATTCAATACATCGTTTGACATGTTTCTACTGACTGTTACGGAACTTTTGGACATTTCGTCACGTTATAGTGGACGCGCTTTGTGACTTTGGAATTGTTTACCAAACGCGCTAACCAAAGTAGCTAATTGGACATAAATAACGGACATTATCGAACAAATCAAGCATTTATTCTGGACCTAGGATTCCTAGGACTGCATTCTGATTAAGTTCAAAGGTAAGGAAACATTTATCATGTATTTTCTGGTTTCTGTTGACTCCAACATGGCGGCTAATTTTACTATTGTTCTGAGCTCCATCTCAGATTATTGCATGGTTTGCTTTTTCCGTAAAGTTTTTTTGAAATCTGACACAGTGGTTGCATTTAAGGAGAGGTATATCTATAATTCCATGTGTATAACTTGTATTATCATCTACATTTATGAAGAGTATTTCTGTTGAAACGATGTGGCTATGCACTATCATTGGATGTTTTTGGAACTAGTGAATGTAACGCGCCAATGTAAACTCAGATTTTTTTATATAAATATGAACTTTATCAAACAAAACATGCATGTATTGTGTAACATGAAGTCCTATGAGTGTCATCTGATGAAGATCATCAAAAGGTTAGTGATTCATTTTAGCTATATTTCTGCTTTTTGTGACTGCTATCTTTCGCTGGAAAAATGGCTGTGCTTATTGTGGTTTGGTGCGACCTAACAATCGTTTGTAGTGCTTTCGCTGAAAAGCATATTTGAAATTGGACACTTTGGTGGGATTAACAACAAGATTACCTTTTAAAAT
This sequence comes from Salvelinus namaycush, assembly GCF_016432855.1. Taxonomy (NCBI): domain Eukaryota; kingdom Metazoa; phylum Chordata; class Actinopteri; order Salmoniformes; family Salmonidae; genus Salvelinus; species Salvelinus namaycush. The sequence continues at coordinate 957,016 of NC_052343.1, read as the reverse complement.
GGTATAAGACACATGTATGTCTGAGGAATTTTAAATTATGAGATTTCTGTTTTTTGAATTTGGTGCCCTGCACTTTCACTGGCTGTTGTCATATCATCCCGTTAGCGGGATTGCAGCCATAAGAAGTTAATCCATTTTAAATTCAAACTGTAACAACAAAATGTGGAAAAAGTCAAGGGTTGTGAACACTTTCTGAAGGCACTGTGGCCTAATTTGAATCCTTCAGAAACTATTTGGAGTTACTCACAAAACTAGATTTATTTTATATACAGTACCAGTGAAACGTTTGGACACACCTACTCATTCAAGGGTTTTTCGTTATTTTTACTATTTTCTACATTGTAGAATAATAGTGAAGACATCAAAACTATGAAATAACACACATGAATCATGCCGTAACCAAGAAAGTGATACATCTAAAATACATTTTAAATGTGTTTGAGATTCTTCAAAGTAGCCACCCTTTGACAGCTTTGCACATTCTTGGCATTCTCTCAACTAGCTTCACCTGGAATGCTTTTCCAACAGTCTCGAAGGAGTTCCCACATATGCTTAGCACTTGTTGGCTGCTTTTCCTTCACTCTGCTGTGCAACTCATCCCAAACCATCTCAATTGGGTTGAGGTCAGGTGATTGTGGAGGCCAGGTCATCTCATGCAGGCCAGGTAATCTCATGCAGCAAAGTAGCCACCCTACTTTCTGAAAGTAGAGAGGCTACTTTGAAGAATCTACAATGTAGAAAATCCTTGGTCAAATAGCCCTTACACAGCCTGGAGGTGTGTTTTGGGTCATTGTCCTGTTGAAAAACAAATGATAGTCCCACTAAGCTCAAACCAGATGGGATGGCGTATCGCTGCAGAATGCTGTGGTAGCTATGCTGGTTAAATGGGCCTTGAATTCTAAATAAATCACAGACGGTGTCACCAGTAAAGCACCATCATACCTCCTCCTCCATGTTTCATGGTGGGAACCACACATGCGGAGATCATCCATTCACCTGCTCATCGTCTCACCAAGACACAGCAATTGGAACCAAAAATCTCAAATTTGGACTCATCAGATCAAAGGACAGATTTCCACCGGTCTAATGTCCATTGCTCGTGTTTCTTGGCCCAAGCAAGTCTTCTTATTATTGGTGTCCTTTAGTAGTGGTTTCTTTGCAGCAATTCAAACATGAAGGCCTGATTCACGCAGTCTCCTCTGAACAGGTGATGTTGAGATGGGTCTGTTAGTTGAATTCTGAGAATAATTGATTTGGGCTGTAATTTCTGAGGCTGGTAACTAATGAGCTTATCCTCTGCAGCAGAGGTAACTCTGGGTCTTCCTTTCCTGTGGCGGTCCTCATGAGAGCCAGTTTCATCAAAGCACTTGATGGTTTTTGCAACTGCACTTGAAGAAACTGTCAAAGTTCTTGAAATTTTCCAGATTGACTATCATTTCTCTTTGCTTATTTGAGCTGTTCTTGCCATTATATGGACTTGGTATTTTACCAAATAGGGCTATCTTCTGTGTACCACCCCTACCTTGTCACAACTGAATGGCTCAAACGCATTAAGGAAAGAAATTCTACAAATGTACTTTTAACAAGGCACACTTGTTAATTGAAATGCATATTCCAGGTGACTACCTCATGAAGCTGGTTGAGAGAATTCCAAGAGTGTGCAAAGCTGTCAAGGCAAAGGGTGGCTACTTTGAAGAATCTACAATGTAGAAAATAGTAAAAATCAAGAAAAACCCTTGAATGAGTAGGTGAGTCCAAACTTTTGACTGGTACTGTATATAGCCTATGTGACCGTATACAAATGTAAGTAAGGTTTGAAATGATTATGTTTTTGTAAAATATTATATACAGTATGTTTGGGCTTCTTGCGGTCAATTTGCAGTCTACAAATTATTTGTAATTATGTTCTGGCCCTTAGGGTGACACACTTTAGTGATGACATTTCACTTCCTTATGTTATAAAATACGATTCTTCATGTTCAGTATCTAACATTTCATAAAAATGATATCCAAAAAGTCAGATTTCCTAACCTAATACAACCGATAAGCACCAAGCTCTGTTGACATCCTTTAGAGGATTTTACATTTTGTGGTCGTCGTCTTCCAATTGGTTTCCGCCGGTCACAAATAGCAAAATTAGCATGTATAACTGAATTAAATGTAAAAGGCCTTGAAAAAAAAAAAGTTTGGGGTATGCTCAGTGCTCCGTTGGTATTTCACAAAGGTACGCTTGTTTTTGTAAAAAGTCTTCGAAAAAGAACAGAAACTTCACATTAATATGAACAGCGTATACTAAAACATGAAAATACTACAGGCCATGTCTCAAAATCGTAATCTATTTTACCTCTAATGTCCTCTGGATTTGAGAAAAAATATGAGTAAAATGGTAAGCCTTAATGGTGCTTTCAAGACAACTGGAAACTCTGGAGGGGAATAGGTAAAATCATGATGTCAGTGATCTTCAGGTTAGAGCTTTAGCAAGAGGCCTGAGTGGGGCGCTGAAGATGGCGGCATGAGGGCATTTCTAGCTGAGGAACAATTTTAGGGTTCTCAAAGTTTATAATTTTAGGCTGCGGTTGCAAAATGTAAAAAAATTAGGACGAAAGGGGGACGATTTCCAACGAACAAGCTAGCTATCAAAGTTTCAGCGTGTTTAGCTAACGTTAGCTAGCTAAAATCTTCATAGCTAGCAGCATGGAGTCAGGACATAACCAAACTGTTGCTGAGATAATGGATGTTGAAACGTCCAAGGAGAAAAGAGGCATTGCTGAAACTCATTCATATGCTTGCAGTCTAAAAAAGGGGGGTGAATGTGATTCATACGCGAATACCCCAACCAAGGAGCAACTTCCAAAGAAGTTGAGAAGTGAACCATCACTGAGCCAGCTACAGGACAACATTGTCCGCTAAAATCAAAGAGCGCAGATGACATCATGGACTTGGTGAAAAAGAACACTATCAGCATCGTTAACCTGAAGAAAGCGATTGATTTCAATGCTGAGGAAGTAAATACTCTGAAGCAGCAGAACGCAACATTGAAAACTCAGGTTGCAAATCAGGAGAAGAAACTCACTGAAATGGAGTCAACGGTAAACAAGACTGACCGTTATAGTCGGAGATGGAATCTTCGAATTTATGGAATCGCAGAAAGATCTGACGAGAACATCAAAACAAAAGTGAAGGACATTTGCAGGGCAATTGTCCCGGAGGACAAGCAAAATGTTGTTGCAGGTTCACTGGATGTAGTGCAGCGCCTGGGTAGGCTGAGAGATGGGGATAACCAGGTACCACGACCAGTGATCATGAGATTCATCTCCAGGACAGCGAGAGATCTGACATGGAAAAGTGCAAAGAAAAATGACTATTTAAAGAACAACAACCTGAGGTTCATGGAGGACCTGACAGCAGTTGACAAAGAAGCTCGGAATCGTCTGTGGCCGATGATTGAGAGAGCAAGGAAAGAGGGGAAAAGTGCATGCTTTGTGGGAGCCAAGGCTTTTGTTAATGGAAGGGAAATTTGCGCTGACGCCTAGCTTGATGACTACTGGATTTACCAAGTGAATGGTGCAGGACTGATTTATATTTGCAACTGATAAAACATATTTCTTGAGGAAAGAGCATTATTTGTGTGAACCATTTTTTTTTGATGGCAGGGAAATTCACTTAATATTAGCTTGATGGCCATTTGTTTAGGTCTACCACCTGCATGGTGCAAAGGACTGTTTTTATTTACAACTAGTAAGAACGTTTCATTTTGTGAGAACCCGGTTCATGTGAACATATACAAGTTAATATTCTTCATATAGTCACTGTGATAGAAAAAACAGAAATTTACATTTACTATTAATGCCAGGGAAATCCGTAATATTTTGAAAAGGAAATCTTTATTTTTGTATTGTAAAAGGTAAGAGTCCCAACTTGTCCCAACTCCCAACTCATGCCTGTTCCACAGATACTGCGTTTTGGAAATGTCAAATGGGGGAATGATATTTGGCACCAATCGGTCAGCAAGTGACGCAATTTTAAAAGGCAACTTTAAGGGTCATATACTGAGTCATGAAGCAGGTAATACAGGGAGATGGATTATGCTATTGGTAGATGTCAACCACATTCAATTCATTGTTGTTAATACTTATGCTACCAATAACAAGTCAAGTAACTATTTTATTTAGAGACATCGAGAGGAAAGTAAGTAAAATGTCTACATTTCCATTGGCCAAAATAATATGGGGTGGAGATTTTCATACAGTATTACATGATAATCTAGATAGAATTGCTATCCTTAGGAGGCCATCTGTTTGTGAGTTAAGGAATATATCTCTACTGTTAGGTGTTCTAGATATGTGGAGACATAAGAACCCAGATAAGATTAGGTTTACATGGAGTACCAAAGATGTATCTATACAATCCCATATTGATTTATGGCTGACAAGGTTGATACAGTCTCAATTGAACCATCGATTTTAACAGACCACAAAGGGATTTCAATAAAGATAAATATGAATGGTTTGTCAACAAAAAAAGTATAGGTTACTGGAAAATGAATAAGACTTTACTAGAGAATTAAGTATTTAAAGAATGCAGTAGCAGGAATTATTGATAAATATTGGAATCGTACCTGTGTTATGAATACGTTTGGAAGTTACTGAGAGCTAATGAAATTTGATAAGGCTTTTGGGGATTTCAATGGGGAAAAAATAGCTCGTGCCAAGAGAGAAAGAATGACATAAAGGGAATACTGGATTACACAAAAAAATGATCTAACGAATTAGGAATTACTGGAGCCATCATCACTGCAAATGCAGTTCGACTATCTACAAGGAAAAGGCCCGGGGAGCATTTGTAAGATCGAAAATGGATGGAGAGAAATACAAAATATTTATTTAATTTAGAAAAAAAAGGGCAGGCGAAATTACTTCCATATTTAAATTAATGATCAATAATACTCCCAATGAAAATCCAAAAGAAATCTCTCAGCAGGTTGTTTAATCAGAATCTGTATACATCAGCCCAGTCAACTTCCAATATGGATCCTTTCTTAGACAATGTAGTAAGCATTGCTAAAATAGATTATGATTTCAGGGATTTTTGTGATGAGTTATCTGAAATTGAGATAAAATATTGTATTAAATACCTTAAGGACAATAGGTCTCCTGGAAATGGTTTAATAAGCGAGTTCTATAAAACATTCAATGATCAATTGATTCCTTTCATTCTTGCTATGTTCCAAGAATCGATAGAAAAAGGGGAGCTACCAGCTTCCTTAAAGCAAGGTGTAATTACTTTGATTCCCAAACCTAACAAGGATAGTCTTTATATAGACATAATGATGTTGAATAATGATGGAAAATTATTTGCCCTTGTATTTGCTAAGAGGTTGAAACAAGGCTTACGTCATAATTGATGAAGAACAATCTGGTTTTCTACATGGTCCACACATTAGTAAATAACATCAGGTTGATCTTAGATGTGATTGACTATAATGACCTCATCCTTGATGATAGTTGTCTTATGTTTGTTGATTTTTATAAAGCTTTTGACACTGTAGAACATGAGTTTATGTTCAAAGCAATACGTGTTTTGGGGTTTGGTGACTGATGTTTTAGATTTCAGTATATTAAGAACCAGAACATTATTTGCAATGTTGTCCCTAAGTATTTATTTGACTCTGTTGGTGGTTTAGAATTTCTGCTTCGGTGTAATTTTTATGTTGATAACATCCCAGTAAAATTGGCCAAATTCCATAAACAGGGACTATTAGCTTAGATGTTAGCGTATAAACAACTTTTCCCTCACAGATACTTTCTATGGAACAACAAAGATAAACGATTTACAAATGTATTTTTTTTGTAACTGGTTTGAGAATTTTTTGGGGGTTCGTCAGTTACTGAATGAGGATGGATATCTAATCTCATATGGGGGATTTCTTGATGAGTTTCGAATTCCAATAACCCCCGAAAGAATATGCAATTGTTTTTGATTCAATTCCAAAGGGGGGTTGTATTTTTTTTATTCCTCTGTGGTTGAAGTAATAGATTTACATGAACATATTAATTGGCAATATTAAAATCCTCAAAGATAAATGTAGTAATAAACAGATTAGGAATATTGTTTGTGATACACTTCCCTCAGCAAGATTTCTTGGGTCGAATATCCATGGTGATATACAATGGAGGAAAGCATGGAAAATTGCTAACAAAATATTTTATCAGTAACAAGGTAAAGGAAGTTTAATTTAAAATGTTACATAGAATTTATCCTGTGAAAAATGTTTTGGAAAGATTCAAGCTGAATATTGAGTTTTTACCATTATAATTTTTGGGATTGACACAGAACTTTATTACAAACAGGACCGGTTGTACAATTTAATGGTTTAGATATGATTTTTTCAGAAATTCTGACATTGATAAAGATATATTTAATTTAATTCAACTGCTAATAATACTAGGTAAATTTCATATTCACAAATGCAAATGCTCAAATTCAAAACCTAGCTTTTTTAACTTTATAAAATTAATTTAAACAATATGGCACTACTTCATTAACTAAACTGAAAAACAAAAAGGCAATTAAAACTTGTATTATTAATGAATATGATTTGTTTGTTTTGGATTCCTGGCAATGTAAAAAGTTTATGTATGCTTGTTTGCATGACTATTCCTCTTTTGTTTGTTTATTTTTGTTAATAAAATATATAAGTAAAAAAAGACGCCAATCACATTACATTTGACCCCCTTAGCCCTCTCGCTAGCCACTTCCTCTCGGGAGAATCTCCGTCGAATCCAGGGCTGCGTTTCAAAATCAAAGTAGACAGCCCTCGGCCCTAAACCCTCAGCCCTTGGGGGAATCCCCGCGGCCATCTTAGGTTGAGGTCCAATTTACAAACGTTGTCCCCTCGACCCTCGATTTAACGAGTGAAGAACATTCGCTCCGTTTCAAACACATAAAAGACACACCCTCCGCCACTTACCCTTACCTTATGCCTTTGGGGGAATCTCCGCGTCCAATCGTTTGTGATCGAGTGTGTAAGTGTACAATTATGTTCACTCTGGGGCCTGAAACCCCCCATAATTCAATTTGCAATGATTGTACATCCGCCAATACTTAAAACCAACATCAATATGGAGAAGTCAGCATACAAGTGTGTAAGTAAAAATTAATGTAAATAAGTTAGACATTGTGCTATTAATGCACAAACATGTATCGTAAAATAAAATATTTTGATGTGGGGCGCCGTCCTCAAACAATCGCATGGCATGCTTTTGCTGTAAAGCCTACTGTAAATTGGGCAGTGCAGTTAGATTAACAAGAATTTAAGCTTTTAACCGATATAAGACACTTCTATGTACAGTTGAAGTCAGAAGTTTACATACACTTAGGTTGGAGTCATTAAAACTCATTTTTCAACCACTCCACAAATTTCTTGTTAACAAACTATAGTTTTGGCAAGTCAGTTAGGACATCTACTTTGTGCATGGCACAAGTAATTTTTCCAACAATTGTTTACAGACAGATTATTTCACTGTATCACAATTCCAGTGGGTCAGAAGTTTACATACACCAAGTTGACTGTGCCTTTAAACAGCTTGGAAAAATCCAGAAAATTATGTCATGGCTTTAGAAGCTTCTGATAGGCTAATTGACATAATTTGAGTCAATTGGAGGTGTACCCGTGGATGTATTTTAAGGCCTAACTTTAAACTCAGTGCCTCTTTGCTTGACATCATGGGAAAATCAAAAGAAATCAGCAAAGACCTCAGAAAAAAAAGACCTCCACAAGTCTGGTTCATCCTTGGGAGCAATTTCCAAACGCCTGAAGGTACCACATTCAACTGTACAAACAATAGTACGCAAGTATAAACACCATGGGACCACGCAGTCGTCATACCGCTCAGGAGGTGACGCGTTCTGTCTCCTAGAGATGAACGTACTTTGGTGTGAAAAGTGCAAATCAATCCCAGAACAGCAGCAAAGGACCTTGTTTAGATGCTGGAGGAAACAGGTACAAAAGTATCTATATCCACAGTAAAACAAGTCCTATATCGACATAACCTGAAAGGCCGCTCAGCAAGGAAGAAGCCAGCATCATGTTGTGGGGGTGCTTTGCTGCAGGAGAGACTGGTGCACTTCACAAAATAGATGGCATCACGAGGGAGGAAAATTGTGGATATATTGAAGCAACATCTCAAGACATCAGTCAGGAAGTTAAAGCTTGGTCGCAAATGTGTCTTCCAAATGGACAATGACCCCAAGAATACTTCCAAAGTTGTGGCAAAATGGCTTAAGGACAACAAAGTCAAGGGATTGGCGTGGCCATCACAAAGCCCTGCCCTCAATCTTATAGAATATTTGTTGGCAGAACTAAAATGGCGTGTGCAAGCAAGGAGGTCTACAAACCTGACTCAGTTACACCAGCTCTGTCAGGAGGAATGGGCCAAAATTCACCCAACTTATTGTGGGAAGTTTGCGGAAGGCTACCTGAAACATTTGACCCAAGTTAAACAATTTAAAGGCAATGCTACCAAATATTAATTGAGTGTATGTAAACTTATGACCCACTGGGAATAAATCACTACTATTATTCTGACATTTCACATTCTTAAAATAAAGTGGTGATCCCAACTGACCTAAGACAGGGAATTGTTACTATGATTAAATGTCAGGAATTTTGAAAAACTCAGTTTAAATGTATTTGCCTAAGGTATATGTAAACTTCCGACTTCAACTGTACATAAATGTTTAATATCCATAATTTTTATGATTATTTATTTGAATTGCGCGCCCTCCAGTTTCACCGGAAGTTGTCCCGCTAGCGGGACGCCTATTAAGGCACAAACATGTATCGTAAAATTATGTTTTTGTTTGGTTAGCTTTTGGAAACGTTAGCTAGCACATACAACTTTCCCTGACACTTTATTGTCGAATGGCTAGTATTCGATGTGATGTCTGCGGACACGTTCTCTTCTGCCAAGATAGGAAATGCAATTTGACTGTAGCGCATATAAAGCATACACATGATCTACCGGTGGTTCCATGATGAATGAAAACAAAACTGTGGGACGAACGAGTGATGAATTTACGGGAAAGAGCAGTCAATTTAAAATTCATTCATTCTTCGTTTGCCCTGCAAGTGTTAACTCATCATACGTCATGAAATGTCATAAGTGTCCACTTAATTTGAGGGCTGAGGGTGTGTCTTTGACGTGTTTGGAATGCAGCCTTTGACCACTTGGGAGGTTGACATAACCCACAATTCAATGCAAACTGTAGTCATGTGTCAAACTTCGGTGGCCGCAAAGTGTCAAATTTAATCAACATGGCTGCATTTTTGGAATGCGAGACAAAATTATTTAACTAGCTTGCTAAAAAATAGATATAGATGACATTGATTTTAGCATTGGCAAATGGGAATGATGCTCAAATTGGCTTAGTCGTAGTGAGGAGCCTATAAAACATAGCTAACTTCATACATTTTGGGGGTAATTCTGAAATGTATTGTAATAAATGACCAAACTGTAAAACGAGCTAGCCACCTATGGGTAACTGTAGCTAGCTACCTGACAGGAGTGTTAGTTAGCTATGTTAAATTGATAGGTACATTCTTAGCTTGAGGTTGGTTATTTTTAACCTCAACTTCAAGATATCCACCAAGGACGTTGCCTCTCCGATCATCAATCTCTCGCTTGAGCAAGCAACATTTAAGGTACACTCGGATGTGACGATGTAAAAGGTAAATCAGTAAAGCAGAAGCCAAGGGGTTAATAAGAACAATGTTTAAAAACAAATGGCAAGAGTTGTGGAACAGGGAGAGAAAGGGAAGACAACCTGTGTAAGATCCAGGAAAAGGTGGGGGCAGGGCCAAGAATAAAGGGAGGAAAATGTAGTCGCAGGGCTGAGACTGGGACACACAAGGCTCCTGAGCTGACAAGGTAAAAATCTGTCTTTCTGCCCCTGAGCAAGGCAGTTAACCCACTGGTCCCCGGCACCGATGACGATTAAGGCAGCTCCCCGCACCTCTCTGATTCAGAGGAGTTTAGTTGAATGCGGAAGACATGTTTCATTTGAATCCATTCAGTTGTACAACTGACTAGGTATCCCCCTTTCCCTTCTAATTGTGCATTGAAATTGGTAGGGAAACACCTGACTGGGAGGTGTGATCATTGCCAGGAGGAGATGGAGACAGTGTTCTATTTAAGTGCCGGAAATATGTGAGGGAAAGGGTGCGATTGTTATTACATTTGAGCAGTAATGGGGTTGAACAGCCAGGATTAAGTGAATTGCGTGGGATATCTTCAGTGGATGTAGTATTAAATTATGCATTGGTTGGATGCCAACCGCCATATAAAATCCACAGAAGATTATGTAAATGTCTTTCAGGGGCTGAGGGTTGTCTACTTTGTTTTTGGACTGCAGTTGGACATCCGAGTAGGATGGGTTCAAAACTATTTTTCCCAGTCTGACTTGGTGCTATTTTCATGATTTATGGCCACTTTTTTTTCCTGTGGCCTCCATTGATTTAGCCGCCCTAATTTTGACCATCCTACAAGGGTAAAAACTCCAATCATTTAACAAATTATGGTAGAGATGTGAGGTTTGGACCATTGGTTTTCTTAGAGTAGGCCTATTATCTACACAATTAACATTATTTTACCCATTGGTGAAAATATGTGTTTTTGATTGGACATCCTGTCCCCCCTGACCTAGCCCAACGGCCAGCAGATAGCGATATTGAGTTATTTCATATTTCGGGGGCTCCCGAGTGGCGCAGCGGTCTAAGACACTGCATCTCAGTGCTTGAGGCGTCACTACAGACACCCTGGTTCAAATCCAGGCTGTATCACGGCGCACAATTGGCCCAGCATCGTCCGGGTTTGGCCGGTGTAGGCAGCTGTAAATAAAAATGTATTCTTACCTGACTTGCCTAGTTAAATAAAAAATATATACAAATCCGTCCGAACGCAGCCAACAATACACTCATATACATGTGGACCGATTCATACTTAAAATTCTCCATTCAGGCTGCAAAGGCTTCAATGTCCTCCTTAACTAGATTCAATGGCAAGAAAACAGGAAAACAACGTAAAATATTCATGCTTTCTGACACACCTTTTTCCACCACCATGCTAAAGTGGCTAATGCCTAGGAATGCTAGTAAGGATGTAAGGTATTGCGTTCAGCCATTCAAGATGCAGCAGTCTACCCCTGGCTGAACACAGGACTCAATATCAGGAAGTAGGATTAGCCACTAAGTGGTGAGAAAAAAAACAACGTTAAATATGCATGCTTTCTTTATGGAACCCCATTTTCCATCCTTCTCACCATTAAATATAGTTAATGAGGAAATCGACGCATTTGCAGCCTGAATGTAAAACTGTTTTACGTACGAACCGGTCAACGGAAATACCAGTGTATTGCCGGCTGCATACAAAGTCAATGCTTTTGGAAGGTAAGATGAAACCATCAATACCAGATCAATATCGCCATCTGCCGGCCTGGGCTACCGTGACCATCTACTCAAGAAAAACAAGTCTGCCCGCGGCTGAATCTAGTTGATCCCTGGCCTACACTAACAAACTAATACATTATATTGTCTTTAAACATATGTATATATTTCGTATTCTGACGTTAGACACCTTCATAAACATAACCAAAACATAAAGTCCCCGATATCGTAGGACATCTATTTATTAGACCGTTAGAATGTGGTTTAAAGGGGTCCCTCGAAGCCCAGCTTTTCTAGTGTTAATGACTCCAAATATATACTAACCTGTGGGATGTGATACTTTTACTTTTCTTATCACACAACGCCTCGCAAGCCAGTTGCCCTTCGAGTCGATCCATTGATTCCCCGCGTACATTTTGACCAATCTGGCCGCCTCATTTGAAGGTACCGATACCACGCAACAACATGTTTTTATACTCTTCGGCGAAGATCCACTCTCCTCTGTGCCCTCCTCGACATCTGTGGATGGCATGTCTGTTGTCGGCGTGTCTTTTCTTGTATGGTCTGACATGTTGACTTGGGTGCCCTCGGACTCCTTCAAAACCTCCGGTCGATGTCGGTAATGGAAACACAAGAAACCATTGCTTTCTATGAATTGGCTAAAAAAGTTTCGAAGGTTAGCAGATCGAAAGGCAGCAGGTATATTGCTAACAGCAAAGTACATAGCCGTGCTGGATTCAGCCATATTTGTTTATTTGTTGTCGACTCCAACGTCATTACGGAAGTGATCTAGAAGACGACAGGCAGTGTCAGCAACAAACGAAACTGTAAAACCATTCAAAATTAAACGTAGTAGCGCCATCTACTGCATGGATGAAGCATGTTAGACTACCTACAATTGCTTGGTGTGCGTGCTGGCTATAGTCAAAACGAATTGTATTGTCACATGCTTCATAAACAACAGGTGTAGACTAACAGGGGATCGCCCGTAAGTAAGCATTTCACTAAGTAAACAGACTTGACTGCCCTTGACCAGCATAAAAACACCCTGTGGCATACTTTGGCCAGGACTGTATGTTTATCCCATGTGTAACTCTGTGTTGTTGTTTGTGTTGCACTGCTTTGCTTTATCTTGGCCAGGTCGCAGTTCTAAATGAGAACTTGTTCTCAACTGGCCTACCTGGTTAAATGAAGGTGAAATAAAAAAATGCAGAGAGAAAGAAAATAGAGAAATAATAGAAAAATAAAACACATAATAAAAGTAATAGATACACAATGAGTACAGAGTCTATGTGCAGGGGTACGAGGTAATTGAGGTAGCTAGATATCAGTGGTGTAAAGTACATAAGTAAAACTACTTGAAAGTACTACTTAAGTTGTTTTGGGGTATCTGTACTTTACTATTTATTTTTTTGCCAACTTTTACTTTCACTTCACTACATTCCTAAATAAAATGTACTTTTTACTCCATACACTGCTAGATATGTACATATAACTAGGGAAAAAGTGACATCATCCGACAACCACTCACCACAATCTCTATACAAATGGACCTTTTTCTTCTGTGGATTTTATATGGTGGTTGGCAACCAACTTTTAGGTGCGTTACCGCCACCAACTGGACCTGAGAGTGGACCAGAGACAGTGAAGGTCTAAATCCTACACAATAATCTTGTCTCTCTAAGGAAACGAAAAACCTATTTAAATACTACATCCTCTGAAGATTTCCCCAGCAGTTCACTTAATCCTGGCTCTTCAAACCCATTACCTCTCAAATTTAACAACATTCACTCCCTCTCCCTCACATATTTCTGGCACTGAAATAGAACATGTTCCACTGTCTCCATCTCCTCCTGACAATGATCATACCTCCCAGTCGGATGTTTCCCCACCAATTTCAATGTACTATTGAGCCTTGTGTGTGTCCCAGTCTCAGCCTTGTGATTACACTTTCCTCCCTTCTCTCTCGGCCTGAGGACCTCCCTGCCCCCACCTTTTCATGGATATTATACAGGTATCTTCCCTTTCTCTCCCTGTTCCACAACTCTTGCCACTTATTTTTAACCACTGTTTTTATTATCCACTTGGCTTCTGCTTTACTGATTGACAATTTCATCTCAACATTAGGATGTTTAAGAGCCTGCTTGGCAATAATATCCACCTCCTCATTCCCCTCTACTCCCACATGAGCTGGTACCCAGAGGAACATCACAAATACCTCTATCTGTTTCACCCTATACAAGAACTGCTACACCCTCATACAATACACCCTGTCTGCTCTGAGACATAAATTAATTGAAGCTCATCAGTGCTGCACAGGAGTCAGAGCAGATGACTACTCTGTCTGGCCTCACCTCCACCCACTCTGCAGCCAATAGTATGGCCAACAACTCCATTGTGTAAACAGATAAATGATCCAGTGCTCTTCTCGTCACTGCCACCTTAAACTCAGGAACACTAAAAGCTGCTCCTGTCCTCCCTGTTTTATGGTCCTTAGAACCATCTGTGAATATATTTAGGAAAGCATAGCATTTTGTTCTTAAATGTTCACTTACAACTGAATCTACACCTTCCTCATCATCTCTTACCCTGTCCCATGCCCTCCTGCACACTTCCCACATCTTGGAATCTCCCTCCTACATACTGCTGTGGATTCTGCACAGAAGCTCTAACAGGACAACTGAGATATCCTAACATGACTGTCTGGTAGAGACTCAAAAGTCAAAAAGACTGACAGTGACTCCTCCGTTTCACCTCACTCCCCATTTTAGAAAGTTTTGAATGCACTCAGGGCAGGCCTATTCATGTGTAGGCTTTGATTGATTGTCTCTTTTCTCAATGTCCACTTGTCTTGTCTTCTCTGGTGCTCCACAGATAATCATGCAAATCAACAACCGTTTTTGTTGTTGACAAAGAAGGAACTAGCTGCATTCTAGGAGGGACATCATGGTGGAAGTGGATGTCGAGTTTGAATCGAGAAGTGCGTTGTAAATATAGAGATGATGAATGGGAAACAGTAGTTGTAATGATATGCAGGAACTGTCATAAAGACCGCTAATAAAGAAGTAGGTGTTAGGTAGTTGTCCTAGTTGACAGGTCACAGTAAAGTTACACTTCAATGACCTCGTGTCAGAATCGGATTATTTCTAAATAACATTAAAAGGTAACAGGAGTGAGAGCACATAATAGGATGTAATGGAAGGAATAACGCTGCCGTTTTTCCTGCAACTGGAAATGTTGATGTAATGTGGCAAAGTTTCAAACAACGCTTTCTTCTGTACTTCAACGCGATTGGCACCTCCAATTAACCAGGAGCACGTAAAGTAGGTTTGTTGCTAACAGTGGCTGGCTCGCAAGCCATATAAGTAAGTGTACAACACATTTACTTTTGAGAATGAGGATAAGAGAAATTCTGGACACTATTGAAACTCTGATTACTGCACACCTAAAAATAATGAAACGTTTGAAAGATATACGTGTTTCGCTACCGTGTTCAAAAGCTAGGAGAGTCATTTGATGTCTTTAAGTCCCTTAAGAAGCTAAGGCACAGACATGCAATTTTGGGTAGCTTAAGGAGTTAATGATAAGTGACCACATTGTCTTTGGAATATTGGACAAGAAGGTGAGAGCGATACTGCTCAGGGCAGTGAACTGACTCTTGAGGCTGCAGTAAAAATATTGCATGCTAGCGAGCTCTGCTATGCACTCAAACATTTTGAGACCGTGCAGCGAGCGCTGCGGGATTGGAGCAAGAAAATGTGCCTGGGAGTGTAGTAAATAAAAAGGACACGAGGGCGCATGGAATCCAAATCCAGGAATCAAACGCCTCATGACTGCAGGCAGTGTGGTAATAGACATGTTGCAAAGCAGTGTCCTGCCTACTGAAAGAACTGTGCTAAATGCAAAGGCAGAAATCATTTAGCTAAAATGTGCTTCCTGGAGGACATAAATTGAGGCAGAAACACAGATATTGATACTGAACATGCAGTGAATGAATCAGATGGCCTGTTTGTGGGAATAGTTTAGTGTGAGCCAAAACTACACAATGCAAAAGAGGTGTATGCCCTACAGATTGAAACTTGGATATGTTCTTTGCTGTTGAATGGCACCATTGTTCCCTTCGAACTACTTACAGGTGCTAAAGCAAACCTTTATAAGCCTGAGTGATGTACAGAATCTCACTGAGACCTAAAATACAAAAAAAGACAGTGGCATTGAAACAAAGGGAATATGTAAAAATTGCACTCACCCCTTAATGTTTGTAATAGTGAGTCATTGTGTCACGACTTCCGCCGAAGTCGGTCCCTCTCCTTGTTCGGGCGGCGTTTGGCGGTCGAAGTCACCAACTTTCTAGCCACCGCCGAGTAACTCTGAAAGATCACGGTTGAACCAGAGGCTGAACCTGTTTTTAATTCTTTTTTTCTTTATGGGGGTGTGTCTGTTAACAAAACAGCTGAAAATATCAAAAAGAAGGTTCAAGCGTCTTCGACAGAGGGGATCAATCTGATTCTATATCATTTTACAGAGGCCAGTTCATGAAGGAAGGCTTGCTCATTAAAGTTTTTTAGCAAGCGTCTATGACAAATCAGGACAGATCGTTTCACTGAGCAGCCATTACCAACACATGCTGTAAAACAGTGACCAAACAGTGACCAAATTTTCGTGTCGTCACTTCCTCTTGAATTTGCAGACGTGTTGCTGTGCGTTTTGTTGCTGTGCGTTTTGTTGCCAACCTTACTTTGCTAGCTGACAACTTTACGTTTTTTTTTTCTTTTTACTTTTTAATTACCGTTTATATTTTTAGTTTTTCCATCACAACTTTTTTCCCTCATTCAACTTTTTCACTCCGGACGCTTTATCTGGACATGGTTCGTCAGCACTTTCAACAGCCGAAGCTAAGTAGTAACATTAACATGATGTCTTCTAATTGCAGTCGCTGTACTCATATTATACAGGAGAACGATCGCCTTACGGCGAGGATAGCTGTGCTGCAAGCCCAGCTTCAGACGCAATCGTTAGGCAAGGGTAATTTCAGTGTAGGAAAGGATGAAACAGCGTCTGTGCCACCAGTAAGTACAGATAGTAGTATAAACCCCCCGCACAGTCCCCACAGCCGGACAACTTTCTCATGGCTTCTGGAGGGAAATGCTGTAGGAATGCTCAACTGGTGTCGCTCATTCAGCCGACAGAAACTTTCAACCGGTTTTCCCCATTAAGTAGCGAGTCGGAGTCTGAGGCCGAGTCTTCTCTTGTCTCTACTCCTCCCGTTACGGGGTCTGAGACGCCGAAGGCTCCCACCATTAGCTCTGACAAATTGAAAACCCTAGTCATTGGCGACTCCATTACCCGCAGTATTAGACTTAAAACGAATCACCCCGCGATCATACACTGTTTACCAGGGTGCAGGGCTACCGACGTTAAGGCTAATCTGAAGATGGTGCTGGCTAAAGCTAAAACTGGCGAGTGTAGAGAGTATAGAGATATTGTTATCCACGTCGGCACCAACGATGTTAGGATGAAACAGTCAGAGGTCACCAAGCACAACATAGCTTCAGCGTGTAAATCAGCTAGAAAGATGTGTCTGCATCGAATAATTGTCTCTGGCCCCCTCCCAGTTAGGGGGAGTGACGAGCTCTACAGCAGAGTCTCACAACTCAATCGCTGGTTGAAAACTGTTTTCTGCCCCTCCCAAAAGATAGAATTTGTAGATAATTGGCCCTCTTTCTGGGACTCACCCACAAACAGGACCAAGCCTGACCTGCTGAGTAGTGACGGACTCCATCCTAGCTGGAGGGGTGCTCTCATCTTATCTACCAACATAGACAGGGCTCTAACTCCTCTAGCTCCACAATGAAATAGGGTGCAGGCCAGGCAGCAGGCTGTTAGCCAACCTGCCAGCTTAGTGGAGTCTGCCACTAGCATAGTCAGTGTAGTCAGCTCAGCCATCCCCATTGAGACTGTGTCTGTGCCTCGACCTAGGTTGGGCAAAACTAAACATGGCGGTGTTCGCCTTAGCAATCTCATTAGGATAAAGACCTCCTCCATTCCTGCAATTATTGAAAGAGATCGTGATACCTCACATCTCAAAATAGGGTTACTTAATGTTAGATCCCTCACTTCAAAGGCAGTTATAGTCAATGAACTAATCACTGATCATAATCTTGATGTGATTGGCCTGACTGAAACATGGCTTAAGCCTGATGAATTTACTGTTAAATGAGGCCTCACCTCCTGGTTACACTAGTGACCATATCCCCCGTGCATCCCGCAAAGGCGGAGGTGTTGCTAACATTTACGATAGCAAATTTCAATTTACCAAAAAAAAAAGACGTTTTCGTCTTTTGAGCTTCTAGTCATGAAATCTATGCAGCCTACTCAATCACTTTTTATAGCTACTGTTTACAGGCCTCCTGGGCCATATACAGCATTCCTCTCTGAGTTCCCTGAATTCCTATCGGACCTTGTAGTCATAGCAGATAATATTCTAATTTTTGGTGATTTTAATATTCATATGGAAAAGTCCACAGACCCACTCCAAAAGGCTTTCGGAGCCATCATCGACTCAGTGGGTTTTGTCCAACATGTCTCTGGACCTACTCACTGCCACAGTCATACTCTGGACCTAGTTTTGTCCCATGGAATAAATGTTGTAGATCTTAATGTTTTTCCTCATAATCCTGGACTATCGGACCACCATTTTATAACGTTTGCAATCGCAACAAATAATCTGCTCAGACCCCAACCAAGGAGCATCAAAAGTCGTGCTATAAATTCTCAGACAACACAAAAATTCCTTGATGCCCTTCCAGACTCCTTCTGCCTACCCAAGGACGTCAGAGGACAAAAATCTGTTAATCACCTAACTGAGGAACTCAATTTAACCTTGCGCAATACCCTAGATGCAGTTGCACCCCTAAAAACGAAAAACATTTGTCATAAGAAACTAGCTCCCTGGCATTCAGAAAATACCCGAGCTCTGAAGCAAGCTTCCAGAAAATTGGAACGGAAATGGCGTCACACCAAACTGGAAGTCTTCCGACTAGCTTGGAAAGACAGTACCGTGCAGTATCGAAGAGCCCTCACTGCTGCTCGATCATCCTACTTTTCCAACTTAATTGAGGAAAATAAGAACAATCCAAAATTTCTTTTTGATACTGTTGCAAAGCTAACTAAAAAGCAGCATTCCCCAAGAGAGGATGGCTTTCACTTCAGCAGTAATAAATTCATGAACTTCTTTGAGGAAAAGATCATGATCATTAGAAAGCAAATTACGGACTCCTCTTTAAATCTGCGTATTCCTCCAGGGCTTAGCTGTCCTGGATCTGCACAGCTCTGCCAGGGCCTGGGATCAGGAGAGACACTTAAGTGTTTTAGTACTATATCTCTTGACACAATGATGAAAATAATCATGGCCTCTAAACCTTCACGCTGCATACTGGATCCTATTCCAACTAAACTACTGAAAGAGCTGCTTCATGTGCTTGGACCTCCTATGTTGAACATAATAAACGGCTCTCTATCCACCGGATGTGTACCAAACTCACTAAAAGTGGCAGTAATAAAGCCTGTCTTGAAAAAGCCAAACCTTGACCCGGAAAATATAAAAAACTATCGGCCTATATCGAATCTTCCATTCCTCTCAAAAATTTTAGAAAAAGCTGTTGCACAGCAACTCACTGCCTTCCTGAAGACAAACAATGTATACGAAATGCTTCAGTCTGGTTTTAGACCCCATCATAGCACTGAGACTGCACTTGTGAAGGTGGTAAATGACCTTTTAATGGCGTCAGACCGAGGCTCTGCATCTGTCCTCGTGCTACTAGACCTTAGTGCTGCCTTTGACACCATCGATCACCACATTCTTTTGGAGAGACTGGAAACCCAAATTGGTCTACACGGACAAGTTCTGGCCTGGTTTAGATCTTATCTGTCGGAAAGATATCAGTTTGTCTCTGTGAATGGTTTGTCCTCTGACAAATCAACTGTACATTTCGGTGTTCCTCAAGGTTCCGTTTTAGGACCACTATTGTTTTCACTATATATTTTACCTCTTGGGGATGTTATTCGAAAACATAATGTTAACTTTCACTGCTAAACTGCTGTAACGTAAGTTCCATACTGAATAAACCTTCTCCGCATTTGACAAGCAGAGAAGTAGAGGGAAGTTTTAATCCAATATATTTTTGTCAAACTCTTTGGTTTAGTGGTCAAAATGATAGTTGTTTTGAATTTAATGAATCTGCTAACTTCTGACATTTTTTACCGAAGCCAGAAAAACAGGCGAAGGGTTACAAAAATAGCTCTAGTTACAGATTGGTAGCCCCGATTTGAAATCCGACTTCTTGCTTGAAAAGCAGAAGAGTAGGGGTAGATTTTATATAGAAAACATTGTTTTCTGTAAAATGTTGGGAAAGGGGTCAAAACGGCAGTTGTTTGTGAAAGTTTAAAAAACACATGGTAGTGCATTTAGTAAAACTGCTGTAACGTAAGTTCCATACTGAATAAACCTTCTCCGCATTTGACAAGCAGAGAAGTAGAGGGAAGTTTTAATCCAATATATTTTTGTCAAACTCTTTGGTTTAGTGGTCAAAATGATAGTTGTTTTGAATTTAATGAATCTGCTAACTTCTGACATTTTTTACCGAAGCCAGAAAAACAGGCGAAGGGTTACAAAAATAGCTCTAGTTACAGATTGGTAGCCCCGATTTGAAATCCAACTTCTTGCTTGAAAAGCAGAAGAGTAGGGGTAGATTTTATATAGAAAACATTGTTTTCTGTAAAATGTTGGGAAAGGGGTCAAAACGGCAGTTGTTTGTGAAAGTTTAAAAAACACATGGTAGTGCATTTAGTAAAACTGCTGTAACGTAAGTTCCATACTGAATAAACCTTCTCCGCATTTGACAAGCAGAGAAGTAGAGGGAAGTTTTAATCCAATATATTTTTGTCAAACTCTTTGGTTTAGTGGTCAAAATGATAGTTGTTTTGAATTTAATGAATCTGCTAACTTCTGACATTTTTTACCGAAGCCAGAAAAACAGGCGAAGGGTTACAAAAATAGCTCTAGTTACAGATTGGTAGCCCCGATTTGAAATCCGACTTCTTGCTTGAAAAGCAGAAGAGTAGGGGTAGATTTTATATAGAAAACATTGTTTTCTGTAAAATGTTGGGAAAGGGGTCAAAACGGCAGTTGTTTGTGAAAGTTTAAAAAACACATGGTAGTGCATTTAGTAAAACTGCTGTAACGTAAGTTCCATACTGAATAAACCTTCTCCGCATTTGACAAGCAGAGAAGTAGAGGGAAGTTTTAATCCAATATATTTTTGTCAAACTCTTTGGTTTAGTGGTCAAAATGATAGTTGTTTTGAATTTAATGAATCTGCTAACTTCTGACATTTTTTACCGAAGCCAGAAAAACAGGCGAAGGGTTACAAAAATAGCTCTAGTTACAGATTGGTAGCCCCGATTTGAAATCCGACTTCTTGCTTGAAAAGCAGAAGAGTAGGGGTAGATTTTATATAGAAAACATTGTTTTCTGTAAAATGTTGGGAAAGGGGTCAAAACGGCAGTTGTTTGTGAAAGTTTAAAAAACACATGGTAGTGCATTTAGTAAAACTGCTGTAACGTAAGTTCCATACTGAATAAACCTTCTCCGCATTTGACAAGCAGAGAAGTAGAGGGAAGTTTTAATCCAATATATTTTTGTCAAACTCTTTGGTTTAGTGGTCAAAATGATAGTTGTTTTGAATTTAATGAATCTGCTAACTTCTGACATTTTTTACCGAAGCCAGAAAAACAGGCGAAGGGTTACAAAAATAGCTCTAGTTACAGATTGGTAGCCCCGATTTGAAATCCGACTTCTTGCTTGAAAAGCAGAAGAGTAGGGGTAGATTTTATATAGAAAACATTGTTTTCTGTAAAATGTTGGGAAAGGGGTCAAAACGGCAGTTGTTTGTGAAAGTTTAAAAAACACATGGTAGTGCATTTAGTAAAACTGCTGTAACGTAAGTTCCATACTGAATAAACCTTCTCCGCATTTGACAAGCAGAGAAGTAGAGGGAAGTTTTAATCCAATATATTTTTGTCAAACTCTTTGGTTTAGTGGTCAAAATGATCGTTGTTTTGAATTTAATGAATCTGCTAACTTCTGACATTTTTTACCGAAGCCAGAAAAACAGGCGAAGGGTTACAAAAATAGCTCTAGTTACAGATTGGTAGCCCCGATTTGAAATCCGACTTCTTGCTTGAAAAGCAGAAGAGTAGGGGTAGATTTTATATAGAAAACATTGTTTTCTGTAAAATGTTGGGAAAGGGGTCAAAACGGCAGTTGTTTGTGAAAGTTTAAAAAACACATGGTAGTGCATTTAGTAAAACTGCTGTAACGTAAGTTCCATACTGAATAAACCTTCTCCGCATTTGACAAGCAGAGAAGTAGAGGGAAGTTTTAATCCAATATATTTTTGTCAAACTCTTTGGTTTAGTGGTCAAAATGATAGTTGTTTTGAATTTAATGAATCTGCTAACTTCTGACATTTTTTACCGAAGCCAGAAAAACAGGCGAAGGGTTACAAAAATAGCTCTAGTTACAGATTGGTAGCCCCGATTTGAAATCCGACTTCTTGCTTGAAAAGCAGAAGAGTAGGGGTAGATTTTATATAGAAAACATTGTTTTCTGTAAAATGTTGGGAAAGGGGTCAAAACGGCAGTTGTTTGTGAAAGTTTAAAAAACACATGGTAGTGCATTTAGTAAAACTGCTGTAACGTAAGTTCCATACTGAATAAACCTTCTCCGCATTTGACAAGCAGAGAAGTAGAGGGAAGTTTTAATCCAATATATTTTTGTCAAACTCTTTGGTTTAGTGGTCAAAATGATCGTTGTTTTGAATTTAATGAATCTGCTAACTTCTGACATTTTTTACCGAAGCCAGAAAAACAGGCGAAGGGTTACAAAAATAGCTCTAGTTACAGATTGGTAGCCCCGATTTGAAATCCGACTTCTTGCTTGAAAAGCAGAAGAGTAGGGGTAGATTTTATATAGAAAACATTGTTTTCTGTAAAATGTTGGGAAAGGGGTCAAAACGGCAGTTGTTTGTGAAAGTTTAAAAAACACATGGTAGTGCATTTAGTAAAACTGCTGTAACGTAAGTTCCATACTGAATAAACCTTCTCCGCATTTGACAAGCAGAGAAGTAGAGGGAAGTTTTAATCCAATATATTTTTGTCAAACTCTTTGGTTTAGTGGTCAAAATGATAGTTGTTTTGAATTTAATGAATCTGCTAACTTCTGACATTTTTTACCGAAGCCAGAAAAACAGGCGAAGGGTTACAAAAATAGCTCTAGTTACAGATTGGTAGCCCCGATTTGAAATCCGACTTTTGCTTGAAAAGCAGAAGAGTAGGGGTAGATTTTATATAGAAAACATTGTTTTCTGTAAAATGTTGGGAAAGGGGTCAAAACGGCAGTTGTTTGTGAAAGTTTAAAAAACACATGGTAGTGCATTTAGTAAAACTGCTGTAACGTAAGTTCCATACTGAATAAACCTTCTCCGCATTTGACAAGCAGAGAAGTAGAGGGAAGTTTTAATCCAATATATTTTTGTCAAACTCTTTGGTTTAGTGGTCAAAATGATAGTTGTTTTGAATTTAATGAATCTGCTAACTTCTGACATTTTTTACCGAAGCCAGAAAAACAGGCGAAGGGTTACAAAAATAGCTCTAGTTACAGATTGGTAGCCCCGATTTGAAATCCGACTTCTTGCTTGAAAAGCAGAAGAGTAGGGGTAGATTTTATATAGAAAACATTGTTTTCTGTAAAATGTTGGGAAAGGGGTCAAAACGGCAGTTGTTTGTGAAAGTTTAAAAAACACATGGTAGTGCATTTAGTAAAACTGCTGTAACGTAAGTTCCATACTGAATAAACCTTCTCCGCATTTGACAAGCAGAGAAGTAGAGGGAAGTTTTAATCCAATATATTTTTGTCAAACTCTTTGGTTTAGTGGTCAAAATGATAGTTGTTTTGAATTTAATGAATCTGCTAACTTCTGACATTTTTTACCGAAGCCAGAAAAACAGGCGAAGGGTTACAAAAATAGCTCTAGTTACAGATTGGTAGCCCCGATTTGAAATCCGACTTCTTGCTTGAAAAGCAGAAGAGTAGGGGTAGATTTTATATAGAAAACATTGTTTTCTGTAAAATGTTGGGAAAGGGGTCAAAACGGCAGTTGTTTGTGAAAGTTTAAAAAACACATGGTAGTGCATTTAGTAAAACTGCTGTAACGTAAGTTCCATACTGAATAAACCTTCTCCGCATTTGACAAGCAGAGAAGTAGAGGGAAGTTTTAATCCAATATATTTTTGTCAAACTCTTTGGTTTAGTGGTCAAAATGATAGTTGTTTTGAATTTAATGAATCTGCTAACTTCTGACATTTTTTACCGAAGCCAGAAAAACAGGCGAAGGGTTACAAAAATAGCTCTAGTTACAGATTGGTAGCCCCGATTTGAAATCCGACTTCTTGCTTGAAAAGCAGAAGAGTAGGGGTAGATTTTATATAGAAAACATTGTTTTCTGTAAAATGTTGGGAAAGGGGTCAAAACGGCAGTTGTTTGTGAAAGTTTAAAAAACACATGGTAGTGCATTTAGTAAAACTGCTGTAACGTAAGTTCCATACTGAATAAACCTTCTCCGCATTTGACAAGCAGAGAAGTAGAGGGAAGTTTTAATCCAATATATTTTTGTCAAACTCTTTGGTTTAGTGGTCAAAATGATAGTTGTTTTGAATTTAATGAATCTGCTAACTTCTGACATTTTTTACCGAAGCCAGAAAAACAGGCGAAGGGTTACAAAAATAGCTCTAGTTACAGATTGGTAGCCCCGATTTGAAATCCGACTTTTGCTTGAAAAGCAGAAGAGTAGGGGTAGATTTTATATAGAAAACATTGTTTTCTGTAAAATGTTGGGAAAGGGGTCAAAACGGCAGTTGTTTGTGAAAGTTTAAAAAACACATGGTAGTGCATTTAGTAAAACTGCTGTAACGTAAGTTCCATACTGAATAAACCTTCTCCGCATTTGACAAGCAGAGAAGTAGAGGGAAGTTTTAATCCAATATATTTTTGTCAAACTCTTTGGTTTAGTGGTCAAAATGATAGTTGTTTTGAATTTAATGAATCTGCTAACTTCTGACATTTTTTACCGAAGCCAGAAAAACAGGCGAAGGGTTACAAAAATAGCTCTAGTTACAGATTGGTAGCCCCGATTTGAAATCCGACTTCTTGCTTGAAAAGCAGAAGAGTAGGGGTAGATTTTATATAGAAAACATTGTTTTCTGTAAAATGTTGGGAAAGGGGTCAAAACGGCAGTTGTTTGTGAAAGTTTAAAAAACACATGGTAGTGCATTTAGTAAAACTGCTGTAACGTAAGTTCCATACTGAATAAACCTTCTCCGCATTTGACAAGCAGAGAAGTAGAGGGAAGTTTTAATCCAATATATTTTTGTCAAACTCTTTGGTTTAGTGGTCAAAATGATAGTTGTTTTGAATTTAATGAATCTGCTAACTTCTGACATTTTTTACCGAAGCCAGAAAAACAGGCGAAGGGTTACAAAAATAGCTCTAGTTACAGATTGGTAGCCCCGATTTGAAATCCGACTTCTTGCTTGAAAAGCAGAAGAGTAGGGGTAGATTTTATATAGAAAACATTGTTTTCTGTAAAATGTTGGGAAAGGGGTCAAAACGGCAGTTGTTTGTGAAAGTTTAAAAAACACATGGTAGTGCATTTAGTAAAACTGCTGTAACGTAAGTTCCATACTGAATAAACCTTCTCCGCATTTGACAAGCAGAGAAGTAGAGGGAAGTTTTAATCCAATATATTTTTGTCAAACTCTTTGGTTTAGTGGTCAAAATGATAGTTGTTTTGAATTTAATGAATCTGCTAACTTCTGACATTTTTTACCGAAGCCAGAAAAACAGGCGAAGGGTTACAAAAATAGCTCTAGTTACAGATTGGTAGCCCCGATTTGAAATCCGACTTCTTGCTTGAAAAGCAGAAGAGTAGGGGTAGATTTTATATAGAAAACATTGTTTTCTGTAAAATGTTGGGAAAGGGGTCAAAACGGCAGTTGTTTGTGAAAGTTTAAAAAACACATGGTAGTGCATTTAGTAAAACTGCTGTAACGTAAGTTCCATACTGAATAAACCTTCTCCGCATTTGACAAGCAGAGAAGTAGAGGGAAGTTTTAATCCAATATATTTTTGTCAAACTCTTTGGTTTAGTGGTCAAAATGATAGTTGTTTTGAATTTAATGAATCTGCTAACTTCTGACATTTTTTACCGAAGCCAGAAAAACAGGCGAAGGGTTACAAAAATAGCTCTAGTTACAGATTGGTAGCCCCGATTTGAAATCCGACTTCTTGCTTGAAAAGCAGAAGAGTAGGGGTAGATTTTATATAGAAAACATTGTTTTCTGTAAAATGTTGGGAAAGGGGTCAAAACGGCAGTTGTTTGTGAAAGTTTAAAAAACACATGGTAGTGCATTTAGTAAAACTGCTGTAACGTAAGTTCCATACTGAATAAACCTTCTCCGCATTTGACAAGCAGAGAAGTAGAGGGAAGTTTTAATCCAATATATTTTTGTCAAACTCTTTGGTTTAGTGGTCAAAATGATAGTTGTTTTGAATTTAATGAATCTGCTAACTTCTGACATTTTTTACCGAAGCCAGAAAAACAGGCGAAGGGTTACAAAAATAGCTCTAGTTACAGATTGGTAGCCCCGATTTGAAATCCGACTTCTTGCTTGAAAAGCAGAAGAGTAGGGGTAGATTTTATATAGAAAACATTGTTTTCTGTAAAATGTTGGGAAAGGGGTCAAAACGGCAGTTGTTTGTGAAAGTTTAAAAAACACATGGTAGTGCATTTAGTAAAACTGCTGTAACGTAAGTTCCATACTGAATAAACCTTCTCCGCATTTGACAAGCAGAGAAGTAGAGGGAAGTTTTAATCCAATATATTTTTGTCAAACTCTTTGGTTTAGTGGTCAAAATGATAGTTGTTTTGAATTTAATGAATCTGCTAACTTCTGACATTTTTTACCGAAGCCAGAAAAACAGGCGAAGGGTTACAAAAATAGCTCTAGTTACAGATTGGTAGCCCCGATTTGAAATCCGACTTCTTGCTTGAAAAGCAGAAGAGTAGGGGTAGATTTTATATAGAAAACATTGTTTTCTGTAAAATGTTGGGAAAGGGGTCAAAACGGCAGTTGTTTGTGAAAGTTTAAAAAACACATGGTAGTGCATTTAGTAAAACTGCTGTAACGTAAGTTCCATACTGAATAAACCTTCTCCGCATTTGACAAGCAGAGAAGTAGAGGGAAGTTTTAATCCAATATATTTTTGTCAAACTCTTTGGTTTAGTGGTCAAAATGATAGTTGTTTTGAATTTAATGAATCTGCTAACTTCTGACATTTTTTACCGAAGCCAGAAAAACAGGCGAAGGGTTACAAAAATAGCTCTAGTTACAGATTGGTAGCCCCGATTTGAAATCCGACTTCTTGCTTGAAAAGCAGAAGAGTAGGGGTAGATTTTATATAGAAAACATTGTTTTCTGTAAAATGTTGGGAAAGGGGTCAAAACGGCAGTTGTTTGTGAAAGTTTAAAAAACACATGGTAGTGCATTTAGTAAAACTGCTGTAACGTAAGTTCCATACTGAATAAACCTTCTCCGCATTTGACAAGCAGAGAAGTAGAGGGAAGTTTTAATCCAATATATTTTTGTCAAACTCTTTGGTTTAGTGGTCAAAATGATAGTTGTTTTGAATTTAATGAATCTGCTAACTTCTGACATTTTTTACCGAAGCCAGAAAAACAGGCGAAGGGTTACAAAAATAGCTCTAGTTACAGATTGGTAGCCCCGATTTGAAATCCGACTTCTTGCTTGAAAAGCAGAAGAGTAGGGGTAGATTTTATATAGAAAACATTGTTTTCTGTAAAATGTTGGGAAAGGGGTCAAAACGGCAGTTGTTTGTGAAAGTTTAAAAAACACATGGTAGTGCATTTAGTAAAACTGCTGTAACGTAAGTTCCATACTGAATAAACCTTCTCCGCATTTGACAAGCAGAGAAGTAGAGGGAAGTTTTAATCCAATATATTTTTGTCAAACTCTTTGGTTTAGTGGTCAAAATGATAGTTGTTTTGAATTTAATGAATCTGCTAACTTCTGACATTTTTTACCGAAGCCAGAAAAACAGGCGAAGGGTTACAAAAATAGCTCTAGTTACAGATTGGTAGCCCCGATTTGAAATCCGACTTCTTGCTTGAAAAGCAGAAGAGTAGGGGTAGATTTTATATAGAAAACATTGTTTTCTGTAAAATGTTGGGAAAGGGGTCAAAACGGCAGTTGTTTGTGAAAGTTTAAAAAACACATGGTAGTGCATTTAGTAAAACTGCTGTAACGTAAGTTCCATACTGAATAAACCTTCTCCGCATTTGACAAGCAGAGAAGTAGAGGGAAGTTTTAATCCAATATATTTTTGTCAAACTCTTTGGTTTAGTGGTCAAAATGATAGTTGTTTTGAATTTAATGAATCTGCTAACTTCTGACATTTTTTACCGAAGCCAGAAAAACAGGCGAAGGGTTACAAAAATAGCTCTAGTTACAGATTGGTAGCCCCGATTTGAAATCCGACTTCTTGCTTGAAAAGCAGAAGAGTAGGGGTAGATTTTATATAGAAAACATTGTTTTCTGTAAAATGTTGGGAAAGGGGTCAAAACGGCAGTTGTTTGTGAAAGTTTAAAAAACACATGGTAGTGCATTTAGTAAAACTGCTGTAACGTAAGTTCCATACTGAATAAACCTTCTCCGCATTTGACAAGCAGAGAAGTAGAGGGAAGTTTTAATCCAATATATTTTTGTCAAACTCTTTGGTTTAGTGGTCAAAATGATAGTTGTTTTGAATTTAATGAATCTGCTAACTTCTGACATTTTTTACCGAAGCCAGAAAAACAGGCGAAGGGTTACAAAAATAGCTCTAGTTACAGATTGGTAGCCCCGATTTGAAATCCGACTTCTTGCTTGAAAAGCAGAAGAGTAGGGGTAGATTTTATATAGAAAACATTGTTTTCTGTAAAATGTTGGGAAAGGGGTCAAAACGGCAGTTGTTTGTGAAAGTTTAAAAAACACATGGTAGTGCATTTAGTAAAACTGCTGTAACGTAAGTTCCATACTGAATAAACCTTCTCCGCATTTGACAAGCAGAGAAGTAGAGGGAAGTTTTAATCCAATATATTTTTGTCAAACTCTTTGGTTTAGTGGTCAAAATGATAGTTGTTTTGAATTTAATGAATCTGCTAACTTCTGACATTTTTTACCGAAGCCAGAAAAACAGGCGAAGGGTTACAAAAATAGCTCTAGTTACAGATTGGTAGCCCCGATTTGAAATCCGACTTCTTGCTTGAAAAGCAGAAGAGTAGGGGTAGATTTTATATAGAAAACATTGTTTTCTGTAAAATGTTGGGAAAGGGGTCAAAACGGCAGTTGTTTGTGAAAGTTTAAAAAACACATGGTAGTGCATTTAGTAAAACTGCTGTAACGTAAGTTCCATACTGAATAAACCTTCTCCGCATTTGACAAGCAGAGAAGTAGAGGGAAGTTTTAATCCAATATATTTTTGTCAAACTCTTTGGTTTAGTGGTCAAAATGATAGTTGTTTTGAATTTAATGAATCTGCTAACTTCTGACATTTTTTACCGAAGCCAGAAAAACAGGCGAAGGGTTACAAAAATAGCTCTAGTTACAGATTGGTAGCCCCGATTTGAAATCCGACTTCTTGCTTGAAAAGCAGAAGAGTAGGGGTAGATTTTATATAGAAAACATTGTTTTCTGTAAAATGTTGGGAAAGGGGTCAAAACGGCAGTTGTTTGTGAAAGTTTAAAAAACACATGGTAGTGCATTTAGTAAAACTGCTGTAACGTAAGTTCCATACTGAATAAACCTTCTCCGCATTTGACAAGCAGAGAAGTAGAGGGAAGTTTTAATCCAATATATTTTTGTCAAACTCTTTGGTTTAGTGGTCAAAATGATAGTTGTTTTGAATTTAATGAATCTGCTAACTTCTGACATTTTTTACCGAAGCCAGAAAAACAGGCGAAGGGTTACAAAAATAGCTCTAGTTACAGATTGGTAGCCCCGATTTGAAATCCGACTTCTTGCTTGAAAAGCAGAAGAGTAGGGGTAGATTTTATATAGAAAACATTGTTTTCTGTAAAATGTTGGGAAAGGGGTCAAAACGGCAGTTGTTTGTGAAAGTTTAAAAAACACATGGTAGTGCATTTAGTAAAACTGCTGTAACGTAAGTTCCATACTGAATAAACCTTCTCCGCATTTGACAAGCAGAGAAGTAGAGGGAAGTTTTAATCCAATATATTTTTGTCAAACTCTTTGGTTTAGTGGTCAAAATGATAGTTGTTTTGAATTTAATGAATCTGCTAACTTCTGACATTTTTTACCGAAGCCAGAAAAACAGGCGAAGGGTTACAAAAATAGCTCTAGTTACAGATTGGTAGCCCCGATTTGAAATCCGACTTCTTGCTTGAAAAGCAGAAGAGTAGGGGTAGATTTTATATAGAAAACATTGTTTTCTGTAAAATGTTGGGAAAGGGGTCAAAACGGCAGTTGTTTGTGAAAGTTTAAAAAACACATGGTAGTGCATTTAGTAAAACTGCTGTAACGTAAGTTCCATACTGAATAAACCTTCTCCGCATTTGACAAGCAGAGAAGTAGAGGGAAGTTTTAATCCAATATATTTTTGTCAAACTCTTTGGTTTAGTGGTCAAAATGATAGTTGTTTTGAATTTAATGAATCTGCTAACTTCTGACATTTTTTACCGAAGCCAGAAAAACAGGCGAAGGGTTACAAAAATAGCTCTAGTTACAGATTGGTAGCCCCGATTTGAAATCCGACTTCTTGCTTGAAAAGCAGAAGAGTAGGGGTAGATTTTATATAGAAAACATTGTTTTCTGTAAAATGTTGGGAAAGGGGTCAAAACGGCAGTTGTTTGTGAAAGTTTAAAAAACACATGGTAGTGCATTTAGTAAAACTGCTGTAACGTAAGTTCCATACTGAATAAACCTTCTCCGCATTTGACAAGCAGAGAAGTAGAGGGAAGTTTTAATCCAATATATTTTTGTCAAACTCTTTGGTTTAGTGGTCAAAATGATAGTTGTTTTGAATTTAATGAATCTGCTAACTTCTGACATTTTTTACCGAAGCCAGAAAAACAGGCGAAGGGTTACAAAAATAGCTCTAGTTACAGATTGGTAGCCCCGATTTGAAATCCGACTTCTTGCTTGAAAAGCAGAAGAGTAGGGGTAGATTTTATATAGAAAACATTGTTTTCTGTAAAATGTTGGGAAAGGGGTCAAAACGGCAGTTGTTTGTGAAAGTTTAAAAAACACATGGTAGTGCATTTAGTAAAACTGCTGTAACGTAAGTTCCATACTGAATAAACCTTCTCCGCATTTGACAAGCAGAGAAGTAGAGGGAAGTTTTAATCCAATATATTTTTGTCAAACTCTTTGGTTTAGTGGTCAAAATGATAGTTGTTTTGAATTTAATGAATCTGCTAACTTCTGACATTTTTTACCGAAGCCAGAAAAACAGGCGAAGGGTTACAAAAATAGCTCTAGTTACAGATTGGTAGCCCCGATTTGAAATCCGACTTCTTGCTTGAAAAGCAGAAGAGTAGGGGTAGATTTTATATAGAAAACATTGTTTTCTGTAAAATGTTGGGAAAGGGGTCAAAACGGCAGTTGTTTGTGAAAGTTTAAAAAACACATGGTAGTGCATTTAGTAAAACTGCTGTAACGTAAGTTCCATACTGAATAAACCTTCTCCGCATTTGACAAGCAGAGAAGTAGAGGGAAGTTTTAATCCAATATATTTTTGTCAAACTCTTTGGTTTAGTGGTCAAAATGATAGTTGTTTTGAATTTAATGAATCTGCTAACTTCTGACATTTTTTACCGAAGCCAGAAAAACAGGCGAAGGGTTACAAAAATAGCTCTAGTTACAGATTGGTAGCCCCGATTTGAAATCCGACTTCTTGCTTGAAAAGCAGAAGAGTAGGGGTAGATTTTATATAGAAAACATTGTTTTCTGTAAAATGTTGGGAAAGGGGTCAAAACGGCAGTTGTTTGTGAAAGTTTAAAAAACACATGGTAGTGCATTTAGTAAAACTGCTGTAACGTAAGTTCCATACTGAATAAACCTTCTCCGCATTTGACAAGCAGAGAAGTAGAGGGAAGTTTTAATCCAATATATTTTTGTCAAACTCTTTGGTTTAGTGGTCAAAATGATAGTTGTTTTGAATTTAATGAATCTGCTAACTTCTGACATTTTTTACCGAAGCCAGAAAAACAGGCGAAGGGTTACAAAAATAGCTCTAGTTACAGATTGGTAGCCCCGATTTGAAATCCGACTTCTTGCTTGAAAAGCAGAAGAGTAGGGGTAGATTTTATATAGAAAACATTGTTTTCTGTAAAATGTTGGGAAAGGGGTCAAAACGGCAGTTGTTTGTGAAAGTTTAAAAAACACATGGTAGTGCATTTAGTAAAACTGCTGTAACGTAAGTTCCATACTGAATAAACCTTCTCCGCATTTGACAAGCAGAGAAGTAGAGGGAAGTTTTAATCCAATATATTTTTGTCAAACTCTTTGGTTTAGTGGTCAAAATGATAGTTGTTTTGAATTTAATGAATCTGCTAACTTCTGACATTTTTTACCGAAGCCAGAAAAACAGGCGAAGGGTTACAAAAATAGCTCTAGTTACAGATTGGTAGCCCCGATTTGAAATCCGACTTCTTGCTTGAAAAGCAGAAGAGTAGGGGTAGATTTTATATAGAAAACATTGTTTTCTGTAAAATGTTGGGAAAGGGGTCAAAACGGCAGTTGTTTGTGAAAGTTTAAAAAACACATGGTAGTGCATTTAGTAAAACTGCTGTAACGTAAGTTCCATACTGAATAAACCTTCTCCGCATTTGACAAGCAGAGAAGTAGAGGGAAGTTTTAATCCAATATATTTTTGTCAAACTCTTTGGTTTAGTGGTCAAAATGATAGTTGTTTTGAATTTAATGAATCTGCTAACTTCTGACATTTTTTACCGAAGCCAGAAAAACAGGCGAAGGGTTACAAAAATAGCTCTAGTTACAGATTGGTAGCCCCGATTTGAAATCCGACTTCTTGCTTGAAAAGCAGAAGAGTAGGGGTAGATTTTATATAGAAAACATTGTTTTCTGTAAAATGTTGGGAAAGGGGTCAAAACGGCAGTTGTTTGTGAAAGTTTAAAAAACACATGGTAGTGCATTTAGTAAAACTGCTGTAACGTAAGTTCCATACTGAATAAACCTTCTCCGCATTTGACAAGCAGAGAAGTAGAGGGAAGTTTTAATCCAATATATTTTTGTCAAACTCTTTGGTTTAGTGGTCAAAATGATAGTTGTTTTGAATTTAATGAATCTGCTAACTTCTGACATTTTTTACCGAAGCCAGAAAAACAGGCGAAGGGTTACAAAAATAGCTCTAGTTACAGATTGGTAGCCCCGATTTGAAATCCGACTTCTTGCTTGAAAAGCAGAAGAGTAGGGGTAGATTTTATATAGAAAACATTGTTTTCTGTAAAATGTTGGGAAAGGGGTCAAAACGGCAGTTGTTTGTGAAAGTTTAAAAAACACATGGTAGTGCATTTAGTAAAACTGCTGTAACGTAAGTTCCATACTGAATAAACCTTCTCCGCATTTGACAAGCAGAGAAGTAGAGGGAAGTTTTAATCCAATATATTTTTGTCAAACTCTTTGGTTTAGTGGTCAAAATGATAGTTGTTTTGAATTTAATGAATCTGCTAACTTCTGACATTTTTTACCGAAGCCAGAAAAACAGGCGAAGGGTTACAAAAATAGCTCTAGTTACAGATTGGTAGCCCCGATTTGAAATCCGACTTCTTGCTTGAAAAGCAGAAGAGTAGGGGTAGATTTTATATAGAAAACATTGTTTTCTGTAAAATGTTGGGAAAGGGGTCAAAACGGCAGTTGTTTGTGAAAGTTTAAAAAACACATGGTAGTGCATTTAGTAAAACTGCTGTAACGTAAGTTCCATACTGAATAAACCTTCTCCGCATTTGACAAGCAGAGAAGTAGAGGGAAGTTTTAATCCAATATATTTTTGTCAAACTCTTTGGTTTAGTGGTCAAAATGATAGTTGTTTTGAATTTAATGAATCTGCTAACTTCTGACATTTTTTACCGAAGCCAGAAAAACAGGCGAAGGGTTACAAAAATAGCTCTAGTTACAGATTGGTAGCCCCGATTTGAAATCCGACTTCTTGCTTGAAAAGCAGAAGAGTAGGGGTAGATTTTATATAGAAAACATTGTTTTCTGTAAAATGTTGGGAAAGGGGTCAAAACGGCAGTTGTTTGTGAAAGTTTAAAAAACACATGGTAGTGCATTTAGTAAAACTGCTGTAACGTAAGTTCCATACTGAATAAACCTTCTCCGCATTTGACAAGCAGAGAAGTAGAGGGAAGTTTTAATCCAATATATTTTTGTCAAACTCTTTGGTTTAGTGGTCAAAATGATAGTTGTTTTGAATTTAATGAATCTGCTAACTTCTGACATTTTTTACCGAAGCCAGAAAAACAGGCGAAGGGTTACAAAAATAGCTCTAGTTACAGATTGGTAGCCCCGATTTGAAATCCGACTTCTTGCTTGAAAAGCAGAAGAGTAGGGGTAGATTTTATATAGAAAACATTGTTTTCTGTAAAATGTTGGGAAAGGGGTCAAAACGGCAGTTGTTTGTGAAAGTTTAAAAAACACATGGTAGTGCATTTAGTAAAACTGCTGTAACGTAAGTTCCATACTGAATAAACCTTCTCCGCATTTGACAAGCAGAGAAGTAGAGGGAAGTTTTAATCCAATATATTTTTGTCAAACTCTTTGGTTTAGTGGTCAAAATGATAGTTGTTTTGAATTTAATGAATCTGCTAACTTCTGACATTTTTTACCGAAGCCAGAAAAACAGGCGAAGGGTTACAAAAATAGCTCTAGTTACAGATTGGTAGCCCCGATTTGAAATCCGACTTCTTGCTTGAAAAGCAGAAGAGTAGGGGTAGATTTTATATAGAAAACATTGTTTTCTGTAAAATGTTGGGAAAGGGGTCAAAACGGCAGTTGTTTGTGAAAGTTTAAAAAACACATGGTAGTGCATTTAGTAAAACTGCTGTAACGTAAGTTCCATACTGAATAAACCTTCTCCGCATTTGACAAGCAGAGAAGTAGAGGGAAGTTTTAATCCAATATATTTTTGTCAAACTCTTTGGTTTAGTGGTCAAAATGATAGTTGTTTTGAATTTAATGAATCTGCTAACTTCTGACATTTTTTACCGAAGCCAGAAAAACAGGCGAAGGGTTACAAAAATAGCTCTAGTTACAGATTGGTAGCCCCGATTTGAAATCCGACTTCTTGCTTGAAAAGCAGAAGAGTAGGGGTAGATTTTATATAGAAAACATTGTTTTCTGTAAAATGTTGGGAAAGGGGTCAAAACGGCAGTTGTTTGTGAAAGTTTAAAAAACACATGGTAGTGCATTTAGTAAAACTGCTGTAACGTAAGTTCCATACTGAATAAACCTTCTCCGCATTTGACAAGCAGAGAAGTAGAGGGAAGTTTTAATCCAATATATTTTTGTCAAACTCTTTGGTTTAGTGGTCAAAATGATAGTTGTTTTGAATTTAATGAATCTGCTAACTTCTGACATTTTTTACCGAAGCCAGAAAAACAGGCGAAGGGTTACAAAAATAGCTCTAGTTACAGATTGGTAGCCCCGATTTGAAATCCGACTTCTTGCTTGAAAAGCAGAAGAGTAGGGGTAGATTTTATATAGAAAACATTGTTTTCTGTAAAATGTTGGGAAAGGGGTCAAAACGGCAGTTGTTTGTGAAAGTTTAAAAAACACATGGTAGTGCATTTAGTAAAACTGCTGTAACGTAAGTTCCATACTGAATAAACCTTCTCCGCATTTGACAAGCAGAGAAGTAGAGGGAAGTTTTAATCCAATATATTTTTGTCAAACTCTTTGGTTTAGTGGTCAAAATGATAGTTGTTTTGAATTTAATGAATCTGCTAACTTCTGACATTTTTTACCGAAGCCAGAAAAACAGGCGAAGGGTTACAAAAATAGCTCTAGTTACAGATTGGTAGCCCCGATTTGAAATCCGACTTCTTGCTTGAAAAGCAGAAGAGTAGGGGTAGATTTTATATAGAAAACATTGTTTTCTGTAAAATGTTGGGAAAGGGGTCAAAACGGCAGTTGTTTGTGAAAGTTTAAAAAACACATGGTAGTGCATTTAGTAAAACTGCTGTAACGTAAGTTCCATACTGAATAAACCTTCTCCGCATTTGACAAGCAGAGAAGTAGAGGGAAGTTTTAATCCAATATATTTTTGTCAAACTCTTTGGTTTAGTGGTCAAAATGATAGTTGTTTTGAATTTAATGAATCTGCTAACTTCTGACATTTTTTACCGAAGCCAGAAAAACAGGCGAAGGGTTACAAAAATAGCTCTAGTTACAGATTGGTAGCCCCGATTTGAAATCCGACTTCTTGCTTGAAAAGCAGAAGAGTAGGGGTAGATTTTATATAGAAAACATTGTTTTCTGTAAAATGTTGGGAAAGGGGTCAAAACGGCAGTTGTTTGTGAAAGTTTAAAAAACACATGGTAGTGCATTTAGTAAAACTGCTGTAACGTAAGTTCCATACTGAATAAACCTTCTCCGCATTTGACAAGCAGAGAAGTAGAGGGAAGTTTTAATCCAATATATTTTTGTCAAACTCTTTGGTTTAGTGGTCAAAATGATAGTTGTTTTGAATTTAATGAATCTGCTAACTTCTGACATTTTTTACCGAAGCCAGAAAAACAGGCGAAGGGTTACAAAAATAGCTCTAGTTACAGATTGGTAGCCCCGATTTGAAATCCGACTTCGTGCTTGAAAAGCAGAAGAGTAGGGGTAGATTTTATATAGAAAACATTGTTTTCTGTAAAATGTTGGGAAAGGGGTCAAAACGGCAGTTGTTTGTGAAAGTTTAAAAAACACATGGTAGTGCATTTAGTAAAACTGCTGTAACGTAAGTTCCATACTGAATAAACCTTCTCCGCATTTGACAAGCAGAGAAGTAGAGGGAAGTTTTAATCCAATATATTTTTGTCAAACTCTTTGGTTTAGTGGTCAAAATGATAGTTGTTTTGAATTTAATGAATCTGCTAACTTCTGACATTTTTTACCGAAGCCAGAAAAACAGGCGAAGGGTTACAAAAATAGCTCTAGTTACAGATTGGTAGCCCCGATTTGAAATCCGACTTCTTGCTTGAAAAGCAGAAGAGTAGGGGTAGATTTTATATAGAAAACATTGTTTTCTGTAAAATGTTGGGAAAGGGGTCAAAACGGCAGTTGTTTGTGAAAGTTTAAAAAACACATGGTAGTGCATTTAGTAAAACTGCTGTAACGTAAGTTCCATACTGAATAAACCTTCTCCGCATTTGACAAGCAGAGAAGTAGAGGGAAGTTTTAATCCAATATATTTTTGTCAAACTCTTTGGTTTAGTGGTCAAAATGATAGTTGTTTTGAATTGAATGAATCTGCTAACTTCTGACATGTTTTACCGAAGCCAGAAAAACAGGCGAAGGGTTACAAAAATAGCTCTAGTTACAGATTGGTAGCCCCGATTTGAAATCCGACTTCGTGCTTGAAAAGCAGAAGAGTAGGGGTAGATTTTATATAGAAAACATTGTTTTCTGTAAAATGTTGGGAAAGGGGTCAAAACGGCAGTTGTTTGTGAAAGTTTTAAAAACACATGGTAGTGCATTAGTAAAACTGCTGTAACGTAAGTTCCATACTGAATAACCTTCTCCGCATTTGACAAGCAAGAAGTAGAGGGAAGTTTTAATCCAATATATTTTTGTCAAACTCTTTGGTTTAGTGGTCAAAATGATAGTTGTTTTGAATTTAATGAATCTGCTAACTTCTGACATTTTTTACCGAAGCCAGAAAAACAGGCGAAGGGTTACAAAAATAGCTCTAGTTACAGATTGGTAGCCCCGATTTGAAATCCGACTTCTTGCTTGAAAAGCAGAAGAGTAGGGGTAGATTTTATATAGAAAACATGTTTTTCTGTAAAATGTTGGGAAAGGGGTCAAAACGGCAGTTGTTTGTGAAAGTTTAAAAAACACATGGTAGTGCATTTAGTAAAACTGCTGTAACGTAAGTTCCATACGTGAATAACCTTCTCCGCATTTGACAAGCAGAGAGTAGAGGGAAGTTTTAATCCAATATATTTTTGTAAACTCTTTGGTTTAGTGGTCAAAATGATAGTTGTTTTGAATTTAATGAATCTGCTAACTTCTGACATTTTTTACCGAAGCCAGAAAACAGGCGAAGGGTTACAAAAATAGCTCTAGTTACAGATTGGTAGCCCCGATTTGAAATCCGACTCTGCTTGAAAAGCAGAAGAGTAGGGGTAATTTTATATAGAAAACATTGTTTTCTGTAAAATGTTGGGAAAGGGGTCAAAACGGCAGTTGTTTGTGAAAGTTTAAAAACACATGGTAGTGCATTTAGTAAAACTGCTGTAACGTAAGTTCCATACTGAATAAACCTTCTCCGCATTTGACAAGCAGAGAAGTAGAGGGAAGTTTTAATCCATATATTTTTGTCAACTCTTTGTTTTAGTGGTCAAAATGATAGTTGTTTTGAATTTAATGAATCTGCTAACTTCTGACATTTTTTACCGAAGCCAGAAAAACAGGCGAGGGTTACAAAAATAGCTCTAGTTACAGATTGGTAGCCCCGATTTGAAATCCGACTTCTTGCTTGAAAAGCAGAAGAGTAGGGGTAGATTTTATATAGAAAACATGTTTTTCTGTAAAATGTTGGGAAAGGGGTCAAAACGGCAGTTGTTTGTGAAAGTTTAAAAAACACATGGTAGTGCATTTAGTAAAACTGCTGTAACTTAAGTTCCATACTGAATAAACCTTCTCCGCATTTGACAAGCAGAGAAGTAGAGGGAAGTTTTAATCCAATATTTTTTGTCAAACTCTTTGGTTTAGTGGTCAAAATGATAGTTGTTTTGAATTTAATGAATCTGCTAACTTCTGACATTTTTTACCGAAGCCAGAAAAACAGGCGAAGGGTTACAAAAATAGCTCTAGTTACAGATTGGTAGCCCCGATTTGAAATCCGACTTCTTGCTTGAAAAGCAGAAGAGTAGGGGTAATTTTTATATAGAAAACATTGTTTTCTGTAAAATGTTGGGAAAGGGGTCAAACGGGCATTGTTTGACGAGGAGGGGGTGGCGGGGGTGAGACGGTAGAAGGGGCGGCGGGCGGGGCGCCGGGAAAT